>NC_135371.1:87356136-87659166 GCF_049243985.1 Paroedura picta
TTTCCTTTGAGAACACATCCCAGAAGCAAAACCAAACCAACCAACCAAACCAACAACAACAACAAAAACAGAAAAAACAACACCAGGATTAGTGAAAATTCTAATACCAAAATCTATCCTCTTCTGTGAGACCAAAAGTCTTCCCCAATTTTAATTGTTAACAGAGACCATTTTCGCACGGAGGTAGACAACGCACACTCCCTCCTGCTTGTGAAAGTGCAATAGTAAAAGTGGCTGCTTCCTGGTGGGAGATCCCTCCCACAATATCCTGCTGTCTCATTGTGGCTTTTCCCTTCCTGACTAGGCAGTGGAGAAGCCCAAAGCATCGACAATCCACAGGTTTCTCCTCATTCCTCGAGTTGTCAATCAACACAAGCCACCAATCCCCTATCAGTGGTGCTTTGGGGGACTAAGACATCCCCCCTGAGTCCCAAAATTATTATTATTATTTTTAAAAAGGAAACTTCTGCGTTGTTACAGGGACCTGCAACAAAAATAAAATATTTTTCTTGTAAATTTATATTTGGGTAGATTTCTGATTGGATCGAGACTTATGCTGACCATGAGGATAGGATATATTAACTGATATCTATCTCATGTTTTATTTTTACCGAGTTTTTTAAAATGGAATTGTCTTGTTTTCCAATAACAATCAGAACACCAGCCAAATCTGCTCTTTGTCTATAAATGTATACTTTATGTTTTTACCTAGTACTATAATGTGTTGCCAAATCCTCAAGCAGAGGGAAAATCCAAGGGCTTTTTGAGGTGTGATGTTTAATTAGGCAGTGAGGCAGTCTATCTGTATAGTGTGCCAACTACTGACCTGTACAACATAGACAACAGCATGGCCCTGGTGAAGGTCTCTGTGGCTTAAATGTTCTATTGATGGTAAGACTGTATCTTGAAAGAGAGGCTAAACATTTTGTACTCTATAAAACAAACATTGATTTTTTTCTTGAAAGCAAGTGGCATGCCTAGTATCTCCTGCTGAGGAGTCCCCTTTTTCTTCCAAGATACTCATGGTGTTTAAAAACAAAACAAACAAAAAAACCCCAGAACTTTGTAGTTATTTATTCTATGCTGTTAGTAGTCCGAGTTGATTTTGTTAAATGGTGTAATTAATTTAACCATATCAGAACACCTCTCAAGCCTGACAAGTTTTACATCTTTTTTTCTCCCACTGACAGCTATGAATGTTAATATTTATGGCTCCAGAATCAGTTATGCCCATCCCCTTCACTAGCTGACAGATGCTCACAGACACTGCAGCTCCAGGCAAGGACAATAGATTACCCAGTTCCCAGCACTCACCTGTCATGGGCCTTGAAGGTGAATGGAGCACTAGGAAGATGATAAATGCTACCTGGAGGCCACCTCAAGGGGTGGCAATCTCCAGATGAGCATGGTTGTAACTGATACTGTCCTGTGACAGCCACAGCCTTCTGACCAGAAGGCCTGAGGCCCAGGAACAATCAAAGGTAGGAGAGGTGCAGGCGGTTAGTCAAGGGCGGCTGGTGAAGGATTGGCCAATCCTCTCCAGCTCAGCCCACAGAGGAAAGGAGCACCAGCGCATTCCACATACAGTAGGGGAAGAGCAGGGTGGGGACAGAAATATGACATCAGGCCCAACTGAGCTGCATCAAATACAGAAAACACCACTCAGTAGAAGGAAGGGTTAAAAGAATGGGATCAGAGAAAGGAAGGTGGGGCCATGAAGGCAGGTGGAAGGTATAAGGGAGCAAAGAAACAGAGGTGGAGGAGAGAGAAGCTGGTAATCACAAAGTTTTTTTTGTAGTTTGAGGCCCTGCACGGAAGGGAGTTGGGATGAAGTAACCCCCTCTCTGCCCATTCTGAGACCTCCTGCTGCTCCCAGGGCAGATGTAAATGAGGACAGATGGGAGAAAATTCCCAGAAGGGTAGTTGGCGCATGATATTATGCTATTTAAAATGTAATTTTTAATGTGCGATTGTAACCCTTTGTAATGGGGAAGGTACAATTCAATAATAAAGGCGCAAAGGAGGACGGCGGCTCCTGCTGGGGCCTCATGGCCCAGATCACGTGGAGGGGGCTGGGAGCCGGCCTATATAAGGCCGAGCGCCTGGCTTCCCGGCCTCTCCGCGCCGCAACCTTCCAGACAGCGTGCTGTCTGGTAGTGTGCTTAGTTAGGCCAGAGGCGAACGGGCGGAGAGTAGCGGGCTTTTTGGCGGCGATTCAAGCCCGGGCGTCGACTGTAGGCTGTCTGTTATAAAAAAAAAATCTCCTCAAAAAAAAAAAGAACCCCGTTTTTTATTTTACCTCAGTCGGTCCGTTTAGAGCAGATTCGGCGCAGGGATGCCTAGCCGTCGTGTATCAGCTAAAAAGGGGACGGGGGGCAAGTGGGCCAATGGCGAGTCATCAGCCAACGCCCCCACTGGTTCGGGAAGCCTGAGGGGGACAGGAGCAAGGCAAGCCAGTGCACTGTGCGTCCGTGATGCTTGGGCCGGGGCCATGCCATCCAGTAGAGCCTCTGCTGGGGGGGGGGTGATCAGGAGTCAGAGCAGACCCGAGGCAGGCGGGGCGCAACTTCTCGGGCCTGGGGAACTACAGCTCGGCCTGCTGGGGGCAGCGGGCAAAGTGAAGCCAGGCCTAAGGAGCCAAGGGGACGGCTCAGGCCTCAGCAACAGAGGGGGGCTGCTTTGCCTTGCAGTCCATCAAGTTCTTTAAGCCCAAGTATTAAGGGCAGGGGGCATGATCATGATCAGGGGGTTTGGAGAGCAAGGTCTCCGTCTCCACTTCGACAACCAGGAAAAGGGAGAGGGAGGGGGCCAGCGACCTCTTCCGACAGACATAGCCGTAGGCGGGGTCAGAGCGGGCCTGGACATTCCCATGGGAGACACAGGAGAAGGAGGCAGCCTTCTCGCGAGGGAACTGCTTCATCATCTTCCCTTTCTGAATCACCCAAGCCGCAAGGCTATTGGAAGGGGTACACAAGGGTGGTGGCTCAATTTGCGGGCGAGCGATCTGGCCATGCAGTGCAGTCAAGTTCAAGCATATCACCTTCAGTGAGCCACACAGGGAGTTCTGACTCTCTTGTGACAGAGGTTGAGCCCATGCAGAGGGGGACCAGACGTAGGAAGAAGCAGTCTGAGGTGGCAAAAAAGCGGCGACGCTCTTCTCGGAGGAGCCCATCGTCTGGTGAGTTATCCCCTTGGGAAGAGGGGGATGATACCATTCATGATGGCTGGTTTTGGCTAGAAGGGGCATTCGTTCCAGGCCTACCTCAGTGGTTGGCTAATCGTAGGTCTGATACCTAGAGGCTTCTTGATGAAGCTGGGATTAGTAAGGCTCAGAGGAAGCCCCCAACTGGGTTTAAGTCCAGTGAAGCACCACCTGGAGTTCATTTGCCACCAAGGATTCGGGAGAGAGTCCTTGATGGCCATTTTGTCAATTTTTTTCTAATTGGCAGCGGGGTATAAGAAAAGTGTAGATACTGGATCTCGGCGCGAGAGATCCAGGGCTAGGCCTCAATGTGAGAAGAATATGCTAAACTGGATCAAGGGCTTTATAGAGTTCCAGGGACTGATTTGCGGGGCATACCCCGAGAGGGGCTGGCATCTTAATCGCTATTTTCGGCATGTTGTCAGTGCCTGGGAGACAGCCGGGGAGGAGGTGGCCATAGAGTATGACCGCGAGTTTCGGGAACTTGCCTCCCAGAATGCAGAGACACATTGGGACCTTAGGCTCCACGATGCGTGGATCATTCAAGTGGGCCCCAGCGTAAGGCAGCGTAGGGAAAAAGGAAAGTCTGGCATGCCAGGGCAGGGCAAAAAATTACCTGGCCTGGTGTGCTGGGATTTTAATGGGGGGGGGGTTGTAAATGTCGACGGTGCAGATTTGAGCACCGCTGCGAGTCATGTGGGGGGAGCCATTCTATGGCTAATTGTATGGTGGCATCATCTGGGCCGCCCTTTCGTGGGTCCCGATCCGCCGGGAAGGACGGAGGATCGGGAGCGGGATCAACTTCTGCCAACGCGAAAGCCAATTAAGTCGGTACAGTGTCTCAGCAGTTTGGCTCCTACGCCTATCCAGCTGGGCCCACTTCTTTGCTGGCTTAATGGTTACCCCGACACAGGGTCCAGGGATTATTTGGCAAGGGGCTTTTTGGAGGGTTTTCGAATCCCCTTTACTGGGCCCAGGGTAGCTACTACATGTAGTAATTTGAAGTCAGTGCAAGAGCTGCTGGCTGTAGTAGCCGCAAAGCTTGAAAAGGAATGCTCAGCCGGCAGGGTTGCAGGCCCTTTCGTTAGCCCACCGATGGAAAATTTAAGGGTGTCTCCCCTAGGGGTAGTGCCGAAAAAGACCCACGGCCAATTTCGACTAATCCAACACCTCTCATACCCACGGGGTAGTTCCGTGAATGACTATATAGCGGATGAGCTCTGCTCGGTGAAATACGCATCATTCGACGCGGCAGTTGATATGGTCAGGGAGTGTGGAAGGAATGCGATGCTCGCTAAGTGCGACATCCAGTCGGCCTTCCGGCTACTCCTGGTACACCCTGATGACTTCTGCCTCTTGGGCTTCCGCTTTCACAACTATTGGTACATAGATATAGCTATGCCAATGGGCTGTTCCATTGCTTGTGCTGCTTTTGAAAAGTTTAGTTCTTTTCTGGAATGGGCAGTGCGGGAAAAGGGGCAGTTCTCAAGCATAGTTAATTATTTAGACGACTTTTTGATAGCGGGTCCTGGGGGTTCCGGGACATGTCTGGAGAGATTGAATCTTTTTCGATACGTCATGGAACAGCTAGGCGTGCCCTTGGCAATTGAAAAGACCGAGGGACCGGCCACACGACTTACCTTTTTGGGTGTGGAGATCGATTCAGTGACAGTTACCTCCAGACTGCCTGAAGACAAGCTAGTCACAATGCGGGGTCTGCTGGCTGGGTTATTATGCAGGAGCAAGTGTACATTACGGGACTTGCAGGTGGTCTTGGGTCATTTGAACTTCGCATGTAAGGCAGTGGCTCCAGGGAGGGCTTTTTGCGCACGTCTCACTTATGCGACCAGGGGTGTGCAGAAGCCATTCCACCACATCAGATTGACTAGGGAAATTAAGGCCGACCTTTTAGTATGGGAAACATTTTTGAGAAGCTTCAATGGTGTGGCTATTTGGCAGACACCGTATAGGCTTTGTGACACGCTCCAGGTGCATTCTGACGCTGTGGGCGGCAGTGGTTTTGGAGTGTTCTTTAATAACAGGTGGTGTGCACAACGGTGGCCTGGTAACTGGTCAGATGCCGTTCGCAGAGATTTGACCTTTTTGGAATTTTTTCCAATCTTGGTGGCCGTTTTACTGTGGGGAGATGTTTTTTCCAATAAAAAAGTGTTGTTCTGGTGTGACAACCAGGCAGTAGTAAGAATTTTAAATAGGCAGACATCCAGGTTGCCCAGAGTCATGCGGCTGGTTAGACGCATGGTTTTGGCTTGCCTGTCGCTCAATATTTCGTTTTCAGCGCAACACGTAGCGGGCATAAAAAATGAGATAGCCGATGCCCTCTCTCGGTTGCAGGTAGAAAAGTTTTACCGTCTCGCCCCAGCGGCAAATCGAGAACCAGAGGCGTGCCCAGAAGAACTATGGAGTCTTGGCGACGAATAATCGTCGACGGGGTTCTATCATTCCTGGCACCATCGACTCGCCGAGCCTATGAGAGGGCCGCTTGCGGATTCTTGGACTTTGCTAACAGAGATGGCCGGCAATCTGCTTGGCCCATGAACGAGGAGCTGGCTTTGCGCTACTTGGTTTATCTGAGGGGGCAAAGATTGTCTTGCAAGACGCTAAAAGGGACTCTAGCAGGCCTGTCATTTTGTAGTAAGGCCTTGGGAAGTTGGGATCTGGGAACGTCATTTTTAGCCCGGAGAGCCATAAGAGGCTGGGGACGCCAAACACCAGGGGCGGTGGATAATAGGCGGCCCATCACATCAGCTATTTTGGGTTCAATGTTTAGACAAATGTCAAGGGTATGTTTTTCTAAGTTCGAAGTGGCCCTATTTAAAGGGGCATTCAGCTTGGCATTTCATGGGGCCTTCAGAGTTGGGGAAGTAGTTTCACAAGCTTGCTCAACAATGGTTGCCAAGGCCTTGGCAGTCTCTGATATCGAGTTGTGGGACTATGGTATAGTGTGTAACCTGAGGAGCTCAAAATGTGATCAGTATGGGAGGGGCTCCCGGGTGGTGTTACCAGCTATCGAAGGTTCGGCTTTGTGCCCTTTACTTTGTATAAAATGTTACTTGGGGGTTCGTCCGGAGGTGCCTGGTCCATTGTTCATTCACAGGGACGGAAAATGTTTGTCTCGCTTTCAATTCACAGCTGTATTGAGGTCTTGCTTAGCACGCATCGGCTTACAGGCGGATGCTTATGGATCTCATTCCTTCAGAATTGGAGCAGCCACGGAAGCCCATATGCGGGGCAATTCCCCACGGCAAATTATGCAAATGGGGAGATGGAAATCTGGGGCATACAGGTCTTATATCCGTTCATCGCTGTGTGATTAACGTATGGCTTTTGCAGGTCTTATTCCATCGAGGGCAACCATTCTGATTGTAGGACACAGCATTCCGTTCTGGGCCGGCCGGTACGCTGCAAGTTCGGGTTGGGGGACCCACCTCGGCTTGGAGTCAGCATGCTGTATCACCTGGGCTGGTCGACGCGGTCTACGTTGGCAAGACCTGCTTCCTGCAGTTACTGACAATGTTTTTCTTTACGGAGCACCTGATGATTTGATTCTTCAGTTAGGCGAAAATGACCTACCTTCAATATCCGGTCATCATCTGGGAGTTAGTATTAAGACTGACTTACCTTTGCTGAAGCAGCGCCTTCTGAGAACGAAGCTGTTGTGGTCTGATATGCTTGACAGACTTACCTGGCGTTCGGCCATGCGGCCTGAAAAAGTGAATTGGGCCAAACAAAAAGTCAATAAGGTGGCTCGTAAAGTTGTTCAAGAACTGGGTGGGGACGTTATTTTCCATCCTGAAATTTCATTTAGGTTGCCGCCCCTGTTTCGTAAAGATGGGGTTCATCTGTCGGAATGGGGGTGTGATTTATGGCTATTTGATGTTAGGGCTGGGTTATGTGATGTTTTGTTTTCGGAGGGTTGGCGGGAACGGGGCATTTGTGCTCCCGTTCAGTGGCGGTTATTGACCGGTAAGGAACCTGTTGGGAGGGAGTCCCGTCTGCGTACGGGACTCCCTACTGAAGGGGGTCTCCTTACTGAGGCCGGCCGCTCAAAAGGTGCAGCCTACCCGGCTGGGAGGCAAGGCGCCTGTGGCCAGGCAGCTGGGGGGGCCAATGGAGGCAGACGCCCTTTGGCCCCTTAATAGCTGCTTCCCTGCGGTTAACCCTGTGGCGTGGCGTGACCTGCCCTCCCGGCTGGGAGTGTAGCGGGGGCCCCGAGTGCCACAGAGGCACAAGAGTTGAGCAGCCGGACGGCTGGGGGGCATTCAGGTTCCCTTACCCGGTCATGGGGTGCCAACCCTCCATTGAGGGGAGGTAAAAATAAAGGCAGTAAAATTTTTACTGCCAGCAGGAGTTACGTCTTTCTTGATAGTCGCCGCCTGATAGTCAAATGACAGCACCTTTATGGCTTGACAAAATGAGAAATTACTTCAAAAGAAAAGAAAAGAAACCATTTTAGGCATTGAATAATTTTAACTCTAACAATATTTATCATCAACCCCAGAACTGTAAAACTAGATATATAACAAAATCATAATGGCTATGAGCATAGCAACATTAATGGGAACAAAATCTTCAGTGTCCTTCAAAAAGGGCACTCAGAACAGAACCAATTCTAGCAGACTGGAAGAAGAAAGTCCAACTTGAAATTATAGAAGTCCATGGCTACTGCTTATCTTCCACTTCAGAACTAGACTTGCTGCTGCTGCTCAGGAACTCACTCCCTAGCTTGGGCCTGCAAAAGAATTAGCAGTTCTCCTCTCTCCTGCTGCAGGGCCAGACTGACTGAGTGGTAATGCTTTTGCAACTAATATATGAGCAACTTAACTTACTGCTCATGCTCAGTAACCTTTCGCTCCCTAGGCCTAAATCCTAAACTGATAAAAATGACATGGGCTACACGATCATGACTCCAGTCTTTAAACGTGCAATACTGATTTAAATGCCACATGATGATCATCCTTTTAATGCAGTGGGGTTTGTGTGTGTGTGTGTGTATGGAAGTCACATTGTTTGGTGCATCTGCTTTTCTAGAACGCTGGGCTTGAGCCCAATTTTAGCAAAGTTCATTTATGCAAAACTGTGTTTATCAAACTCTGCATTACAAAGATCTGTTGACATGAACATGTGAAGATTTTTTGGTCCTCCTTCCTCAGTATTGTTTGGTTCAAGTAGTGCTGACAATTTCCCAAGGAATGATTTTTCCTAGCACCGTTTTTCTTGGGTTCTTTAAACTAAAGATATAAGGAACTGAACCTGGGATCTTCAGCAGGTACTCTAGTACTGAACCACAGCTTCTTCAACCCTGGAGACATGATGCCTTACCGAACTAAAAAAGAAAATGATAGCTCAGTAGTCATTCTGGATTGCTTCTAGGGAACCTAATTGAATTTGCACAGAGCATGGTCCTCCATTTAATCTATAGACCCCCTAATTTTTAACCAAATTGAACAAAAGTGTTCAATTTCACAGATTGTCATTATAGTTCCATAGATTGTATGCTACCCCGGTCTGCCATTCCACTCTGGGGGCTCTCCAGTCTCAAAGCATTTTATTTGGGTCCTGGGACCATTTTTCTCTTCCAGAGACAGTCATTCCGCTCTGGAGGCTGAACTTCCAGGTCCTGGGTGAGTTTCTCATAATCCATTCCTATTTTTCATGGCAGTTTTTGTATGATGTAATGATTTCAAGCAAAGGCTAGCCAAATATCATAAGATCTCAGAAACTAAGTTAGTTTTGAAATCAGGGACCACCAAGGTAGTACAGTGTCTCTACATACAGTCAGGCAATGTAAATCTATCTCTGACCATCCCTTGCCTTGAAAACCCTATAAGTTGCCATAAGTCAGGTGGGACTTGATGGCATTTTCCATCAGTATCAAGAGAACCAGCTTGGTGTAGCGGTTAGGAGCAGTGGCCTTAGCTCTGAAGATCCAGGTTTGATTTCCCATTCCTCCTCCACATGCAGCCAGCTTTGGGCCAATCACAGTTCTGAGAGCTTTCTCAGCTTCACCTACTTTACAGGGTGTCTGTTGTGGGGAGAAGAAGGAAAGACACTTGTAAGCCACTTTGGGACTCCTGTGGGTAGAAAAAACCTGGTACAATAAACCAACTGTTCTTCAATAGAGCCCAGGCAAGACTATTGGCATTCCTGACTCCAATTAGATTCAGTGGGCCTTCAGGCATATTCCATTGCTCCCAGTGGGCATTCTTGTCATATGTAGAATCATAGAGTTGGAAGGGGCCATATAGACCGTCTAGTCCAACCCTCTGTTCAATGCAGCTTAAAGCATCCAGGATGCATATCTATCCAGCTGTTGCTTGAAGACTGTCAGTGACTGTTTATGCACTGGAGGTTTCATGCCAGGCTGCAGGCTGGAGTTTTAGTCATGGCAGGTTGCCCCACGCGGGGGAGCATTTGGCCTGGTGCACCTCATCCGCCCCCGATTTGTGCTCCTGCTCGGGAGCTGGAGCAGTGAAATTCTCAGTGCATAAACGGTCAGTGAGGGGGAGCTCACCACC
Source organism: Paroedura picta (assembly GCF_049243985.1). Lineage (NCBI taxonomy): Eukaryota > Metazoa > Chordata > Lepidosauria > Squamata > Gekkonidae > Paroedura > Paroedura picta. The sequence goes on from NC_135371.1 coordinate 87,365,875, forward strand.
TCCTTAGGCAGTTGATTCCAATGCTGAACTATTCTGGCTGTGAAATTCCCCCCCTCCCCCGATATCTAGCCGATATCACTCTCCACATAGTTTAAACCCCATTATTGTGGGTCCTTTCTTCTGCTGCCAACATGAACCTTTCTCTGCCCTCCTCTAAGTGACAACCTTTCAAATACTTAAAGACAGCAATCATGTTCCCTTTCAACCTCCTCTTTTCCAGGCTGAACATTCCCAAATTCCTCAGCCTTTCTTCATAGGGCTTCGTCCCAGGCCCCAAATCATTCTCATTGCACTCCTATGAACCCTCTTAATTTTGTCCACATCCTTTTGGAAAGGAGGCCTCCAGAACTACGGTCAGACCAATGCAGTATACAGTGAGACTATGATTTTTTTAAATATAATTTTTATTTGTATATAGAAAGAACAAGGAAAAATATCTTTGATTACAATCTCATCCCTCCCTCTACTCCCCAAAGTCCCCATTTGCTTGAAGTTTTGCATTGCTGAATACTGTAGATGTCTGTTGCCTGTAAATATAAAAACAAAGCCACAACAAAAAAATCCCACATTAACATAACATTTCCAGCACTTACAGTCAACGGGTATTATAAAAATTACCCTTGGAATTGAACTAAGGCATATCCTTAATCTAGTTACTGCACTTGTTTACAACAACATATTTTAAGTACTTAACATTAAGCATTTCTTATAAAAAATATGAACTTTAATCTAGTATTTACAAAAAGAAAATAACATTTGCATCTCTTAAGTTCTTCAATTCAAATTGTTTAAAAATCTTTGGAGTTACTCTAAGTATTAATGCCATCCATACAGAAACAGAATATAGAAAAAATGTCAGCCCCCCCCCCCCCTTGCCTCCTTCAATCTTCTTAAGGAGGTCTCAATTCGAGGCTTAGGAAATGAAGTTGTGCCCCTTTCCACAGAATATCTGCCAATGATTCTTGAAACAGTTGCACCTCCTGATCTCCAATCTGGGGTGTGTTAGGACCATTTTTTTCCTGGGAAGCTCTTTTAGAATAATTACTTTCAGGAGAAACCAATGTGTCTTTTGGCTGATTCTTTTGTGCTTCTGCTTTGAGATATGTCTTTTCAGTAAAGGTAACCTCATCTGGGGGAACTTGATCAGTGATGATAATAAGTTCTTGTTGCAGGTCTTGCTTTCTGAAGGACTCCATCTCCAATGCTTCACAATTTTCTTCCGCTGAAGTTTTCCAATCCTGTAATTCTTCACTCTTGCTATTTTTTTGTTCCAGTTGGTTAATATTATCATTATCATTTGGTTCATCATTCTTGTTCTTGCCATTTCGGATCTCCTTAAAAATATTTTTCTACAAATTTTCTGTGAAAGCATTCAGATCTTCTCTTTGTTTTGCTAACAGACAGACCATCTGAGTCAAAATAGCTATATTAAAAATCAGACTTCGATGTCAATACCAGATAGTTTTGTGCAGTGTTTCAAACAGCCAGGAGAGGTCCTTCCGCAGAAGTTCTGATTGCTTAGAAAGTCACACAGTGGGAGAGATATCACGAGAGCCGTTATCAGGGGAAATCTCTGTATAATGTAAACAGTCCAAATTAGCTCATTTATCTTTAAAAATTGTTCATATGTTTCACCTTTCCCCCAGAGTTTGAAAAAAAGACAAGAAAAACAAGCAGGAAAGTCTTTGTGAGAAAGATCAACTCACTGCCACGGCTTGATAGACAAGACAGGGGAAGGTGTACAAAAACAATTTAGTGTTATTACAACATTACTCATTGTTGATAGCAGACATTTGAAGTTAGAGAACTCTGAAGTCTCTTCAAAGCAGTTCAGAAAATGAGAGAGGAATGTGAAAGAAAAGGCGATCCTTGTTAAAGAAGGCTCTAATGGTAGACTGCTTCTTGGCCTTAATAGGCCAATAGGTTAAGATCTTGAGAATCTCTCTCCGCAGATCAGTAACGGGCCTTTTTAAAGCTCCGGAGCTTTCCGAAGCTCTTATAAGGAGAATTTAGCAAGGTTTGCGCACCTTGCTTGCTCCTGCCGGACATAGATACGTTCAGCCCCCTATACGGACCAAGAGCTCCCTCTTAGGAGAAGTGCTCAAGCAGCCATCTTTCCCATCTATCGACATCTTATGATTTTGATGTGATACTTCTGTTGATACAGTCCAAGACTGCATTTGCCTTCTTTAACACCGCATCACACTGTCTGCTCATATTTAGCTTACAGTCCACAAGTACTCCAAGATCACATTCACATACACTGCTACCCATAAGTGTATCTCCCATCTAGTATGCATGCTTCTTATTTTTGTGACCCAGATGAAGAACTCTGCACTTATCCTTATTGAATTGCATCTTCTTCTTATTTGTCCACTTTCCCAGCATGTTCAGATCTCATTGAATTCTATCTCTATCTTCTGGGGTTTTTGCTACTCCTCCCAATTTGGTGTCATCCACAAATTTAATGAGGAGTCCCTCTGTTTCCTCATCAAGATCATTGATAAAAATATTGATATGTACCAGACCCTGTACTGAACTCTGTGGCACCCCACTGCTTACCTCTCTCAACTCTGAGAGTTTCAGTTTAGTTCATTTATGGTCTGTTGAACAATAACTTCCAACAATCGGCTAAAATCACGTTATCCACATTTAAACAAAGTGCCTAACTGTTCCGAATCAGAACAAATAAAAATTAAATCAGTGTGGGATAGATACATTAAAATTAATAATGTATATCAATAATGATAAATGAAGAAGAAAAAGGCTACAATAAGAGATAAGTTAATAGCAAAGATGAGAATTAATAAAAGTATGTGATTAAAGGAGCTTTGCATTTACGAATTGCAGTGAGACAAAACTTTGCACCCATATATGTGATTCGCTGGTGCCTATCATTGAGAAGATGTTTCAGTATTAGGTCTCAGCATGTGTTAAATTTTTGTCAAGAGGTTTAAACTGTCCAGGATTCTGAGACACCATTGCAGATAAAGGACCGTTGCAGAGCAGGTATTAAGCCAGTAGGTTTTAAATAAACTTTAACCCAATAATATAGAATTTGTAGCCACACTACAGAGACTATCGTAAGCAAGCCAACTTCCTGCCTCAGGATCACGTTATGGATCCCTCTTGGAGTAACAAATAGTGATCTTAGGAATTTAGACTGAATGAGTTCTATTGCTTTCAAATTGCCAAATTGGATGACTTGCATTCCATCGTACATCTGGGTAAGCACTTTTGCTCTATAAAGTTTTAATGCAGTGGGCACAAAATAGGCACCATCTCTTTTAAAATAGCCCACGATGACACTCATTGTTAGCCAGAAGTATACCTCCCATCCAGTATGTCTGCTTTTCATTTTTGTAACCCAGATGTAGAACTGTGCACTTCTCCTTATTGAATTACATCTTGTTCTCATTTGCCTACTTTCCCAGCATATTCAGATTTCATTGAAATCTATCTCTATCTTCTGGGTTGTTTGCTACTTCTTGTCAGAATCTGTTGATTACTGCCATGATTTATTCTATCTGTGTAACCATTCTTCTGCCCTGAGTGATTGCTTTGCCTGTCTGTAGCCATTTTTGTCTGTCTGTACTTGTACTCTTGACCTGTCTGCCATGCAGTAGTTTGTATCTTGCGCTATCTCAGAAGAAGCACCCTGGCCTCTCCAAGGCCAGTGCTGAGCATGTTATCATGTTTGGATGTGGGCCTAGAGGGCACCTGGTATTACTTTCTGTTTTGAGTAAAAACCGTGAGAATGGTTTGGGCAGGAAATACTAGGGTAAAAGAACTGCCTTATGAATTTGTCCTCAGTTCTGAGCTTTGTATCGTCTTGGATTGATCTACTAGAAATAAAACTCTTTCTTATTTTAACAAAGGGGTTGTTCAGGTCTGTCTTCCTGACACTTCTCTCAATTCGGTGTCATGTGCACATTTAATAAGTAGTCTCTCCACCCCGTCATCTAGATCATTGATAAAAATTTGAAAAGTACCAGACCCAGTGATGAGTTCCATGATACCCCACTGCTCACCTCTCTCCATTCTCTCCCTCTCTCCAGCTTGGTCTGGCAGGACCTGTTGGAGACAAATCCATGCTGACTTCCCCAGATCAACATATTGTTCTCCAGATGACTGCAGATCACTTCCTTTAAAATCTTATTAAAATCTTCCCTTCAACTGAGGTCAGACTCAATGACCTGTAGTTTCCCAGGTAATCTCCCCTCTCTTTTTTGAAGACTGGGTTCCGCAAGCTCTCCAGAAAGTTCTTTGAGCACTCTTGGGTGCATACCATCTGGCCCAGGGGATTTGAACTCATCCAGCGCAGTGAGGTGCCTCTCTGTCCATGTCCATCTGCCACCCAGACAGTATACCCTGCCTACTACCATTCCTAGATGTATTCATATTCTTCTAGGAAAACACAGAGGCAAAATAGGTACTGAGCCTGTCTGCTTTCTCTTTGTTCTCTATCAGAATTTCTCCGTGACTGATTATGCATGGGAGGGATAAGCTGGGCCAGCACTCGCATGGCAGTGGGGCAAATTCTTGTTGATGCACGGCATCACCATCAGCCTTGCCCCGGCCTGTATTAGGGCATCCGATGTCCCACATTAAGGAAACACTGATTTTTCAGCATTCCCTGTTGTAATGCAGGTACCATTGGTGGCCAGGCCAGGCTAGGCCCATGCATACAGGGAAGAGCTAGGCCTTCCAAGCCCAGCTCCTCCCCTGGCTGCAGTGTCCCAGTAGGGACATACAATGCACTGTTCAGCTCCACAGAACTTTTCGGCACCATGGAGCTGAACAGGGCATTTTTCACTCCCATGATGGGGATTTTTTTCACTTCCACATTTGTGAAGTGAATCCCCCCCTCTCCCCGCCACACACACACACACCACCCCTGTTGCTGCGGTGAGGCGTGGCATAACCTTTTGGCCCCGGTTTTATGTGCAGACATGAAATGCCAGGTTGGGCCGTGTCCAGAAGGGAAAATTTCCCCCCCTTTGGTACACAGGAACCGGCAGGGTATGCTGTACCGCCGCCAGAAAATGGAAGTGGCAGAGCATGCATGGCTGTCGCTGTGCATAATCAGTCCACATTTACCCAACAGCAAGCCTATTGCCTCGTTTACTTTACATTTGCTCCTCGCATAGCTGGAAAAGCTTTTCTTGTTACAGTGGGCTTCCCTGGCCAGTCTCGGCTTTGGCCTCTCTAACATCATGCCCTATGGGGGCTTTTCAGTGGATCTGGAATGGTTATTTTTCAAGTAAATGACACCAAAACAGTAGCTGAGTGAATACTACTTGTTCAAATGAGTTGGAATTGCATGGACTCTGTGAACTGACCCAGCTCTCTATTCTTCTACCTACAGAAGAATCAAAGAGCTCTGCCCCCAATAAAGGAAGGAGTTAAAAAGAACTGTGGCTCTCTGTGGCTTATCTTTAAAGGTGTTTGGCTGGAAATGCTCAGTTGTCCTTCCTTACAAGGATCTGACTGGAAGAGAGAAATACTATCACTCAAGAAATCAGTAGAATCAAGGAAAAACATAAGCACCTGCTGCAGCCAACTAGCAGCACCCAAACATAAAAACAATATGGATTTTTTCAGTGATGGTACTTTCATTTGACAGAGAATCTCAGAGTTGTGGTATTGTTCTGGAAGATTACAGTAGTGACCTGGAACAATGATTTCTAGATATATCTTTGGTTTGGGAATTTTGACATCTCAACTAGGCAATCCAAAAGACTGTTGATATCTCATGAGAATTCAGTATTTTAAATATTTTTTATTTTATTTCCCCCGTCTTTAATTTATTTTAAGTTTAATGTGCCCCTGAGTTTATGGATTTTTAAAATTTTAACTCTATGGCCATGCTTAAAGGTAAAGGTAAAGGGTATCCCCTATGCAAACACTTGGTCATGTGTGACCCTTGGGGTGACACCCTCTAGCATTTTCATGGCAGACTCAATACGGGGTGGTTTGCCGGTGCCTTCCCCAGTCATTACCATTTACCCCCCAGCAAGCTAGGTACTCATTTTACCAACCTCAGAAGGATGGAAGTCTGAGTCAACCTTGACCTGGCTGCTGGGATTGAACTCCCAGCCTCATGGGCAGAGCTTTCATACTGCATGTCTGCTGCCTTACCACTCTGCGCCACAAGAGGCTCATCCTTAGACCATGCTTAGAGATCTATAAATGTTCAGTATTACTAGTACGAAGTGCAATCCTTGCATGTATTTATAATATTCCAGTACACAGCTATGGTTATGATGAGTCTCTTTGATATTTTAAAGCTTTAAAAGACTCGAATGGAGAGCAGGAAAGAATTTGCAGTCTTGTAAAAACTGCTTTCTAGGTCTGAAAATAAGCTTTGATATAACTAAATGAACAGTTTCCCTTTTAGATTTCTTCATGCAGTAGACAAAGGAATGTTTAGAAATTGCCCACTAGAAACAGCTTTGTCCACATTCTGCATGCAGGTGAGCATGACCAATAGCTTTGCTCAAATATAATTATATGGTCCCTCCATATGCTTTTCTCCCACCAAAATTCAAGTGAATGAGTATTTAACTAGGCTTTAGTTTTTCACATTAACTAGTGAGCAATTTGAGAAATTAAGAAGAAGCAAAGCAGGCTGCTATAATCTTTACATTGCTCATATGCCTGTTTTGTAACTTCCCTTAGCAATTTTGCCACTGCATCTTTGGAACATCAACATCAGTAGCAATGATTCTTTCAACTGTTATAGCAAATGAAATGGGGTGGGGTGGAGAAGGCAAGACTGAAGGCATAGTGACCTTTAGTAGTATACAGAGATGAGCTAATATTGAAAGACAATTATCTGAAGTGCCTGTGGCTACCAGCTTCCTGTTGATAACCTGTAATGGTAATTACCTACAAGAATTCAGGTCTCATGTTTGTGACTTGAATTAATTGGCCTCTGGACAGTGTATTTATTGTGGTCACCAGGAGAAAAGAATATGCCAGGAGAAAAGAAGATGCTCCATGCACTAGGAAAGTCAACACAGCCTGATATTTTTAGTGCACACTATTAGTGTAGGCTACTTAAGGCAAGGCTTCTTAGGACTTAGTCCCAGATCCGGTTTATCTTGCTGGATTCAGCCTAGGAAGATATGTTTTGGAAAGGGGAATAAAAGCCTTTCCCTCATTAATGGGGCAAGTTCTAACCCATTTGGTATTAAAGAGATGATGTTCAAATAAAAAGGGTGGGTTCACATTCTTTGCTTCTGTTGTTGGAACAATTGTAGCATATGACAAAAAATGAACAAACAGGTCAATTGAAACTATTGACACATTTCAGGAAAAATAGTAGAACAAAGCTAACCAACTTTCTTCACCCCTTATGTCTTAGAACAGTGGTCCCCAACCTTTTTATCACCGGGGACCACTCAACGCCGGGGACCACTCACCGGGGACCACTCAACGCCTTTTACTGAGGCCCGGTGGGGGGGGGGTAGTTTACTCCTCTACTCTCAACCACTGCCCTAGCGCTCTCTGATCGCTATGGTAATGTTTAAACATCCCTTCAAAATAAGATACAGACACGCCACAACAATGAACATAAGGAACATTTTATTTTCATGGAAATTTTAACTCATGACAATGACAAATCAGTGGGAACCCTGAGCTTGCTTCTCTGCAACAAGATAGTCCCATCTGGGAGTGATGGGAGACAATGACACCCGAAGTGTGTTGTAAAGGGCCGGGGGGGATGAAGTAAAGGGCCGGGGGGGGGGAGAGATGGCATCCTTCAGGGTCCACCTCCAATTAGTCGAAGGACCACATGTGGTCCGCGGGCCACAGGTTGGGGATCTCTATCTTAGAAGATGCACTTTCTGTTTCTGTATTGAGAATCTAATTCCAGAGGGACACAAACAAAATACAACCAGAAGGAGAAAAAGGAATCTCTTTTATAGTCTCCAAGACAATTTAAATGTGAAATAAACTAAAAACAACGTTAAAGTGCTTCTTCCCCCATATTAGAAGACTATTCAGAAGATATTTACCCGTCAAAACCAAAACATCTGGTAGCATATAAGGTCATTAGCTGCCTTGTAAAGGCCATATTTAAAAGTAGTAGTGGGCTTTGACATGACATGGATAGCCTAGGCAAGCCTGATCGTGTCAGATATCAGAAATTAAGCAGGGTCCATCCTGTCTAATATTTAAATAAGAGACTGCCAAGAAATACCAGGGTCATGACACCACCATTTTACAGGGAGATGCAGCATGTCCTGGGTCCCTGACAGGCATACCTATACAATTTGCAAACAGGGGCTTGGGGAGCATGCTGCCTTTCTCTAGACTAATCTCAATAATTTAATCATGAGCACTAACCTGCAAAATATTATATCAGAAATGATGTTATGATTCCTTGATGTCAAAATCCATTGCATTTTCCTTAGGCATCCCACGTCAGCATTGCCTTACAAATCTAGCGGTCCCGTGTACCTGAACTATTTGTTATCTGAATGTCCCTCAGGGCAGTGAAATAAATGAGCTTGTACTGTAATTAAAATTTGACTAGATCAGTCATGCTTGCAGGGTACATCCATGACATATGCTGATGTTAAATCATAATTGGGAAGGATTTACAGCCCTAAGATTATTCAGTCCCTAAATGTAGATAAATCTTTTGGTAACCATTTTATATGTGGTTTATCCCATCCAATGGTATCAATACTGAGCTTGCAGTTCCTAATTCTATTATATTTCTTGTTTAAACAAACTGTTAGGTTTAATCTACTTTCAGCAAAATTTCCCCCCGGATAAGTACAAGTAATCAAATGTTGCTACCTAGTTAAAAGTGTCTATTATCTTAATCACTGGGATATAAGAATGTGTATTCCCCTGAGAAGCATCAGTATACATCTAATTGTGTGAGGTTCATGCCAGGCATATGAATCAAATCTGCCACTCATCTTGGCTTCTCGAGTGCAGATGGACTTAGTTCCTATGTACACCACATAAAATTAGCAGTGGTCAAGTATAGCCTTCAGTAAGATTATCAGTTTTTAAATCAGTTTTTCAAGCAGGAAAAACCGCTGCAGCAAGTTAAGATAATTTTAATACTATCAAACCTTTTCCTAGCCTTTCTCACAAAGAATCCTCAGCTTTTCATTGGCTGGAGTATCTAGGAATTTTCATGTACACCCTGCAACTGAGGATTGGCCATGACACCTGGAGAACAGAACTGGAAGCTGTCAATCCTCATGCCAATGAAGGTGACAGAAAACCTTGATTATTCCATGTGCTTTCTCTGTGCTTCAGCATAGTAGTAATAGCTGTTGTGGTAGCTTGTCCTATGAAGCACTCCCATTCTCTCTAGAATCTATCTATGTAATATATTTCTGGTTGAAAGTGCTGGTTCTTACATTTAAGGTCCTGCATGGCCTGGGACTGAGATACTTAAAGGATCATCTCCTTCTGCACTGTCCAATGTATTGCCCCCCCCTCCCAAGCCTTGCCCTCTATGCCCCTGGCCTGCAGAAGTGAGGTAGGAGGCAACCAGAGACAGGACAACATCATTAATAGCACCTTACCTTTGCATTGCCTTTTCTTTCTTACCGTTCTTTACCTTACCGTTCTTTAAGAACTAAGCCAAAACTTTTTTTCACACAGGCTTTTAACTTAAAAAATACATTTTCAAGATTCTTATAGATGGAAAATAATACAAATTGTATAGCCTAAATATTATGCAGTGTATTATAATTTAGGCTGCTAAAAGTTATGTTATGCTGTTTTCTATACCCCTGGTTTACTTATAGTAGCTTGGGCTTATTGGTGTCTCTATGAGAAGGTTTGTAGCTTATGTGATATTGTGTCTTTTAATTTTTACAGTGTTTTAAGATCAAAGAAAGCTGAAGAAGAAAGCTAACCATCCATAAGCTAGCTGCACTAAATAAAAGTTAAACAGCAGTGATAAAAGACGGATTGATTCTGGATGATCTCTAGAGATTCATTGTGGATGAGTTTGTATGGGATATAATTGTGCAGTCCCTGTGCAGTATATGAGCAAAATGGCTGGTTGATTAGACAGGGCCAACTGTGTTTCAAAGCACAGATTTCTGTAGGGATGTTATTTTTCTGTGCCCACTAATCTCTCTGAGCAGGCATTGATTGATACATTGATACATTAGGACGTTGAAGGTTTTTTTTTTTTTTACAAGAAGTAGACTGAGCCAATAGTGTCTGCAGCATGGTATAGTGCTTAAAAGTGGCAGCCTCTAATCTGGAGAATCAGGTTTGATTCCCCATTCCTCCTCCACATGCTGCCAGCTGGGTGACCTTGGGCTAGTCACAGTTCTCAGAGCTCTCTCAGCCACATCTAACTCACAGGGAATCTATTGTGGGGAGAAGAAAGGAAGGTGATCATAAACTGCTTTGACACTCCTTTGGGTAGTGAAAAGCAGGGTATGGAAACTTCTTCTTCTTCTTCACAGCCCTGACACTGTTTGTGAAAACCTTTAACATAGGTTTGACAGTGAATAAGGCTGTGGCCATGTTGAAAATCACTGTTGTGTGATGCAATTACCATCATTTCCAGATGCAAATCCAGAAGTGATGTCTCATGGCACTTTGGGAATTCCCCAAATTTCTGTCAGGGAAATTTTGGGAAATTTCTTAAGTGTTAGCCGACTATAGGCCATCACATCCTGGTATGCAGCCAGCAGTAGCATCAGGGTGTTGTGCAATACTGGTACCTCACTGCTGCTTCTGTTCACAGGGGTGTAAGGGGCCAGGAGATTGCCTGCCATAGAGGGCAACCTAGGAGAGACAGAATCTGTCCAGTGGCTTAATTAAGTATAAGAAGATAAAAAGTCTCTTATCACATTTATTTAGACTTTGACTCTGCCAAAACGGTCTCTAGATTCATTTGTTTTCCGGTGTACAGTCTGGCTTTCATCAGTGGCAATGAGTCCTAAATAAACAAGTGTCTTTATTAGTATAACAAATAACAAATAACAAATAATAATTGGAAATGTACAAAAATATCCATACCCCCACATGGTTGAATTAAATATATTCACTGAGAGTCCTATCTATTTAAATGAGAAAGTAACTGTTAGAGCAAGTCGTATAATGCCAAAAGCCTACACATTCATATCTTACCATCCTTGTTAATGTTTGAAAATATAATAAGGCAAATCCTCTTGTATAATGGAGAGTCAAGGCTGTAAGCTCCTGGTCTCAAATTATCTACTTCAGCTGTGTTCATTTATTTTGCTGAGCATCTGAGTCAGCAACACCTTGCTATGCAACTTAAAGAGTCATGAGTCATGTTATAATCTGAATACATATATGTTCCAATGTTACAAATTTAACAAACTTTAGGATGTGTCTTTACAAAAAACAGGATAAATCAAAGTCCATATTTAACCCATAGGGTTGCATTGTCTTTAAGTTGAAGATGTAATAGCATTCCCTTTGCAGCAGTTTCTTCCTCACATCCAGCCTTTGATGCCTTCCTGGTGAAATTTGCTCTATTCCATAGAGGTCCTCAGCTTCATGTTTAAATTTGAGACAGTGGGCAGTTAACGGAGCCTCTTGAACCCAATGTCTCACGCGGCTTTGATGTTCCAGAAATCTTGTTTTAAGTGGTCTCTCGCTAATGCCTATATATTTCATGCCGCAGGGACACTGAATACAGTATACTATATTTTTTGTTAAACAATTAATAAAGGTGTTAATATTAATGGTAAGCAGGTTGTGTAAATTCTTTAATGGGTAACAGACATTTACAGGCTGCGCAAGAGCCACATGGGTGGTTGCTATTTGGCAACTGACTTAAAAAATCATTACCTGGCTCATAGCTCTTACTGGTCAACTCAACAATATTCCTCCCACGTTTCCATGCAATCACTAAACCATTTTTACAATCTGGTAAATCTGAAACTAGATGCCAGTGTTTAAACAAAATCCTTTGAATATCCTTGGCATGCCCTGAAAACTCAAAGGAGCACACTAGTTTTTTCACTGAATCTCTCCTCTGGTATTTTAATAAATCGTTTCTATTTTGTTCTATCGCTCGTCTACGTGCTTTTTTTTATAACCAACTCTGGGTAACCTCTGTCTTTTAAAGCATTTTCTAGACTGTTGCATGCCTGTTCACAAGTAGTAGTTTTATAATTGATCCGTTTATGCCTAAGGAATTGTCCATAAGGCAAATTGTTTTTAAATGGAGAGGGTGGAAGCTATCATAATGTAAAAGTGTATTTCGATCTGTAGGTTTTTTATAAGTGGATGCTAGTAATCTGCCTTCCTGGTTAATTGTTATTAGAGTATCCAAAATGGAATTTGCACTTTATGGTGGTCACCTGTAAATTTGATTGTTGGGTGCATGGAATTTGCCCAAATGAGGAAATCCTTAACTAATTCTTCCCTCAAAAAAACCATAAAAATATCATCCAAAAATCATGCGTAAAAAAATATGCACTCAGGGAATGGATTTACTTCTTGATTGTATAACCATTGGTTTTCAATGTCTATCATAAACAAATTTGCGATGGTAGAAGCCACGGCTGATCCCATCGCCACACCATGGATCTGCAAATAAAGCTTATCTTGAAATTCAAAACAATTATTCTCAAAAATAATATCCAATAAGTCTAAAAAAAATGAGAAGGTGGTGATTTAACCTTTCTACTCTCTAGCAAATTTTGAACTGACATCCTAGCTTCATCTAAAGGTATGTTGGTATAGAGGGCTGTAACATCCATTGTGAGTAAAATGGAATCTTTTGGCACAACACATTCCTCAATGAGGTTTATGAAATGAGTAGTATCTTTAATTAGTCTGTTTGACTTTGGAAAATTAGTTTGTATGTGATGATCCAAAAATTTAGAAATTGGTTCTAAAAATGAATTGCATTGAGAAACTATAGGTCTGCCTGTAGGAGGTCTGGTTGCTTTGTGAATCTTAGGTAATATATATATGTGTGGAAGACGTGGAAATTTATTATGCAGATATATGGCCTCATTTTTAGTTAGATATCTCATGACTAGCCCTTCCTGTACCACTACTCTAATAATCCGCAAAATATCATCTATACGTTGATAACTAATTTCTTGATAGTATTTATCATCACTTAGTTGTCGATTAATTTCATTAATGTAATCCACTGAGTTCAAAATGACAATACCTCACCCTTTATCTGCTGGTTTTATTACTATATCAGGATCAGATTTCAGTTGATTCAGACAATAAAATTCATCCTTAGTAAGGTTGAACCTGGTTCTGGCTTTTTTGACCATCATATTTTCCAGGTCTCTCAGAACTACTTTTTCAAATGTTGTAATTTCTGGTGAGTCAATGATAGGGGTAAATGTTGATTTTACTTTAAAAGATGATGCTTGGCTTACATAGGGGTATTTGTCAAAATAATGTTTTAACCTTAGTTGTCTAATAAGTTTGAAAAAATCAACTCTCATCCTGAAGGCATTAAATTTATAAGTAGGTACAAATGTTAACCCTCTACTTAAAACATTTAATTAAGTTGGTGTTAATGCCTTGTTTGATAAATTAAATACTATCTCCTGTGATTTTGACGCCTCCCTCCTTGAAAATCCGCCTGAAACCGTTCAGGTTGGCGTAGTTGTCTACGTGGTCTGAATGAGCTTCTCTGAGGTAATGGTTCCTCTCCTGTAGAACGTAAAGAATCTGTGCTGGAAAAAGTTTCTGGGTCCCAAGTCACATTTTTTTGACTTGAACCTTGGGTGCAGAGGGCAACCTGGCAGCCCTAAGACTAGCAGTTTTGTCAGAGCATATGAAATCTGTACCATAAATAAAGCGGGAGAGGTATGGTGGGAGGAACTGGGACTCATTGCCTACATGATTGGGGCCCTGGGGAATCAACTCACCCTGTAGCACCAATCAGACAGGGGATGACCCACCCCCTAACTGCCTCTACCTCTTCGATTGGTCCTTGGGGAGGGCACTCAACCCCCAGAGGACCAATCAGGTGGGGGACAGGCCATCCCCGACTGCCACCCCCTCCGCCGTCCAACCGCACAAAGAGGTGACAGTCAGGTAAGGCAGCCCCAACCTGAGCAGGTCTGCCATAGCCTCGCCAGACTTCAGAGGGACTGCCCAGGTGGGTAGGTGGGAGGGAGGCAAGGGGTGCTCACCTGAGCTCGCCCCACCCTGACCAGCCTTGCCGTGGCCTGGAGAGGCCTTGGTGGGGCTGGCTGGGGGGGAGGCAGGAGGAGAGGCGGGGAGTGCCTGCAAAGCTTGCTCCTGCCTGGCGAGGCCTCACTGGGGCTGGTTGGGTGGGTGGGTGGTGGTGGAGCCTAGAGCCCATTGTATTTTTAATACATTGTATTTTTAATCCTGCCAGTCTGTTAATAAATAAGAACAACTTATGCTAAAAGCCTTGTCTCCTCGGCAAAACAGAGACCAAAAGGAAATAACATACAACAAAATCAAATGGCCTCTTTCACTTTTAGCTGACTAACGGTGCAATCCTAGGCAGAATTGTACCTTGCTAAGGCTATCGATTTTAGTGGACTTTCAAGGCTGCAATTCTGCTTAGGACATCACAGTAAATTGGCTTTGTAGTTGCTCTGTTATTCCAGACCTCCAATCTTATTTAATATGTGTGTCCAATTTGCCTGAAAGTATGTCCAAAATCATATTACCTGTAAATGTTATCGTTGTTGTCATGGAGGAATGCTTAGTCTGTTTTGACTTGAACACTGTATTTGGTTGGAAATCTAATTTTTGCCACATTCACCTCTCTGTGCCATTTTTAAAGAAAGTTCTTGCATCCATTTTTCATTCTCATCAATGCTTTGGGCACAGAGCTTTTATTCCTGTGCTTTTGAGCACTCATACATGAACTGGCACAATAATAAACAGTGGCATGACAGAGACCCAAGGAAAAGAATGGGCCTTCTGTGATAATAGGCCTCATTCTGCTTTATTATTTTAAATATGTTACCTATATAGGTTGTTATTACCGTAGAACCTATTCTTTAGGGTGACATCCACAGTGAGAACTATCAAATAAATTCATTATTTCATTTATGTTCCCATCAAATTGAACTAGCCAGTGGAAACTGAAATATTAGCCCTTCAAAATGGTATACTTCAATGCAATGATTCCCAAAAGGTGGTGGATAATATTGCACCAGTAGATTATAGGAGACCCCTGGATGTGGAAGTCTAAGAAAGAGCCAGAGTGAGAGAGACCAGTTACATTGCAGGAATGTGTTGGGTTGTCAACTGTTTGGAGAAAACTATGCCCTGTTTCTTTAATAGAAGCTTAATGCTATTTAGCATGCTGTTTACCTCCCTGCCTTGAAAAAATTCAATTGCCCATTTCCACATATCAAACCTCTATTAAATGAACAGGACATTCTTTTACAGGCCCACTGGCAACCTTATGATTATCTACCTCTCAGGTTATAGCTCCAAGTACAAAGGAGCAACTCTATAGCACTAAGATGGAGACCACATTCAGCTCAAGTACAAAAACTAACCAAGTGAACTGTTGATTGATTCCTGTTAACATCTTAGAAAGGTATCATATAAAATGTCCCTTGTATTAGCATGCATAATTTACAGTGGATGTTCCCACATTATTGCAGTTATATTTCTTCTGTCTCTTGAGAAACCTATATGGAGGTCAAGAAGCAACAGTGAGAACCGGGCATGGAATCACTGATTGGTTCAAAACTGAGAAAGGAGTACGGCAAGGCTTTATACTGTCACCTTGCCTATTTAATTTGTATGTGGAGCACATCATGAGAAAGGCAGGGTTAAATGAGTCACAAATTGGCATCAAGTTTGCAGGGAGAAATATCAACAACCTCAGATATGCAGATGATAACACTCTAATGGCAGAAAGCGAAGAGGAACTTGAGAGTCTCTTGATGTGGGTGAAGGAGGAGAGTGCAAAAGTTGGCTTGAAACTCAGCATCAAGAAAAGTAAGATCATGGCATCCGGCCCCCTCAATTCCTGGCAAATAGACGGGGAAGAAATGGAGGTAGTGACAGATTTTATTTTCCTGGGCTCCAGGATCACTGCAGATGGGGACTGCAGCAAAGAAATTTCAGGGAGTTAAGATGGCGGCAGCATGTTGCTCCTTCCAGCAAGCATCTTAAGATAAGCTGAATTTATCTTTTTATTCTATTTATTCTATTCCACAGACAGAGCTCAGCATAATATCTGTTTATAGCTGGCACAGGGTGGAATTTTGTAAATATTTTCCATTTTTCGAGCCAAGAAGGGAGTGCAAAGTGATAAGACAATTATATCTGTGCAATGGGAGGCAAGAAACGCCAACGTTCTCCATGAGAGGAGCCCAAGTCAGGGAAACAACTGAAAAACAAGGACTCTGAAGACTATTTAAGTTTGTTCCCCACATCCAGTAGATACTCAGTACTGAGCTCGGAACAAGGAAATGAAACAGAAGGGGTTTGGCATAGAGAGGGTGATGATAGAAGGCAGCCAGCTTCTCCAACACCAAGTGCATGATGGCCGAGGCTAGGGGCAACAGTGAAGAAGCAACTCCTGATAAAGCTCCAAGAACTTTAAAAGAAAATGCCATAATGGGAAAACACTTCTCTGACTCCAAACAACTTCCAGCTATGCCTTACCCAACATCTAGTAAAAACACTTGGCGTCTTCAGCCTCGAATGGTTGCACTACTTATTGGCAATTTAAAAGCAAATATAGGCAGATGGGGCTGCAGAGAAGAAGTGGCATGCTCCCTAAGTCAGATTTTGGATAAAAATCATGCTGGTTTGGGGATTGTGAATATGCAATGGTTACCAAGCAAGCCTTTTCTTAAGAGAGTAATCATCACCTTTGCCTCTGACAATCTTTCCTCTCTACTCCTGAGTCCACTAAGGTATTTAAGGAACTTTCATATCTTCCCCACTAGAGTCTTTGTGGATAGTGAATGTCCTCTTCTCTGCATGCTAAGAAACCCCTGAACTAAGCCAAGAGGTAGAATTAAAGGGCCAGCGGCACAAGGAAAAAGAGAGAAGGTGTTAACTGTTCATAAAATGCTACCTGGAAGTAGCAATTACAACAAGAAAGGGGCAGTAAGCCCCCCCCCCAGGAACAGAAGGTGATTAGACGAAGCTTAACAACTAACCAGTGGATCTCAACTTGAAACTCAAGGAAATGCTCCAGAAACCTAAATACATCCCTTATTCGGATCCCAGAAACAAACAACGTTAATCATGGAGAGAACCTAATAAATCCAGACTCCTCCTATGCTTCTAAAGGAGAAAGATCAATTTCTTTTAGTTCAATGCCCCCCTTGGAATCAACCTCCTGCTCACTAATGAATGTGAGTTTGAAGAAACCAGAGACAGCCCAACATCTTGAAGAGGTGAAGGCAGGGGCAAACAAGATGGGAGTGGAAGGAAAAGACTGTGAAATAAAAATTCAAGAAGTGAAAACTATGGAACCCCTAACTTCACCACAGCAATTAGTTATTGGGGATGATTACGAACTGGACTCACGGGTCCTCCATAACATATTTCCCAGCCAAAATCTCCAAAATCAACTCAATGCCAAATCTCTGGCCCAGGAATTATTAGAGATGGGAAGTATGGATTCTGATGTTTCAAAATCAGGAGAAATGCAAGGGCCCTCAAATGGTACAGCTAGAGCTCCCGCTTGTCCTCTATTTAAAAAACACCCCACGAAGGCAGAGGAATTTAAACCAACAACAGATATGTCTTTAATCTCCACCACTTATCACACTTTAGATCGCATTGGACCACATATTACCATGGGGATCAGAGCACAGGTGGAAGACCCCAAAAATACAGATGATGGCGAGAACAATGGAATTGAGTCACCAGTGAACCTTCCCCCACCAGAAACAGCCTTCTCTGCATGACTAGTTGAGAGAAAACATACCAAAACTATCAATAACACCTTAGACATCTTATCATGGAATGTTGCAGGGTAGTTCCGTTGCCTTGCTGAGGGCTCGAGTATTCCTTTTTTTCAGGAGAAAGTATGACATCATTGCCTTACAGGAGACCTGGACTGATGTGCCCCTAATCCTGAATGGTTATCAGGCCTTCGAATTAGCAGCTCTGCCTGGGTCAGGGCCAGGTAGATTGAAGGGAGGTTTAAGTATTTTAATTTCAACACAATTAAACGTTAAATGCACAGAAGTTGCGCCGCTCAAGCCTTTTGCGATGGCAGTTCATCTTGGTTGGGAGAGAGGGTCTATTCTTTTTATAAATGTTTACTTGCCCCCAGGGAGGAAGAAAAAAGAAGTGAAGGAGGTCTGGGTCAAACCACCCTGAGCCTCGGGGGAGGGCGGCATATAAACAAACAAACAAACAAACAAACAAACTAGAGCGTTACTTATCCTATTTGTTATTGGAGCATCCCATGGCTAGAATAGTGCTGGCGGGAGACTTAAATGCACGCTTAGGACCCGATGATCCTTCTCTTGGAAAAAAGTTTCCAGTGTTGCTTGAAGATCCCGAAGATGCATTAGTCTGTTTTCCCCTACCAAGAATTTCTAGGGATCAACATTCGAATTTTGCATGGTCTTGCAGACTTACTTATGAGTTTTGCTTTAAAACAAAATCTATACATACTCAATTGTTCGGTACAAGCTGACCATCCAGGGGTCTATACGTACATGGCAGACTCCAGATGTAGCACCATAGATTATATCCTAGTCTGCTCATCCCTATTAGTACAAGTTAAGAACTTTCAAATTCTTCCCTATTTAGAAGGAGATCATTTCCCTCTATTTCTGCAGATTTCCAGCTCCTCAACACCACCTCACCTAGAAACACAGTGGCCAATAGAACTGGATGTGTTCTCTAGGACAAGGTGTAGAGTGAAGTGGTCCCCTCATCTACAGTCTTCGGTAAAGGAAGTTATGGAAAACTATGATCTGCAGCCGTTTAGATCGGCCTGTGCCAATCCTGCAGAAAGTCACAATCCAGTAACACACCTTGAAGAGCTCATCTTAAAGTTGGGGTCCATTTTGTTTAAACCAGCTCACGAAAGGGATAACAGAAAAAAGGGCTCCAGGATCTCTAAATCTTGGTTCGATAGTGAATGTATGACTGCAAAAAAGAAAAAAAAAAAAAAAACCCTTACTAAGGCTTATACAAACTTTGTTAAAGCTCTAGGGAACCCAAGTCAGGAAGTCCGGGACAGCTTGCTAACTCATTAAAAAAAGCTATAAAAAATAGTTATCTGAAAGAAAAAAGATTTTGCAGGGATGCAGTGGAGAGTCTTAATTCAGGCAACTAGAGACAAAAACCCATCCTTATTTTGGAAGATGATCACTAAACATGATAGAACAGAGCCTACCCCACTTGACTCCAGATCCTGCTGACCTACCCAAATGGCTCCTCGTTTCCCCGAGTGAGATAACTGCCCACATTGAGAGACTAAGGAAAGGGAAAGCCCCCGGGTGGGATGGCATCTCTTCAGAACTTCTTAAAGAATTCAAGGACTGGTGGGCTCCCTATCTAGCATCTGTTTTCACATTCATTGACTCCACTGGAAAGATACCTAGAGACTGGAAAATGGCTGTTGTGATCCCTTTCTTTAAAAAAGGGAAGAGAGATGATCCTGCCAATTATAGGCCAATAAGCTTACTAAGTGTTGTCAGCGAACTGTACACCAGACATCTGCTGGATAAATTTATCTTATGGCTGGAACAGTAAAGGATTAGTGTACCCGCACAAGCAGGGTTCAGGGAGGGCAGAGGTACTCTAGAGAACTGTCTAACACTGCAACATCTGCTCGAAAAATATTCCTCCTGGAGTTTGACCTCATTATATGCAGCCTTTGTAGATTTCAAGGCTGCGTTTGATTCCATCTCAAGACCCAGATTATGGGAGAAACTGGAAGCTTACACAATTGATAAAAGACTCAGTTTTCTGATACACTCTATGAATGAGCAGACCACACTCAGAGTCAGATGCAGTAGGAAAGGTCACCTAACAGAGCAGATTAAAACTCATAAAGGGGTCAGACAAGGCTGTTTATTGGCCCCTTTACTCTTTATTTTTTACATCAATGACTTAGAGAACTACCTTGAGTCCAAAGATTGTCACCCACCTAAATTAGCAGGGCAGCACATTCCTGCTCTCCTTTATGCTGATGATGTGGTCTTACTGTCCTGTCGGTCTGAACAGAGCCCCGGCAAGCCTGGAGAAATACAGTGAGAAAGAAGCCCTGGTAATAAATGAATTAAAAACTAAGGTAATGGCCTTCGGCAATCGCCCCAGAGTTAGGACCTGGCGCTTAGCTGGAAAGAGGTTAGATCAGGTGAAGTCCTTCAAATACCTGGGAGTTACTTTTCAGGCTTCAGGATCGAGGCACGAACACTGTAGACAGCTTGTGAACACAGGGGAGAGAAGTGCCCTCAATATACTCAAATTCCATCGCTCCAATCGAGCCTATTTTGTTCCAGCGGCACTCAAACTCTTCCAATCTAAGACAATTGCTCAAATGGGGTACGGCAGTGGTCCCCAACCTTTTTATCACCGGGGACCACTCAATGCCTTTTACTGAGGCCCGGTGGGGCGGGGGGGGGTAGTTTACTCCTCTACTTTCAACCACTGCCCTAACGCTCTCTGATCGCTATGGTAATGTTTAAACATCCTTTCAAAATAAGATACAGACATACCACAACAATGAACATAAGGAACATTTTATTTTCATGGAAATTTTAACTCATGACAGTAAGTCAATGGGAACCCAGAGCTTGTTTCTCTGCAATGAGATAGTCCCATCTGGGAGTGATGGGAGACAATGACACTCGAAGTGTGTTGTAAAGGGCCGGGGGGGGGGGGGGAGAGAAGGCATCCTTCAGGGCCTACCTCCAATTAGTCGAAGGACCACATGTGGTCCGCAGCCCACAGGTTGGGGATCGCTAGTGTACGGGACCTTTTTAGGGCCACCAACCTCTTGCTTTGTCCCACTTGACCAGGTTCAAACAAAATTTCTTAGAGCGTTACTTCAGGTTTCAAACTGTGTTTTGAACTCATGGATACGTCTAGAGATAGGGTTTCCAAAATTCAAAGCGAAAGCAGTAACTTCAGCCATCTCCCTATGGTTAAAGGCGCACTGGGCCACAGCTGGCTTACTTCCTTCAATCATCTGTGACAATTTTAAATCCCAGTGGCTGTTGGCCACCGAGAGGGAAATGATAAAATTAGGCTTTCCCTCACTTTCACTACTCGGGTTGGGGTACGATCAGGCGAAAATTGTAGTGAAACAAAGGATTGAGGACACAGAGCGTCAAACTGACCTTTCTCGCTCCCCTAGGTATGGTGCACCACAGTGTTCCAGATATATTCAAGCCTCAGCAGACTATCTCTCCTATTTGGAAACAAAATACTATAGGTGAGCATTCACACTAGGTAGATGCTCTGCATTACCTTCTGCCATGCTGGTGGGCCGCTTCAAGAAAACCCCATTAGTTGAAAGACTCTGCCCCTGTAATTCTGGGGAGATAGAGTCAATCGAACACATCCTCTTAAGGTGCCCTACCTTCAACTCTGCAAGAAATAAATTCATCCTCCCATTGCTCAGGAATTCCTCCATCAGCTCAAACAAAGAAAAAGTAAATTTCCTCCTGTGGAATAGTAGGGGCCATATTATTAAGCAGGTTGCCAAATTTTGTGCGCATGTGCTTAGCACACGGGAAAAACAACTTAAGCTTAAGTGAAGATTTTTAGAGGAATTTTACTATGCATTTTTTTATAATGCACTCATCAATTATACAATTTTATTATATTTTTTAAATTTTGTACTGGCTCCCTGATTATGCAATTTTCTGAAATGTTTTTTCTTGCTATCTGTTTTATCTGGCCGCAGTGCTGTATTAAAATAAATTTGAAGACTCTTGCAAGTCCCTTGGACTGCAAGGCGAACAAACCGGTCAGTCCTAGAGGAGGTCAGCCCTGACTGCTCTTTAGAAGGCCAAATCCTGAAGATGAAACTCAAATACTTTGGCCACCTCATGAGAATGAAGGACTCCCTGGAGAAGAGCAACATTTCTTCTGGTTAGTTAGACTGCTCTGTTGTAAAGGGTTTTAGGTCTGCAGCGTAGCCCAAGCATACTTAAATAATAATGCCAATTTTACCCCCTTCAAATATGCATTGTTACTTTCTTTTATCCTCCACAAACAGATGGTTCCAGCTGGTTGACATCTGCAGAACTTTGTCACAAACTGAAAATTTGATAATGAATAGTTTCAGCAACAGATGGATTACAGACAGATTTCTGTGTAAATTGACAATGGTACATTTAAAATGAAGGCCCCAGTGAACCTGTACATTATTATGATGATTACAACACCACTTAGACCTTGAAAAATTAAGCTAAGCTTTAAGGGGAGTGTTATACAGTGTCTGTGACAAAAGGTTAAACATGATTGATTAGATAATTATCATTGCTTTACCACATCTGCTGCACCATTCTTATATCTACATTCCCTGTCCCAATAGTTACAGCCCTTATTTTAATATTATTATGCAGATAGATAAGAGATGCATTTGTTTTATAAAGTATCTTTACTGCATATTTGGAAACCTCATTTAGTCGAAAATTATCCACATGGAGACTAAATTACTGTAGAGTAATCCCTCTTCTCAAATTTGGAAGATGATGAAGTAGGAAGCTTTCTACTGGTATTCCTCAGCTGGGAGGTCCAAATGGCCACCATCAGCTCCCATCTGATATAATAAATGCCACTCTTCAGTTCCTCAAACAAGCACTTGGACTTGTTATCATGGAGCAGCTTCAAAGCACTCATGCTGGCTTGAATAGCTTCATGCTAACCATTCCCATTCTTATGGCTGTTGTACTCCTGGAATGTTATCGTACTTTCTGAAGTAACGTACTTTCTGTCATCTAATAGAAGTTCTGACATCTTACTGTCCACATGAGCAAACCAACAGAGTTTTACATCTGTAAGCTCCATAGTGATAAATGGCTAAGGTCAAAGGGGAAGGACGAAGGAACAAGCATCTATTTCTTTTCTTACCTGGGCCACTGACAGGATAGGTATGGAAGGAAACTCCTTGCTGCTACTCCACTAGTATGGAATCAGAGAAGTGGAAGAACAGTGGAACCAAGTAGTAGAGCAACCAATGGAAAAGTTTATGGGAAATGGAAGGATTCAGGGAGAGCTACAGTGTGTAGATTCCTCGGGGGTGGGAACAAAGAAATTTTAGCTGCCTTAATAAATCCTCACTGAAGAGCCTGGTAAAGGATATTGTATCTGGGATCCAATAACATCTGATGGGGAAATTGTGGTCTGAGATGACCGACTCTAGGAGGGTAGTCAGGTTTGTCATCAGGTTTGTCACAAGGTTTCAGTGCTGCAACAGTTTTCACTGCTCCTCATGGAGTAATCACCTTGTGATTCAACCCAAGTTTTGCAGTACATGGGGAGTTCTCTCAAGGACCTTGTGGCAATGGATTTCCCTTGTAGAACCTTGTGTAAGAAATACCTGGCATAAGAAGAGAGAGGGCCATTCCGCACCAGGATCCATGTAGCAAATTGTTTGCTGAACGAAAAATCGCCATTTTAAATAGTGTAATTAAGTCGTTATGCATACCTGCCTTTGTAGTGGAATCCAGTTGCGTTTCTATCGTTTCCCACAGGGTTCCGGTCTCGGCAAAAATCGCTAGAAAGGAAGCGCTATTGCTGAGCTGGGTCCCACCCCTGGCCATCAACCAGCCAATGGGCGGCCGTTATCATGCTCCCAAACAGCCCCTTTCCCTTTAAGGAAGGTTAAAAAAAAAACACACACACACACACACCCGTTGCAACGAATATGCGTTGATTCATTGCAACGGAGAGACCCATCCAGCTAGCAGGTGGTGTTTGAGCTGCCGTTTCATCGTTGCCACGCTCCCCCCCCTCACGGGCGCGATTTTTGGCCGAAAACAGTGTGAAAAATAAAGGGAAAATAAACCAGCAAACGGGCCTCTGCGATGCTTGTGCTTGGTGACTTTAAACAGAGGGACTGCAGCCGGGGAAGCCTCACTGGGTAAACGAAGGCTTGCCGGTGCGTTGATCTCCGCTCGCTCGGAGAAAAAAAAATGGCGATCGCTTCGCCGGAAGTTCAGAGGAGAGAGCCAGGGGGAGGGACATTGCAGAAACCACAACAATGGTAACGCACAGAACTTTCCCGCTAGTGTTGCAGATTGGTTGCAGGAGTGTGGCGCTTTCCGGAGGGTGAATCCACTTTTTGGGATTTCCCTGAAAGCGCTACAACAAAGCACTTTTTGCAGATCGGTTTCAGGAGTGTTGCAGATTGTCAACAACGTTGTGCATAATGGCAAAACTGTAGCGATTTCAATTAGTAACCATTGTGCTATTTTGGACGAATGCGGAACGGCCCAAAGAATCAGGATGCAGTGACTAGGAAGTGTCACTTTAATGGAGGTCAGGAGATGCATAGTAGTGCCAGAACTAGCTGGGACTGGGAATGATATTTTCCCAATTGATGTCCAAGAATACTTATACCACTCCACCAGTACTCCATGGATACCCAGTACAGTTGGGTATGTATGCAAATATTACCAGTGGTAAATGCTCACTTGTTAGGTTTGTACTTGAGGAGGAGAGATTTTGTAACTTTTTCTTAAAGTCTTTGCCTGCTACTTTAAAAGGAGGTGCTGTGGTTTATGTGCAGTTTCCAAGGGATTAGTCCATCAGATGCCAACTCGAAACTAAAGCTATAAAAATATAGAAGTGAGTTCCACTGTGGCTGGTTTTGTCTTATATCAACCTGCACAAAATAATTGCCCACTTCAAGAAAGAGAAACGTTTAAACCCTAAATTTCCCTAATCCACACATTTATATAAATATTGTTTTACAGCTATAGGCTTTATGCACTTTGACTTCATTGGTTTGTTTTGTAGATAGGCAGTAACTGTTGCTGTCTTGCATGACATAACTCCTGAAAATCATTATTTTCAATTTTCATTTTTGCTATACTGGTATCATTTACAGTACATGAAACTCCAGTATAAAAGGAGCATTGAAAAAGTATATCAAAATGCTAAGCCCACTTAATTTCCATAAAACAGTCCATTCACAGTTTACTTGGGATTACATTTTGACACAAATCATCTTCCCAGGAAGATGCAGCATTTCTAACAATACAAAAACAGTTTCTGTTTCCAAGAGTGATCAACTTGTACAATAAGACTGCTTCTGTGCCCTAATCCTCACAGCAAAGACAGCTGGCTTATTCCTTTGCTAGCTTCAAGAGGAATGAAAGAAATTTTCTCTGCTTTTTATTCAGCAGAACTTTTCTTGAGAGAGTCTCCAATGTACAAGGATAGGAATTTGCTTCAAATGCTGGGGAACTGAGAGGTGTCTGACCTGCAAGTTTGCTATCTGACATTTGAAAAAATGAAGTTTTTAGTTCATCCTGCTGCAAATGAGAAAGCAAACTGTAAAATCTGAGTGGTTGAGTTTTGTGCATGGCATGGTGTATAGCTATTTAAACTCTTTGGTGCTCTTCTTGGATTAGACATAAATTAGTGTTTGGACATTTTTTGAAAAGCTGCACATCCAATCACAATTCCTAAACTGCAGGCTTTTCTGCACAATGGCCAAAATGGTGAGATGCCTCCTACCTGCAATAGCATGATATTGAATCACACTGTTCCTACCCTCCACACCATAAAGCCATCCTGCTGCATCTTCCCCTTCCACATGCTATGCAAACAGCAAATGTGAGTTAAAGCCCAAAGCAAAACCATGGCCAGCCAGTGGAAGGCACGGCAAAGGCAGCAGATCCCCCCCCCCGCCATATCAAACAGAAACAGCATAATTCTATTTTTAGGTGTTCTTATCTATGTGCATTCTTCCCTTCCTCTTCAGTCCGCAGACCCCTGTCCCTTCTGGTCCTCTCTTTCCCCCCACCCCACTACTCAGACAGCCCATGCCAGTCCATGGTCGCCCTGGATGCCTTCTCTCCCTCCCCGGACACTATGCTGGTGGTGTGTGGAGGCTACGCAGGCAGCTTGCAGGCATCGCCCAGTGTATGAAGTACTCAAAGAGGGAGAGAAGGCATCCAGGTGACCCTGGACTGTCATAGACTGTCTGAACAATGGTGTGTGTGTGTGGGGGGGGGGAGAGAGGAGCAGAAGGGATGAGGGTCTGCGGACCAAAGAGGAAGGGAACAGTTTCAGGGTGGTGAATCCACTTTTTGGAATTCCCGAAGTTGCGGGTTAAAATGGTGGGAATTGCGAGCCAGCTGCTGGAGGTAGGTGACATCATATGGAGGAGCTGAAATATGCCGCCTGCCTTCAGGAGCTGTGCAGCTATGTACCTGGCATGCGGAAATGCCCTGCTTCTCCACCATTCTCAATAAAAAAAAACACCAATGTGAATATAAAATACAAATGTCCGTTTAAAGGGATGCTGCCAAAGAGATGCGGCTCTCCCTGCAGAAGGTCTCTGGCTAGATTCCTCAACCACAGAATGCAAAGAAAAACAGTTTACGTTTTGTGGAGGGAACATAGCTTTTCATAATAGACATCTATGAAAATATTGTTGTTCACGTAGAACCTGTGGTGATACATTTCCTCTGTTCTTGCCTATAGTGCTAATTTTAAATGGTAATGATATCTGAGGAGTGTGGTCACATCTATTGAAAGGTCAGAGTGGTAAACTATAGTGTTCATTAGGAAGGATTGATGTAGCAGTACTGGCATTCAAGTTTGTGCCTGTCTGGTTGTAAAGTAAGTGGCTCAAATAGCTTCGGATTTGGCCTAGTGGGTGTTTCTTGGTGAGCAATTTTCTTCAGAACGGCACAGAACAATGTCATATTTGTATCCATGTCAATGAATTAGCAAATGTGGTAGCAAGTGGATCTTAAAACAAACATAGCAGTACTTTTTTTAGTATTTAGAGGCCTCTTTAATGATGCAACAGAGAGATAGGGGAGGGGGGAGAGTGAGAAGATGCTCAGGGGAAGGAAAAACATCAGGCCTTGAGCAGTCTTTCTATTGTTGTTGTTAGGTGCGACCCGTGTCCGACCCATCGCGACCCCATGGACAATGATCCTCCAGGCCTTCCTGAACTCTACCATTCCCCATAGTCCATTTAAGTTTGCACCTACTGCTTCAGTGACTCCATCCAGCCACTTCATTATCTGTCATCCCCTTCTTCTTTTGCCCTCTATCGCTCCCAGCATTAGGCTCTTCTCCAGGGAGTCCTTCCTTCTCATGAGGTAGCCAAAGAATTTGAGTTTCATCTTCAGGATCTGGCCTTCTAAGGAGCAGTCAGGGCTGATCTCCTCTAGGACTGACCAGTTTGTTCGCCTTGCAGTCCAAGGGACTCCCAAGAGTCTTCTCCAGCACCAGAGTTCAAAAGCCTCAATTCTTTGACGTTCAGCCTTCCTTATGGTCCAACTTTCGCAGCCATACATTGCAACTGGGAATACCATAGCCTTGACTAAACGCACTTTTGTTGGCCAACTTTTGCACTCTCCTCCTTCACCCGCATCAACAGGCTCTTTAGTTCCTCTTCACTTTCTGCCATTAGAGTGGTATCATCTGCATATCTGAGGTCGTTGATATTTCTCCCTGCAATCTTGATCCCAATTTGTGACTTCTCTAATCCCGCCTTTCTCATGATGTGCTCCGCATACAAGTTAAATAGGCAAAGTGACAGTATACAGCCTTGCCAAACTCCTTTCTCAATTTTGAACCAATCAGTGATTCCATGTTCAGTTCTCACAGTTGCTTCTTGACCTGCATATAAGTTTCTCAAGAGACAAATAAGATGCTCTGGTATTCCCATCTCTTTAAGAACTTGCCACAATTTGTTGTGCTCCACACAATCAAAGGCTTTAGCATAGTCAATGAAGCAGAAGTAGATGTTCTTCTGGAACTCCCTAGAATCACAGAATCATAGAATCATAGAGTTGGAAGGGGCCATACAGGCCATCTAGTCCAACCCCCTGCTCAACGCAGGATCAGCCCTAAGCATCCAAGAAAAGTGTGTATCCAACCTTTGCTTGAAGACTGCCAGTGAGGGGGAGCTCACCACCTCCTTAGGCAGCCTATTCCACTGCTGAACTACTCTGACTGTGAAATATTTTTTCCTGGTATCTGGCTCTGCACGGCATAACTCATAGCTTCACTGAGCTACGCAAGCCCCCTTGCCACGGTAAGGCAGCGATCCTTGAAGGGGGTACAGAAGACTAGGCAAAGCATAATTGTTTGATCTCAGATGGGAGAATTCTTCCATCTTAATACATGCTTCATATTTATTAGGCCCCGCATAGGAATAATAACTAAGTTTTAGTAGAAAATCAAGGAAGGTAGGGAAGGTTCCAATAAACTCCCGTCTAAAGACAGGCAAGATCTTTTTTGTTTACTGAGCTACGCAAGCCCTCTTGCCACAACAAGGCAGCGATCCTTGAAGGGGGAGTTTTTCTATAGGTTTTTAGTAAATAACATTGATTTGTATACAATACCAATGTTGGTGGTTGTGATAGTTTGGCTTAATAACTGCGGAGCAAATGCATTGCAACACATGGAACCTTTCAGTGGTATTGTGTTATGTAACCAAGGATATGCATTGTTCTGATCAAGAGAGCATGTTACGAATACTAATGTGATTGCAATCAAACATTGGTGGCAATGGAGGCAAAACTGAGACCTTGAAATAGTCTGTCAAGAGGCACCAACTTCTGTTTTTACTACCTAAATATTGAGATTTCATTGAGAGCTATAAAAGAGTCAGTTTCAGTTACTAGTGCCTAACAACCATCAAGGACTGTTTTATGACTATTTTATAAACAGAAACAGGAGAATCACTCTCACACAACAGAAGAACCTCTGGAGCACCATAAAAATCAAAGCTGTTCTATGATTGATATTGGCAGTCAGGAAACAGAAAACACAACACTTTACTGGTGGTGCAAAAGCGAGCTGCCAGATTGATAGTGTGAGGAGAGTCATAAGAAATATTACTTCCTTTGTATTTACACTTCTAATAAATGCAGTACAGTGTTAGGAAGCTGTGCTTTCAATTTCTAAATGCTAAGAGTTGCAGAACTTGTGACCCACCATGACAAATACAGCCCACCCCCTGTACATGAGCAGACTAAATAAACTGACTGGTTTTGCTATGAGCTTGGCAGATTTCTCTACATTGCTGTTGGCTCTGTGTTTCTTGTAGTAGAGTGCAAATTTCTGTAGGTTTGGCCTAGAACGTGTGAGCCCCCCATAGTCAGGTTTTCCCAGCTAATCAGCTCATGGTCTCAAGAAACCATTCAACATAATAACTGGGGCTCAGATAAGAAGAAGAAGAGTTGGTTCTTATATGCCGCTTTTCCCTACCCGAAGGAGGCTCAAAGCGGCTTACAGTCGCCTTCCCATTCCTCTCCCCACAACAAACACCCTGTGAGGTGGGTGAGGCTGAGAGAGCCCTGATATCACTGCTCAGTCAGAACAGTTTTATCAGTGCCATGGCGAGCCCAAGGTCACCAAGCTGGCTGCATGTGGGGGAGCGCAGAATCGAACCCGGCATGCCAGATTAGAAGTCCGCACTCCTAACCACTACACCAAACTGGCTCTCCAGATAAGACAAATCTATATATTTATTTCCTTGGAAGACTGGCACAAATGCTATGCTGGGTGCAATGGGTGGGCCTGTCTTACTGTGTTGCATACTCACTGTAGTCCCAGTCAAAACCATTCTTAGGGAAGTTCCCTCAGTCCCATCATCCCTTCCAGTTTAAATGCTCTATTTTAAACCTTGTTTCTTTTTTTTTTTCTTGCAATGTCTTATTATTCATATTGTTTTACATGCTCGGAACCTGAGCAACAATGTCAAAGGCTGTGTGCAAGTTTTTAAATGGAATTAACTGAAACATTAAATCATGATTTTGACCTTTGTCCTCGACAATTTTCCTGTAAACCTGGGTGCTTCTTTCTATTTGTTTTATTCACTTGGTGTCATGTATCTTCCTTGACAGTTCTAGGGTAGGGGTTCCCAAAGTAGGTGGTACACCCTAGAGTCATGGAGGAATTTTGAGGCAGCAGGGGAGCAGGAGTAAGACTCTTCCTGCTACAGCTGCATTTTCCTAGCAAGAGACATTCAAGGTGAATTGCCATTGCTTTCCTCTGGGTAGTTGTGACCCTGGACTTCCTTGGTGGCCTCCCGTCCCAGTACTGACCAGGGCCAACCCTGCTTAGCTTCCTGAAGAAAATGACTGCTTCAGAAGGTGGGCTGGATGGGATCCTATTCTTGCTGAGCTCCTTCCCCTTCTCAGACTCTGTCTTCAACCCCAGATCTCCAGGAATTTATTAACCCAGGCTTGTGAACCCAGCATTAATCCTGGGGCAGATTAGCCATGTGGAGATGTTCCCATATGAATGTGCCAGGCAGTGGAGGATTGCCCTTGAAACATATAAAGAAGGTCATAAGTAGAATCAAAGCATACGATCCACGTCAGTAGTCTTGTATAGCAGGTAGACATATTCCAGGAATTCCCACTGCTCTAAGACAGTCAGTGTGGTGCAGCAGTTGAGTGGTGTCCTCTAATCTGAATAGTCAGGTTTGATTCCCCATGTAGCCAGCTGGGTGACCCCAAAGTCACTAATAAATTTGTGGGTTCAGTAAGACACGGACATTAAGTTCCAACAGCAACAACTTTATTGGAACCAGAAATACCGAACAACAACAATAACAACTGTGGAATTTATATACATTTTTGAGGCTCCCACCAAGACATGCAATTGGCCCTTAATGGAGGTCCGTGATTGCTCCATAAGTCTGATCTGTATTGGTGAAGAATCTGGGGCTGGCGAATTCCAAATGAGGGCTCAGGACCCAAGCCTTAAATCTAAGCTCAAATTTTCTTACAATATCTCTTGAAAACCACATATACATCAGTTACCGAGCTGTTATCACATAGCAATTCTGACAGAATTATCTCAGCCTCACCTACTGCACAGGGTGTATATTGTGGGGAGAGGAAGAGAAGTGATTATAAGACACTTTGAGACCCTTTTGGGTAGAAAAAAGTGGGGTACAAAACCCAACTTCTTCTAAAAGCCTCTGGCCACACCCAGCCGTGAAATTTATTTTTCTTGGGGATACTGTGTGGCTGCTTAAGTACCATTGTTTAGGTAAAGGTAAAGGTAAAGGTATCCCCTGTGCAAGCACCGAGTCATGTCTGACCCTTGGGGTGACGCCCTCCAGCGTTTTCATGGCAGACTCAATACGGGGTGGTTTGCCAGTGCCTTCCCCAGTCATGACCGTTTACCCCCCAGCAAGCTGGGTACTCATTTTACCGACCTCGGAAGGATGGAAGGCTGAGTCAACCTTGAGCCGGCTGCTGGGATTGAACTCCCAGCCTCATGGGCAAAGCTTTCAGATGGCTGCCTTACCACTCTGCGCCACAAGAGGCTCTTACCATTGTTTAGGACTTCTCCACAAATACATGCAATGGAGTAGAAAGTTGAAGATAAACTGAGTTAGCAATGCAAGAACTAAAGCTATTAGCCACAACCCCAGGCAGCTACAGAAATGGGCTAGAGAGAGAGGGGAGCATTTTTCCCCCCAGGGGAGATGTTTTGAAGTGCAGCTGAGCTGCCAGCCAGTTTTAAATGGAAAACAAATTAACAAATGGGCCTATTCTGCTGGGGTATCAGCTGCACTGGCACTCTAGTAGAGCACAAGCTTCTTTCCCATTTTTGCTAGGGCGACATAGGAGGGCAGACATCAGAAATACTGGTCTATGTGGATCATGCATGGCAACATGGGACACTAATTGTCATTTAACTTTATTGATAGAGTTTTATATTGATGTAGTCCATAGAGAGAGGGTGGACAAAAAATCCAAGTACAGCTAAAATTCATAATCTTACTAAACGTTTGCAGAGTTTGTTTACCTCAGATTCAGACTATCGTCCCAAGGTCAATGCCATTGAGTAAATAAGTGTTGGAACAATTATGCCAGTGCTGAGCCCGAGTGGTCGAGCCTAATTTTTCCATATACAGATAAAGGAAATGCACCTTCTGTTCAGCGCAGAGGCCTAAGATAGCCTTGGATGAAAAGTCCCATGCAAAATAAATAACTGAGCAAATCATTAGGCAAAGAAGGCAGTTTACAGTTGCATTCAGAGAATAGATATTTAAAACATGGCTAATTAAGAGCTAATATTGGTTGCACTTTAGGTGTCTCCAATATAGATGTAATTTAGATGTATTAGATCAGTAGTTAATTAAGTAGCAATTGATTATTATTATTACAGATTATAAATATTTAGTGAGGCAGAACAATTTTAACCAGCTCTATACCATTCAGAAGGGGATGTTTGTGGTCGGACACAGAAGCTTCTGGGCCATATGGAAAGAATGGCAATACCAGTTCTTATGAACTTCATGTCAACAAGAAAAATAGGTGACTGCTTGGCATGAAGAAACTCAAAACAGTTGGAACTGTGATGTAGGATTTGGGTTCCCAGGTGACAATCTCATGGGGCCGCAGAGTTAGATCTTGCGGCTTTGCAAGTAGAAAGAGATTGTGCAAAAGGGGCTTCCCACTTCCTTCTCTCTCAGCAGCTCTGAAGGCCGGGCACTCTTATGAACAAAGTGGCACGGGTGTGTTTGTGTGCGGACTACAGTGAGGTGGGAAAATCAGTCTGCTGTCCTGGAAGTTCAGAATGTTGCAAGTTGGAGTTTACCACTCAGGCGTTTCCCTCTTCTATTAGAGGTGGGATGGATAAAAATCATTATATGTTCAGTTGTTGTTGCCACCTAGTGGCCTAGTTAGTCACTAACAGGAAATGTGACTGAGCAGAGGGGAAAGTTGGTTCCTGTTCCGAGATGGAGGCCTGGCTGAAGCCTTATGGTTTACACCAGGCATTCTCAACCTTTTTATGGCCATGACCTTTTTAGGAGGTCTTCTCAGGTTCCAAGGCTCCTTGCAGTAGGTTGGCTGCTTGTGCAATGAGATAAGCTAAAAAAAAAAAAGCTTAAGACTGATGATGCACAGTGGCAGCCACGCCGGGCTGCTGCCATGCCATTGTGGTGGGGTGGGATGCCCGCTGTTCCCTGCGTATGCACAGGGGATGGGCTCCCCGATGTATGTGGCCTGCCCTGCCATAATGGCCACGCGGGCATGCTTCACGGCAGCATCAGCAGCAGTGGTGGGGGAAGTGGGGGGATGCCCTGTTCAGCTCCATGGCTCTGCGGAGCTGTCAGGGGCAAAAGGCATCCCTGCAGGGACACCATATGTTGGGCAGGCTTGACTTAATCCTTGCTGGCACCTGCAGCAGCTCCAGGAACACAGAAGAATCTGCTTTCCCTTACCACAGGCCTTCGGAGGGCCTGGGCCGGGCCAGGGCTGGGCAGCGCCCGGGATGGCAGTGATGTTGGGCATAATTCGGGATTTGCCTCAAAGCCCCGTTGCTGCTCGCTTGGGCATTCTGCCCTGTGCATAATCGGCCTACGCTAACTATAACCTGACATATATATGTGAGGCAGATTTCTAGAGCATTTGACGATGGGAACCATGTGTGTTCATTTTTTAAAAATATATTAATCCAAGTACACACAATGGAATGGATTACATGATTTTTTTATTTCCCTTGATTAAGTTCAAACTTTCTATGTGACATAAGAGGTATTACATTGATTCAGTTACCAGGGCCCATTGTTGTGGTTCCAGCAAAGTCCCTCCCCCTGGCTCTCTCCTTTGAACTTCCGGCGAAGCGATCACCATTTTTTTTTTCTCGGAGCGAGCAGAAAGCAACGAACCAGTGAGCCTTCATTCACCCAGCAAGGCTTCCCCGGCTACAGTCCCTCCACAGAAGTGCTTTAAAGCTCCCCTAAGTCACCAAGCACAACACAGCCCTGTTTGCAAGTTCCCTTTATTTTCGGCCGAAAATCGCGCCTGTGCGGGGGGGGGGATTTTTCTTTTCACTCGTGGGAGCGTGGCAACAATGAATCACCAGCTCACACGCCAGCTGCCAGCTAGATGGGTCTCTCCTTGCAATGAATTAACGCATATTCGTTGCAATCTGTGTGTGTGCGTGTTTTTTTTTAACTTTTCTTAAAGGGAAAGGGGCTTTCCCGGAGCATGATAACAACCGCCCATTGGCTGTTCGTTTGACTGACGGCCAGGGGCGGGACAAAGCACAGGAAAAATCGCTTCCTGTCTAGTGATTTTTGCAAGACCGGAAACCTGCGGGAAACGAATGAAACGCTACTGGATTCCACCAAAAAAGCAGGTATACATAACACTGGTATTGCACTTTTAAAAATAGCGTTTCCGCTTTGTGGGACCAATTGACAACATTGGTCCTTGTGCAGAATGGGCCTCAGTTTCTAGCACAAAAACGCCCTGTACTTGAGCCTGGCCTTCAGTAGCAAACTATATTTTTTCTTTTTCTTCACTTGTGAGTTCTGTCCACGTCTTTCCTCTTTAGTGTTATTTCTGCAGAAATCAGAGCACCCAACTGAGACATTGGCACATCTAACCAGGGCATGTTATCCTAACCCCGAAGTGGTTATTCATAGTCTGTGACCTCATTATATGCTCCTTCGTATCCATGTCATATTACTTCAGCTCACAAATGCCATCTTCAACTAACCTTTATTCTTCAGCATTATAATTATACGAGATTCTACTTAGTCATCCAGCTCATCAAGTTATGCTGCTTGTTTCTAATAGTGCTCTGTGTCAATATGTGTCTAAATCTTCCTGTCTTGTTTTATTGCTGCCTTGCTTTATTCTCCAGAATTGTGCAGTATATCATTTCATTATTCCCTACTAGCTGCATTCACAGTTCCTTGTTTGAAGATGCTACTATGCCTAAGCAAGTAGGCTGGGCCTCAGTCTAGCACAGAGTTTGGTGTACTTGAATCCCATTGAGATCTAAGAGATGTGTGTGCATCTAAACACTGTAGAAACAAACCTACCCAGAGACAGGGTGAAAGAACTCCTTCAAGTGGCAAATTTTGAGTGCCATTCAACAGCAGCAAATTGTCAGGTTTTAAAAATAATAGTTATTTTTTGTGGCAATATTGTTATGTTTTGCCAAAGGCCATTCCTAAGCCTTTTGGACTTTTCTGAGTCAGGTGTAAGGTTTCCACTTCCAGGATGGGAAATTTCTGGAGATCTGGGGGTGAAGCCTGGAGAAATTTTAATTCTAGAAAATCTCCAGGTCCTACCTAGTGATTGTCAACCCTAGTTGGGTGTATGGATGCGAGGCCCCCACTGAGACTAGGAGAATCCCTGCTTTGACATTGCTCCCCCAGCTTTGGGGGATTTCAGAAAGCATGGGGCTTGCCCCCCTGGACCTCCCCCCTGCACTCCTTCTCACAGTCACCAGGACCAGGAAGAACATCCCAATGTGCCTATGTCACCTGGAAGTGTCATTGGCACACTGGAAGTGTCGGGAGTGGGTAACACTTTGGGTTTTGGGACAAATTCTATGGTTTGAGGCCAAGGTTTTACCATATAATTTCCCCAGAAGCCGGAGTACTGCCACTGATGTCTTTGACGTCCCACCATCACTTCCAGGTGACATCAGTACTCGGAACGCTATTCTCGGTTTGGGTAAGTGTGTGGAGAAGGGATCATCGGGAGCTCCCCAAGTATACCCCCCCTCCACTGCCAACAATGCAGTGGCAGCTATCATCCCTAGTTGGGTGCCAAAATAATTTGGAGGCAGCCCCGATGTACTGGATTGTGACTTTACAAAGAATTTTCTATGTGATTCCCCCATAATACTGAGTTGTGCGTGTGGTGGAGAGTATCATGGAAAACAGTCCTAAAAAGTTTTTACTTACATAACATGAATTTTATTACAGCTTATTTTCAGTTCTTCTTTCTGTGAGAAAGCTTCTACTTTCAGGATATGCATTGAGAGCAAGGTGAGAAGACATTCTGGGACTTTTTGTTTATGTGACCTCAGATGACTTCATAAAGGTGTAGGAAGCAAATCAGAAAATCCTCCATGAAATTGCACTTATCTTGCTGTGAGGAAATGGGCCCCAGAAAGTGATTACATGGTATTTGCTCTTACTCTCAGGGGCCCTTTATGCATGGCTGCCGAAACGGCGATTTCGGGTCACATGGAAAATTCGGAGGGGGAAGAAACGACGCATACCGCAAACGTAAGGGACCGAATGCAATGGCGGCAAAAACTGAAGCAGACACCGGCTGCGGCAGACGAGCAGCCGATGTGGAGCAACCAGGAAGGGAGGCGAGCAAGTGTTCGCCAAGCATAGCACCGTACAGGAAGCGGGCCCCAGGAAGGGGCTGCCACAGCATGCGCAGGCGCAGGCCCTGTCAGCGGGACCGAAGGTCACAGAAGGGGAAACAGGAACACGGCCAGATGCCCTCTGGAGTGCACAGCCGTCTGCCGTAGCCATGGTCCATGGTTCTGCAGGATGGAGCGCAGGGCAGCCACAGTCGCAGCAGCACAGGTGGCCACAGCCATCGGCGTCCTACTCAGTGGTGTGCAAGCCCTAATGGAGGACAGTTCCACATCAGTCCGCCAGCACCGGTGGCAAAGAAGGCGCCGGATGTGACTGAGAGATGGAGAACTGGCGCAGGAGGCTGATGTGGTGGAGCTCCTCCCTATCTTGGAGATGGGCGGCCTGTCGTCGGTGGAACGTATTGGCTGCAGTGCGGTTTCCAAGACACGGCTGGACTGAATGGCGCAGCCGGGACTGGTGGGAGAACTATGTGACAGCCATGTGGAGTGATGACCACTGGATTGACAACTTCCGCATGACGCAGACCACATTCCAGGAGCTCATGACAGCCCTCCACAGCAGACTGGAGAGACAAGCCACCAATATGAGGATGCCCATCTCCATGGAGAAACGAGTCGCTGTTGCCCTGTGGTTCTTGGCCATGGGGGACACATACCGGGATGTCGCCCACCAGTTCGGGGTCAGCGTGGCAACAGCAGGGGAGATCATTCGAGAGGTATGTGTTGCTATGGAGGCCGAACTGTATCGCACGGTCGTATGACTGGGTGACAGGGTTGGCGAGGTATGGACGAGGAACCATGGGGCACCAGAGGCAGCCTGCCAATGGTGCACGGGGGCATGGAGGGGGAGGGGGCCGGTGGAATGGTAGATGGTCCGTGAACCTACAATCCCCTTGTTGCCCGCAGATCATGGATGGGTTCGGACACTTAGGTTTCCCACACTCCATCGGGGCCTTTGATGGCTGCCACATCCGCATCTGGGCACCCGGGAGGCACTATGACGAATATGGTAACTGGAAGGGCTTCTGCTCCATCATCCTCCAGGGTAGCGATCCACAACCTGTGGGCCGCGGACCACATGTGGTTCTTCGACTAATGGGAGGTGGGCCCCGAAGGACGGCTTCTCCCCTAACCCCGGCCCTTTACTTCATCTCCCCCAGCCCTTTACAACACACTTCATTGTTGTGGCGTGCATGTATCTTATTTTGAAGGGATGTTTAAACATTACCATTGCGATCAGAGAGTGTTAGGACAGTGGTTGAGAGTAGAGGAGTAAACTACCCCCCCCCCCACTGGGCCTCAGTAAAAGGCGTTGAGTGGTCCCCGGTGAGTGGTCCCCGGCATTGAGTGGTCCCCGGTGATAAAAAGGTGGGGACCACTGCTCCAGGGGACGTTTTATAGATGCTCAGGCAGGCTGGGGGGGCCGACGGAATGACTCCTTCGTCTTCCAGCAGTCCAACCTCCGCACAGCCATGGACGCAGGGGTGTATGTCCCTGGGAATCCCACTGTCATGATCGGGGGCATCCACATTCCAGCCCTGATAGTTGCAGATGGAGCGTACCCCCAACGCCGGTGGCTGATGAAACTGTACGCTCCCCTTTGCAACAGAGTGGAGGTGTACTTCAACAGACGGCTGTGCCGCACTCACAACATGGTCAAGCGGGCATTTGGCCAATTGAAAGCCTGCTGGCTGTGTCTGCTGTTATGCCTCCAGGTCGCCATTGAAAACGCCACCTCAGTGATCATCGCCTGCGTAATCCTCCATAACATTTGCGAGGCACACGGGCACGAGCACTGGCTGACGCTGCCGCCCAGGAAGGCCATCGAGTTTGAGGAAGAGGAGCTGCCAACCCGCCAGCAGGGGTCTATGGGGGGGGGGCATCGGGTGGCCTGTCATCGGTGGCAGCTGGAGAGCAGGAACTAGTTGTTCCAGGGCTGTGGTGATGCGCTCGAGGGCCACTGCTGCTGCAGCTAGAGAGGCTGCTGGCCTAGCCATGGCCTCCCGGTACATGGCTAGGAAGTCCGCCCACTCCCACCTGTCGCGGTCTTCCTCCTCTGTGGCATCCTCTTCCTTCCCCCTCGGGGGGGGTGGCCCCTTCCAATTCCCCTCCTTCCCCCCATGCCCCGTTCCCTTTCAAAGCAGGGGGAGCTGCGGCCTCAATGGGGGGAGGGGGCCCGGGATGCTACCTCGGGAATGCTGCCTTGGGAGGCCATGCCCGGCCTCTGCAGGCCGACTTCCAAGGCCTCGAGGGCACCCAGATTTCCCCCCTCGAAATACAAGTGCGCTCCGAGACGTTCCCAGTATTACATACTTGCCCTGCTTCAGAGGGTCAAGGCTGAGCTGCACAGAGAGAGAGATATGGTGGACTGATGGCAGAGGTTGCTGCCCTTTAAGACCCAGAAGACTTTTAGGAGACATCGCCACAGCCGGGGGTGGAGCCTTGGCTGTGAGATTCATACTCCCCTGGAAAGCCATTCCCAGCCCCTGCTGTCTGACTTTCAAGACAGCCAGGGCTGCCACATTTCACCCCCCGAGGAACAGATGCGTGCCCAGGGGTCCAGAACATTACACATTCACCCTGCTTCAGAGGAAAAAGGTTGCGCTGCACACAGAAAGGCAGACAACATATATTTAAACCGACAGCACAGCTGAATGGCCTTTAAGACCCAGGAGACACTTACAGACAAGTGCAGGAGGAAGATAGAGAGCCACCTGGAGAGATCGAAGGAGGGATTTTCACCCAGCTACAAAGGTACAACATCTACAGAGAGTGATAGACACAAACCTCACACAGGATGAGACAGGTTCGCAGACAGGCAATTAGATATGGGGGGAGATATTTGCTGACACTTTGCTCAGACACAGGCAAGATATGGAGAGGGCCAGTCATGCAGGGAAGGGAGGCTTGGAGATGGCGAGCCATGCCTTCTCGTGCCACTAGGCGTTGCCTGCAGGAACTACCCTCCACCCCCTACCCAACACTCACCCTGCTCTGAGAACACATGCCGCCTCCTCTCCAAGTCTCCCTGCCCCTGCTTGGGGAGGGGGGGGGGCTTGGCCTTTCTCTCTCTCTCTTTCCATTTCTCTCTTCCCATGTCATTCTCTCTCTGCCTTTCTCCCCCTCTCTTTCTCCCCATATTTCACTCTCTCCCTTTCTATCTCTTTCTCCTTTTTTCTCCCATTCTTGCTTTCTTTCCATCTCTCTACTTTCCTTTCTCTCACTCTCATTTCTCCAACCTCCCCACATGCTAGCGCCCGTTGTATTTCAGGCTACAACGGGCTATTAATCTAGTTTAATAATAATATGGATAGACATTGATCTCCCTTACTCTTGGACCAGGTTTATATCTAAAGGGACTTGAACTGGTAATGTTTCCAGTTTCTCCAAACTCCTGATTAATGAGATCACTAGGCATTTTGTGATCTAGGATCTTTTAATCCACAGAGAGTATAACATTTCACTTGTACTCTTTGAAAATATTCTGGGTTGTTTGATATAAAAGCTTTGGAGTGGGCTGCTCTGCTTTCTGAGAATGAAAAACAAAGGTTGTGAAAAAATCTTTAACAGACATTGTCAAAACCTAACCTTGGAGCTTGATATCTGTTTTATAGTACCCAGATGTGTTCTTAAAAGCAAATTCCAGAGTGGAAATTGAATGTAATTTTGGCAGCCTAATCCTATGGATCATTTAAAACTGCTGCAACACAAATTATTTTTTGCCATGGAAGTGGAAGCTACAAGGATGTCCTTCTCTGACTCAGTCACCTCTGTGAGTTCAGATCTCTGGGTAGTCAAGACATTTCACTGTGCTCTGATGAAGATATGTATATAACACCCGGAATGGTCTGAGCTAATCAGAAGAAGGGTAAAATACAAATAGGGTTGCAAGGTTACCCCTTGCCACTGCTGTGATCTAAGGGCTATAAGGTTGCCAGCTTCAAGTTGAGAAATTCCTGGAAATTTTGGGGGTAGACCTTGGAGAGGACCTGGACCTCAGTGAGGCTCCCTGCCATAAATCCCATCCCCCAACGCATCCGTTTTCTACAGGTGAACTGACTTTTGTAGTCTAGAGATGAGATGTAATTCTGAGGGATCTACAGATCCCCCCCCCCCCCGGAGGCTGGCATCCTTAAATACAAATATGGCAATTAAATGCTTTTTTGTAAAGACCAAAAATGATGGGATATCCCTGTCTCTTGTACTAAAAACTGCACAAAATGCCATATCTAATCCCACTTTAATAACTGAAGAAGTTTTATTCAAGGCATAAGCTTTCGTGGGCAAGCACGGCTACCCACTTGAATATAACAGTGGAGTTATACACCAAAGTAAAGGAAGTATTGCTTTCCTCCTTTAGAAGTCGCTATTTCTCCTAATTTTTAATAGGTTTATGAAGCCACTGCTGCTGAAAGTAGACATTTCTTCTCTCTTCACCTTTAACAATTTAATTGGATTTTAAGAGTCAGGAAAACAGCATTCATCAGTATTAATCATCCTCCTCTTCCAGTGCCCTGCTTATTGAGTGGGCTTCTGCTTTGTAACAGTGTCATCCAGTCACATTTACGTGTGATATGAACATCAAGTGCAAAAACATGTCTAAGCTCTTGATGCAAATGAAATTTTTTATCACAGAAATCACACCCCACTTGCAACTTTTACGGCATCAAGATTTCGTTAAACCTATTGCCACACTTCACATTCTCTTGATTAACTTCACCTTTCCTGGCCTCCTGTGCTGCCCCAGCAAACCTTCTTGCTAAATAAGTTTTGTTAATCAGATGGAATAGGCCATATATTTTTATTTGGTACAGCGTGTTTTCATTTATTAGCTAGCCTGTCCAATCTCTGCTATTTACTTTAAAGGATTTTGCTATATAAACAGGATTATAGGAT
The DNA here is from genome assembly GCF_049243985.1 of Paroedura picta. Taxonomy (NCBI): domain Eukaryota; kingdom Metazoa; phylum Chordata; class Lepidosauria; order Squamata; family Gekkonidae; genus Paroedura; species Paroedura picta. The sequence goes on from NC_135371.1 coordinate 87,407,017, forward strand.
GGTAAATTTATCCCTGTATCTTTCAAAGGTAGTAATTTTATTGGGTTGAATGTTGATTGGTTTAAGTTGTTGTCAAGCAAGGTGAGAAGTACAAAATCCTGGTTCATTTTTCAAAAAAATAGACTGAACATCTCTTGAATTCTTAGCTAATCTTTTAGATATAAAATTTTCTGCTATTATGAGGAAGGTGTTCTTGTGGAAGCACGAAAATGATCCCCCCGCCCCAGATTTCATGGGCTTTCCATGAGGAACATTCAGTGTATGAACACACAAAACTGCCTCATACTGAGTCAGACTATTTGTCTTCTGTGGTCAGTATTCAAATAGGCAGCTGTGCTGGGTATAAACTGCATGGAGCTTTTATTCCAACCCCAGATCGATTCAGTCCCTGCCCTCTACACAGAATGCGATTTCCATTTGGATTTTGGCCGATTTAAAATTTCCTTCTGCAGCAAGAAGGATTGATTCAGAGTGACACTACCTTTATTATGCTTTATCTCAGACTGCTTTTAATCCTGAATATCCATTTGGGAAAGAAAGTTCCGTGGTAGAGAACCTCTGATAGGCTACACCTGGTCATGTGACATACTTGCCTTAAAGGAGAAGCCCCTAATTTCTCTCAACTTCTGGATTTTTCCTCCCTCCTCTGCCTTTTTCGATCCTCTCCCCCTCCCCTCCAAGAAAAGAAAGAGGCTCCCTGCTTGGCTCCTCTCCCCCCACCCTTCAAGAAAAGAAAGAAAGAGGCTTGGCTTCCTCCCCTCTTCTGAGCCTCCCTAACCATGTGCAGAAGACTTTCCTGTTTCAATGGGAAGGGGGGGGGAGGAGGAAGAATCGAGTTCAAAGCGATCTGAATTCAACAGGATTGACAATAGAACAAAGAAAGTAAGTGCAGACTCTGCCCTGGTCTGAAGCAACAAAACAAAGCTCTTGTTCAATGGCACCTTTAAGACCCACACAGTTTTATTCTGGGTATAAACTTCTGTGCACACACACACTTCTTCAGTATTGTCTATTCTGGTTGGCAATGGCTCTCAGGTAGAGGTCTTTCACTAACCACCTGATCCTTTTTGTTAAACTGGAAATGCTGAAACAGTTGAGTTTCGGAAGGGTATGGGAGAAGCATTTAAAGGTCAAGTCAAACAGCTGAGCCTAAGGATCTTGGCAGCCTGGGAAGGGTCTGGGGGAGGCATTTAACAGCTGATCTTCAGGATCAGCTGTTTGGTGGACAATCAACTGGCCAAATCAAGCCTGAATCAGTTCTCATGGGATATTTGATTTGGTTTGGATAAACCCAATAAGTACTTGAATCATCATTGATTAGTATATTTTCAGGCTTATTTGAGTCATATCACCGATCCATAATCCCAATGTTATAATGTTACTATCTATTAATGGAAAAAAATGTCTCATCATGCAGGCAATATTATATTAAAAATGGTAGATGTTGTGGATACAACTTGGGTGGGAATGGGAGGGCAGAAGGTAGGTTGAACATACATCAATGATGACACAAAAATTCTGGAATTCCTCACTGGAAAACTGCAAGTTAAGGTCGAAAGAAAAAAAACACACAACATTACTGTAAAGGAGGATTAAAAAACCATGGGGTAAGATGGAGCAAAGTTCATATCTATTCCTGAGGAGGCAAAATTGTGTGCAGAAAGTTTTGCATTGTTTGATTCTTCAAGAACACTGATGCGGGGGTTTGCTTTTATGTGGAAGTGATCTGGGTGATAAGTTTTGTCTAATGTGATTCTATACAAAAAGCTGAAAAGTATGCTTTTATCACTTGTGTGAATACCTTTGATTATAAATTTTAGTTTTGGGACAAGCTGTATATCTATATGTGTCAGTGCATTTATATAAAAACAGGAAAGCAAAAACTCTCTTACAGTTCACAAAAGACTTTCTGCTTCTATGCTTAAGCACTACACATTTGCCTGTAATAACTACAGAATTGGCTCAAAAAAGTTTTAAATCAATTTCATTTTGCTTCTTTGACAAACCATTGTGTATGCTGTTCACAAATCACTGAAGATACCTGTATACCAGCTTACATGGCAAATTACTTCATAGGGCAGGATGCTAGGAAACAGCATTTTAAAAGTAAAAAAGATTCAACATTCATTTATAAAACAATAATGTCTTGTCCCCAGAACAGAAATAGGAAGGCAATTCTCTTGGCCGCACATAAAATTTAAAAGAATAATTAAAAATGCTTGTGTTCTATTTTCATAATATTAAAATATTAAAAGCCCTCTCAGACTAGCTGTCTTAGAACAGTGTACAACAGGAATCGAACACATTGATTACATGAAAATAAAACAATAAAATCCATATATTAATAATTTAAAATTAGCATGTTAAAACACATTAAGTATCAGCATTGGTATCAGCATTGGTAGGTGTTACATTCTGGTCTTCTGGTAGTACAGTGGTTCAGGGGGAAGTAGGAGGGGAAAAGCCCAATCTGCTATTTCAGATGTATTCTCCACTGGCCTCAGCCATAAGCCTGGTGGAAGAGCTCCACCTTGCAGGCCCTGTGAAACTTAGTAAGTTATGTTAGGGTCCTGATTTCCCTTGGGATTTCATTCCATCAGCATTCCAGACCCGGGACCTTCACTTGGTTGGTGTTGGTTGAACATAGTACTCTCTGGGGAACATTTACAGACAGCTGATCCCTCAGATATGCAGGGTCCAAACTGCATATTGCCTTAAAGGTTAGTACCAAAACCTTGAACTGGATCTGCAATTCAACTGGAAGTCAATGTAGCTGCCACAGGACTGGTCTTATATGGGTTTTCCATAGTGTTTGTATGAGAATCTGGGCAGCTGCATTCTGGACTAGCAGTAGTTTCTGGAGCAGGGTCAATAGAAGACCTGCACGGAGCAAACTGCAGTAATCAAACCTGCATGAATTGCTGTGGCTAAGTGTTCCGGGACCAGATAGGGTGCTAGTAGCTTTGCTTGCTGTAGATGGAAAAACACCAGCTGTGCTGCCTTTGTGATTTGAACTTCTATCATTAAAGAGACATAAAAAATCACTCCCATATCCTTGACCAATTGTGCATCAGTAAATTGCACTCTGTCCATCCTGGGAAGGCATGCTTCCTGGTCTGGTCCTTTCTTCTCCAGCCATAGGACCTCCATCTTTGAAGAGTTCCATTTCAGTTAGCTTGCTTTGAGACACTGTCACTACCTCAAAAAACTGGACCAATGAGCTCAGATAGGCATCCAGCCTATCATCCATCAGGAGATAGAACTGGGTATCATCCACATATTGATGGTGCCTGAGCCTGAAACTCTAGACCAGCGGGGCTAGAGGGTGCATAAAGATATTAAATAACACCAGGGGTAGAATTGCTCCCTGTGGAACTCCACAAGGGAGTTGACAATGGTGTGATTGGTTCTCCCCAACAGTGACAATTCTTTGGCTAGGAATTATTCAATTGCAAAACTATACAGGGGAAGCATAGTTATCCAACAGACAAATTTCAGCTATTCTTGCTTTCTTGCTTTCTCTTGCTTTCTCCTTCCTTCCTTCCTTCCTTCCTTCCTTCCTTCCTTCCTTCCTTCCTTCCTTCCTTCCTTCCTTCCTTCCTTCCTTCCTTCCTTCCTTCCTTCCTTCCTTCCTTCCTTCCTTCCTTCTTTTTATTCCTGATAAACCAGCTTTTATTGAAGTTTACATAGAAAAGGTAAAACAAAAAAGAATACAAGAGACAAGAAACGGTTATGCCTTGCCATTTTCTAATACATTCATTAACTAGCTACCTAAATAAATGATGTAATAGCTCCAGAGTTCCTGGAATTCATCAGCAGGACAATTGTTCATTAAACTTGTAAGCTTTGCCATTCTAACCAACTCTCCCAATTTCTCAAAGCAATCCAGAACTTTTGGTGTATCCTGATGTTTCCAAAATCTAGCTACCACCAACCTTGCTGCAGTTGTCACATAAAATAAGAAATCACCAGCCTTTCGAGGAACACTGTCCGGTAACACACTCAGTAACATAAATTCAGGACAAAATAGGAATTTAACTTTCAGCAGCAGTTATGCTTTTCTATCCCAAACATATCCTTTCCACATCTAGTTCTTCCTGTGTCCTTTATATAAACGCAGCAGACTGCCTTCAGCTGAAAATAGTCAATCTCTTGAAAATTCACTGTATTGCAGGATTGCTAAAGCTGCCTGCAATGCCAACTGTTGGGAACTGGTATGGCTGCCACAAAATCATGTCTGTATCTTTATATTGTATGGTATTTATTCTTTAAGGATGGTGTTTTAGAAGTTGTTATGCCATTGGTATTCACAGAAAAATGGTTTACCTTTTGATTGCAAATGGGAAGGTTCTTAGTCAAGGTCAGATATAGTACTGGTTACTGAGAGCGCAGATTATGCTTTAGGGAGTATAAGTGTGAGATTTGTAGCACACTGGCATTTTGCCATAGCTACAGTGGTAGGGATGCTAGCCTGCAGTTGAGATCTGGGGATTCCCCAGAATTACAAGTCATCTCATTACTTCTCCCCTGGAGAAAATAGATGCTTTGAATGGTGGACTCTGTGGCATTGTACCCCACTGAGGTCCCTGCCTTCTCCAGGCTCCATCCCCAAATTTCCTAACTTGGATCTGGCAACCCTACCTGCCTATCCCCTACTGATGGCCGAGGGGGGGGACGGGACCTGGCAACCCTATATGGTGGTGATGCATTCTGGATCATTTTGTTGTCAGCAAGCTACAAATCTCCCAGCAGTTGTCTTATTTATTATCAGGTGCTAGCTGCTGAGACAATCCATTGCTCCTGGGCCTCTTGTCAACTCAGATGTCTGCTGAGATGCAATTCTCTCCTATTAACACGGCTTTTCTTTTGGGATGTTCCAACAAAAGGTCGAAATTGACAATTGCTATAATTATTTTTTTCCAAGCATGCTGCTAGGGCCCTGTCAAGGAAGCAGGCAGTTCACTTCAGCTCTGTCATCCATGCTCTTAAATTCTTTAGCTGGGCAAGTACTATGAAAGTACTATGAAAGTACTATGAGTACTATAAGCAAGTACTATGAAAACTGGGCAATGACCTGTGTCTTCAGCAATGGGAGCTATTGCAGAAAAAAATAATCACATAAAATGCCGCCTGCACTTACGCAATTTTCTACCCCGACATCTAAGTAGCTCCTTTGGATCATGGGCTATGATGTTAATAAGCATGCTTGAATGAATACAGTACAAACATGGAGGAAATGGCTTCTCTTTTTACAATCCCAACGAGCCTTTAGAACTTAATAAGAACAGTCTGTAGAGCCCTGGATCTTTGCCCTTTGAGATGCCAGATGGCATGTAGGCTTGCTGAGAAGTATGTTGTTCCAGTTCTCATCGCCTCTCATTGCTACTGTGCAATTATTAGATGGTACTTCCTGTTTCAGAGCTGTGAACAGATTTTTGAATCAGGGCAACACTGCTGGAACATATACATGAACTTGTTGCAGCCTCTAACGTGGAAAATAAGCCATAATTGGGGGTATTAGCTTATCTGATTGGTTAATCTGAATGGTCTGGTGATATATGTGTTAATATATGAGCTTGCAATTACCTTTTGGCCTAACTGCTAGGATCTGCCCCAGGAAATGGCTTTCACCAAAAGTCAGAGCCAAAGCAGGCATTGAGTTAGGTTAAGAGCTGGGTCCACCCTGGATCCAGCTTGGGTTCCCTACAACCACAGAGCAGCTGTGGGGAATGGCTTCTGAAAAATAAAGCCAAGCCCTTGTGAGGGGCAGAGGAATGGCTTTTGCCTTTCTCTAGCCATTTTCTGTTCTTAAATAGTACTTAAAGTCTTTTAATGGGAGTTTTAATGGGGTTTTAAGACACTGTAACCTGCCACAAGCCATTTGGAAGTGGCGGGAAATAAATCAAAATAATAATAATAATAATAATAATAATAATAACAATAATAACAATAACAACAACAACAACAACAACAACAACAATAATAGTGGACTTATTTCCCTGTTTTTTTTCTGTTCCACATGCATACATGCAGCAAAAATTAGGATATAAATCCCCTCACTTTACTTTTTCCATATTTAAGAACAGCATAGGGCAGCCTTTCTCAACTTTTTGACCATTGAGAAATGCCTTAAACATTCTTCAGGCTTTCAGAAATCCCCAGATGTGGCACAATCGTGCAGAATATGGTTGGGAAGCATAGCTGTGTAGATGCCCACCCAGGGCCCTTCCTCCTCCCACCCCCTCCAGGACTATCACTGGGCATTTTGGGAGGGGGCGGTCAGGTCAACATGACCCAATAAATGGTCAGCACTAAAAAAAAAAATCAATTCCCAGCCATTCAGGAAACCCCTCTAGGGCTGTCAAGAAACTCCAGGGTTTCATGAAACCCTGGTTGAGGGGAAGGTAGTGATGTTCTGAGGCCATTTCCTGCCTCTGTTTTGTGGTTGAGAGGAACCCAGACCCAACTCTTGCAAATGTAAATGTCTACTTTGCCCCTAAGACTGATGGATACAAGCATTGTGAATTAGCTGTGAACAAATAAGGGATAAATGAGGGAGAGAAAATCCAATCCTGCCAACTGGCTCCTGCTTCTTCCCCACTTGCCTTGACTCCTCCCCCCACTTTCCATTGTGGACTTTCCTTTCCATCTTAAATCTTCATGATTGTTCATTTCTATCCCCACCCCCAACTTGGCTGATTATTACCTTAAGATAAAAAGGGCTTTGCACATTTTTGTAACAATGTAAAGACGTTGCAATTTCCATTGTAAAGACGTTGCAATTTTCTTCCCTTGAGAAGAAAAGATGGAAGGAGCCTAAGGAAGCCAAGTTGGCTCCATAAGCAGTTGTCAAAAGATTTGAGGAATAAAAAAAGAGTCATTTAGGAAATGGAAGGAAGGCTTTATTACCAAGGATGAGTATAAACAAATAACCAATAATTGTAGGGGAGTGTTAGAAAAGCTAAAGCTCAGTATGAGCTTAGGCTAGCAAGAAATGCTAAACAAAAAGGCTTCTTTAGTTATATTTCAAGCAAGAAAACGAATAGGGACACCATAGGACCACTGCAAGGGCAAGAAAGTGAAATTATAACAGATGATGAAGAGAGGGCTGAACTGCTTAACTCCTATTTCTCCTCAGTCTTCCCTTGTGAGGGAAATAGTGATCAATGTGGCAAAAATGTAAGACAACACGGGGGATGGGAATGGTGGCCTAGGATCACTGTTGGAGCAGTTCACAAACACCTTTAAATGAAACAAAGTCTTCTGGGCCAGATGAACTGCATCCAAGGGTACTAAAAGAACTTGCAGATGTCATCTCTGAACATCTGTCCATTATTTTTGACACTTCTTGGAGAACAGGTGAGGTGCCATACAATTGGTGGCAGGCAAATGTTGTCCCCATCTTCAAGAAAGGGGAAAAGGAGGATCTGGGTAATTATCAACCTGTCAGCTTGACATCTGTAGCTGGCAAAATTTTGGAACAAACAATCAAACACTTGGTCCTTGAGCAGCTGGAACTGAGAGCTGTGATTTCTAAGACTCAGCACAGGTTTCGCAAGAACAAGTCATGTCAGACCAACCTTATCCCTTTTTTTGAGAAAGTGACTACCTTGCTGGATCAGGAAAATGCTGTGCACATAGTTTATCTGGATTTCAGTAAAGCTTTTGATAAGGTTCCATATGATATTCTTGTTCACAAATTGGTAAAATGAGGTATGGGTCCTAATTCTGTCAGGTGGATCAATAACTGGTTGACAAATCGTACCCAGAGGGTACTTGTTAATGGTTCAGCATCTTCTTGGAAAAGAGTGATGTGGAGTACCCCAAGATCTGTCCTGGGGCCTGTGTTGTTCAACATATTTATAAATGATTTGGATGAGGGGGGATACTTATTAAATTTGCAGATGATACTAAACTTGGAGGGGTAACAAACACAACTGAAGACAGCAACAGAATACAGGATGATCTTGATAGGCTTGAGAAGTGGGCTAAACTGAACAAAAAAAATTATTTTTCAATATGCCGTTTTCAAAGTTGTTTCCTTCCTCAGTGGTTATTATCTAAAATAAAGTATTACAAAGTATTAGTAAATGTTTACATTAAATTAAACAGACTTCCATAAGGTGACTAGATTGTCCGACTTTTGGAGGGACATCTGGGGTACCTGGCAAATTGTACTTATGTTGAAATTAAAAAAATATATATTATGATATTATTTTTGCGTTCTATGCACTCTATGAAACTTTTTGTTGCTCCATAAAGACCAAATTTTTAATCAAGAACCTCCCCAGTCAATGGTGTCCCGCTTTACCAATGTTAAAATCTGGTCACCTTAAACTTCCACCTACTTAAGAATAAGTCATGTCTCAATGTTATTAAGTATTACTGTGAAAAATATACAAATCCAGAATAAAACATTCTGTGTATATATACGAAACCTGTTAACAAAATCATCATTGAGTTGACGTCTTCCTGTTACATGACTATTTCTTACCATGTAAGTTGTCCCTCAGTCTCAGTGTTTCATGGAGGTTTCTTTTCTGCTTTGTTTATCTGGAACCCGTTTTGGTTTATATTTGTACATCATAGATATGAAGGCAATACCTACAAAATAAATTGGAATAACTATAAACAAAAAGATTACATTTTTTGTACTAGCCAATTGGTTGAATTTTTCTAATTTAATCTCTAGGTGGGATCTGGGGATCCCCTGGGATTATGGCTCATGTCCAGGCTAAAGAGATCAGCTCTCCTGGAAGAAATGGCTGGTTTGGAGGCTGGACTCCATAGTATTATGCTCCACTGAGGTCCTTTCCCAACCCAAATCCTGCCCACTCCTGGCTCTCCTCCTAGAGTCCCCAGGCATTTCCCAACCCAGAGCTGATAACCTTAGGTCAGAAAAAGCCTTGCTGTCCAAACAATGCTATATTTGAAGGAGGTGAGAACCTTGAAATGATGTTGGGCTACTCATGACAAGTAGCCTTTGTAATAACCAACAATCTTTTGGTGGGTGGAGGAGAGAAAAGAAACAGGAGCATGAGGGGAAAAGTGAATGTGAATGCAGTAGTTAGGTGTCTTTAACCCCTATGCAGCTATAACTGCAAAACAGATCTTTATCTCTTTTTTCTTCGGTTGTTAAGGGGAGCATGGAGCAAGTTATTTTATGCTAAAACTTTGTATCAAAGCCCCAAGAGACTGCTAATTAGTGAGCTAATATGCATTTTCCAAATGTCTAGGTAAACAATTTTCTGTTATGTATAGTTACTTCCAACCTATTTATTCAGCTAATTACAAAAATGTCCCTAGCAGAAATCATTTAGAACTTTTATTCCAATTATTTTTTGATAATTCAGGAAGCTCTCTTTGCCTATTTTCATCTGGTAGTAGAAATGCAAACCATTCTACTATTACATTCTGTAGCTGACTGGAACCCTGTAACACATTGTCAAATCCTATGGAAATCATAATAGGAGGATAGCAAAGGAAAATGAGCCCTCAAAAGCTATTAAAATATTCCATGTACTTGTAGTACCTTGGTGAATGGCTCTGTTGGGAGATGTATTTTGTGGCGCCCCCAAACTGGCTTAAAATGATACATTCCTTTTGTTTTGAAAAAAATGCCATAATCCCATCTGTTTATGAATTTCTGTGAAGTCACACGTGACATTATGGTATCCATTGGCGTTCATGAAAGCTGAACATAACTCTTGATGTGATTACATGTATAATCATACTAATCACAAGGAATACTTTGGGCTTTTCTGCATGTGATAAATATAGTGAAACTAGAGACAAAGCCCGTTGTATCCAGAAATACACTGGGTGCTAGAGCTTGGCAGTGGGAAGAGGAAGGGGAGGAGTTGTCCAGTCTGTAAGAGCATGGGGTTGAATGTGTGTTGTGTGGGAGGTTGTGGTGGCATGGTGACAAATGAGGGCATGGATGTGGATATATGGGTGTCAAGAACCTGTAGTGTGGAATTCCAGAAGATGAATCTACACCAATCTGGCAACCTTACCTCCTCTCTGCAATGTTTTCTTGACCTAAAATATACTAGGGGGTGCTAGATAGCTGTGGGGGCATTACACACTTTTGAGGCCCTACTTTCAGATTTCAAGGAATATGTTCTAACCAGGGACAGCCAACCTCCAGGTGGGGCCTGGAATTGCTGCTCATCTCCAGACTATACAGACCAGCTCTGCAAGCAAAAAATGGCTATTTTGGAGGGGTGACTGTGTAGCATTGTATCCCCCTGAGGTTTAGGGAAGCCAGCCTCCAAGTGGGGTCTGAGATCCCCTAGAAGTACAGCTCATCTCTAGGCAGTTAGGCTGAAGGAAAAGCTTTCTCTCCTCTCATGCACCCCTTCAATAGGAATGTACATGGCCCCAGAATCCACTTGGTTGCTTGGCTGGTGATGTCTGTCCTTCTGAAGCCTGAGACATACTGCTGGCAACTGCAGTCCTGTTGTTGTCTGCAAGGCCAAGTCATTGCTTAATAAAGGTGGATCACCTAGTTTTCCCCAAAGTCTCACTGTGTACTTTCCTGTAAAGCTAAATACACTTGAAATTCTGGGCCACTTATGTCTTTGAGTTCATAGGAGTTTTTATTTACCAGGCCGAGCTTGAAAAAAGTCATTTTAGTTCCCATGTCTCTCCAGCCATTAACTTGTTCACTATTTACAGTTTCAGGCTGTAAGTATTCTTTATTTAGATCTTCCTAAACTTTCCAGACTTGCAGGATTGATATTGGTCTGTCTGTCTGTCTGTCTACACCCCAAAATACAAACAATTGCTGGTAAGGGCTGGCCAAAGCCCATAGCCCAGGAGGGGCACACCCACAACCACTCCACCCCAACCATAGTCTGTGAGCCTCTACTATCCTCTCTAGATCGCTGCTCATCTCTAGATTATAATGATCAGCTCTGCAGGCTAAAATGGCTACTTTGGAGGCCAGACTCTAAGGCATTGTATGATTTTAAGGCCCTCCTCCAAATTTCCAGGAATATCTCCAACCCAGAGGTAGCAAACATCCAGGTGGGGCCTGGAGAGCTGCTGGAATTATAGCTCATCTGCAGCGTATAAAGATCAGCTGTCCAGGCAGAAAGTGCTCCTATGGAGTTTGGACATGGTTGAGGAGAAGAAAGGTCTCCCACGCAGGTTGTTGTGGAGTTGAATCACTTGAGGCCTACTACACAGGGTTGTTGTGCAGATGAAACAGGAGGCAAAAGAACCTCTGCAACAGTTTCCAGTTTCACCTGCATAACAACCCTGTGTGGTAGATTTCCAATCTTCAGAGAGTTGCTTGGCTGTTTCTTCCCTCCAGCAGCATGGCTGGCCACAGCAGTATTTTCAGTGAGAAGGGGCTTTTCTGTGGCCTCCCTGTCAGCCAACTGTTTGGCAGAAGGGGAAAGTCCCTCCCCCTCAAAAGGAAGGCCCTCAGACTCCCCTGCATTGCTCTTGGAAATGCCTTCCTCCCCTCAGTCAGGGCCTGTCAGAGGCTCCTTCACAGCAGGCCTGAAGGGAGGGGGGAGGGGGAGCACTCTGCAGCCTCCTGCCAGCTCTGTCAGGGTTCTGAGGCAATTTGCAGTTGGACTTGACAGTTAGGACAGCCTTGGGGTGAAAAGGGCTGGTGCAGCCTGTCCAAGCCTCTGTTATCCCCCTTGGCAGCCCTACTGACCTCCTCTCCCTGTGGTGGTCAGGAGCAGACTGGCAGCAATGTCTCCGGATTGCCCCTGGCTGGGTTGGGTGGGTGGGTTTGGGAGGTGCTTTACGCCTCCTGAATGGATGGAACTCTGATCTGTCCTGGTGAGGGCCCAATCAGATTGGCCCCTTGGCCCTGGCTGCGCAGGCCTCTGGATTGGCCCCTTGCTCCCCCATCACGAACTAAGCCCACCCCCACACCCTTTAGCCTTTTATTTATACTGCGGAATGCAGTTTACAAATGCTTACCTAATGTAGCTGTTTTATTCTGGCTGCTTGCATGACATTGCCTACATCCAGCATCTGGGCAGCAAACTGCTCGCTACATCCTCCATTTTAAAGTGCAAGTTGGGGAATCACATAAAGTGGGGATTTCCATACCCTTTAAATGTAGTGAAATGCTTACCTTATGCAGTCATTATATTCTGGCCCCTCCACATGACATCGCCAACATCCAGCATCTGCGCAGTAACTGACTGGCCACATCCTCCATTTTAAAGTGCAACTTGGGGAATTGCATAAAGTGGATTCCCCAACCTATTTAGCTAAGGGAAAGCAACTAGCAGATAACCAGCAGAGGGAAGGCATGGAGGCTAAAATGCACTAAAGGCGCCTGCCTTGTCCCACTGTCACCACCTCCTCCCTCTCCCTTGTTCCAGGGGATGGGGGTGTCTTTTTAAAAATGGCTAACATCCTGGAACAACAAATAGGTGGACAAGTATGCAGGCGATGCCAGAAATAATTGTTTCCCAAAGTTGTAACACAAAGTATGCCTTTCTAAAGTCCCCCCCCCAAAAAAAATCAGGAATGAGATTAATTTTTAAAAGTATCAAGACTCAAGATTCCATAAGGGGTGGTGTTCAAAAAGGACTATGCATCTATGATTAGATGCATAGGCTTTTCAACAAAGAAGTATGGATTAAAAAAAAAAGCGAAGCGCCTCCCAACCCGCCCTACCCCCCACCAGAGCTTACCTTCGCTCCAGCGGCCATTGCTCTGCTGGCTGCCGAGAGCGAAGGTATGCTCTCTGGCCCCCGCCTTCTAACCGGCAACGGCTCCCCAGACCCCGGGGAGGCTGCTGGGCGGCTCGCTGAGCTGCCCAGCGCCTTCTCCGGGGCCTGGGAACCGTTTTGAAGATTGGGGGGGGGGGAGAAAAAAGCTCCCCAGGCCCCTAGCGCCCGCTGAATTTCGGTTTCAGCGGGCTCTACTACTAGTGCATAGATAAAGGAGGGAAGAAATCTAACTATTGTCTGCAGTCATTCTTCTGTTCAATTGTTGTTCTGGATTTGAGCAGGGAGGATGTGTGTTCAATTCTCCCTGCAGGACACTCTTCATATTCACTTCAATCATACACACTGCAGGTCTTACATATTCCAACAATGGTGACTCTATGAATTAATAACCTCTAAAACATTCTATAGTTTAACAACTTTGCTCAGGTCTTGTGAACTAAAGGCTGTGACTTCCTTGATTGAATCCATCCATCTCGTGTTAGGTTCCCCTCCCCCCCCGACTTCAACTTCTCCTAGCATAGTTATCTATTCCAGTGATTCTTGTCTTCTTGTGATGTGACCAAAGTAGTAGGCATGTGTGCTCCAGACCACTCCGGTTGAATTATCTCCAAAGCAGGACTGCTTCGGAGACAAATCAACCAAATATGGTCTGAAGCAGAAAATCCCATAGACAGAGCGGATATCTGAAGTGTGCTTTGGCTGGAGGCAGTTTAAATTTTAAAGGGAAACAGACAGAGAAACAGAGAGACAACCTTACCTTAACGTCCCTTTCTGCTCTGTCTTTTCTGTCTTTGCCCAGGCTCCTCCAGGGCAAAGTGGAGAGTGGAGGGAGGGAGACCGATGGCTGGAGGAGCCCAGCCAATCATTGCAATGCATTTTGCATCTGCAAATGCACTGCAAATGTCTTGCAGCTTGCTTGCTGCAAAGTAAGACAAGGGGGGGGGAGGCTGGGGGGGGGGAGTTAGCCTAGAAGGTTTCAGGGGGGGGGGAAACACATTTATTGGCCAATCATAGAAGGTTTTTCCTTTTTGAAAATCTTCTGTGCTTGGCCAAGAGAGTATATATGGCTAGGGGGTTTTCTTACCTGCCTTTCTTGCTGTTTGGTGCCTCACTGACCTGCTCCTTTGGTAGAGGAGATTCTTTGAGTCTGACTCCCAGAGAGTGTGCTGGGCCTATCTGGCTGGCTGCTGCTGCTACTGCACTGTACCTTGGAGGATCTTCATCGCTAGAGAAGACATTGCCTGAGGGACTACTGTGTAGTCCTGGTTTCGACCAGGCCGGGAGGCTGGCAAACCACTCCCCTTAATGGCCGAACCTGGGATTGCTCTCCAAGTTAATTAGGCTTTGGCTTTTTGCCATATAAGGCTGTGGAATGTCCGCTGATCTCTTGCTAGGGGTTTCGTATGACCTGACCAATTGGGTGCACACACGCTCCTCAGGAATGTTCTTTGTCTACCGCTGTATAAATAAAGCTGTGCCATGTGCTCAGGGGGCCTTTTTACCGCAACTGCCTGCTTCGTGTGTTCTCTCTGGCCTTCAGCCTGCGGGCGGCCCATACTACTGATTTATTTTACTCTTGCTTTCTCACTTTTCTTCTTCTTCCTCTTAACCAAACTTTGCTTGACTTTCACTTCTTATTTTCAAACCAAACTATTCTTTGGGTTTCCGAGGGTGGGGTGGGGTCTGGGGGTGCTTGGGGTTTACAGTTTTTTTCCTCCTTGTGCTTATTTCTTTTTTCTCTGACTGAATGCTGTTATGGCCTGGAGGGCAGCACTGTTTGGTTTTTCTTCTTGGGGTGCTATTGCTTTTTAGAGTTTTTTAAGGTTCTAATTCAGTGTGGTTTTGCTGTGGGGGCTGCTCTCTTTTGGAGTGGGTAGCCCAGTGCTCTGCTGGGTTCTGGGGTGCTGTTGTTGTTAGAGTTTAAAATTTTAATGTGTTCTTACATTGTTGCTGTTGTTGTTGTGGGTTGCCCACTTTGGGTACTGTGGTTCTCTAGGTGGGTAGCCCGCTACTCTGCTCTGGTTTCCTGCTGCTGCTGTTTACTGTTGTTGTGGCCTTTGTCTCCAACGTGGTGGGCCTGCTCCCAGGGCCACGGGAAGCTGGCCAAAAGCCGGAGACGGGGGGCAGCTGGGGGAGCTTTCATGCAGCCCGGGAAGCAGGCCCGCTGCATTGGGGATGTGGCGGGCCTGCTTCCAGAGTCGCGTGGAGCCAGGCGATGGCTGGGGAGGGGGACCGCCAAGGAAGGCTTCTTGCGAGCCTCAGAGCAGACTCCGAGGCCCACTGGGACCTTACGGGGTGGGGGGCTGGTGGGGGTGCCATGGCCCCTTCAAAGCCCGTCCTTACAGACGGGCTTTGAAGCCTAGTTGGAAATAATGTAGGTAGGATGGAAGCACCCTCTTTGGGAGTCCCTAAAATTGGACCCCCTGGTACAATCATTTTGAAACCTGGAGGGGAGTCAGAGAAGAGGCTCCTGAAGCTACCCTGAAAGCTTGGAGCCTCTAACTCAAACCCCCACCACCTAGGCTACGGAGACTTCAGAAACCTTAAATTCCCCATTAAAGTCAAATGCACAATTGACTTTAATGACCAAAGTGCTTTGGAGATGGCCAAAATGCTTTGCCCAAAGCCGGATCCATAGCAGCTGCTTCAGATGGCCTTTTAATGGTCTGAAGCGGATTCTGAACCCGAAGCAGTCCGGACATTTTTGTTAGTACACATGCCTACAAAGTACATTCGGGAGAATGCAGGCTTGATTTAATCTTTCTTTTTCCCCCTCCTCCAATGCCACATTTCAAATAAACTTTCTTCCTATCTGCTTTTTTCATTGTCCAACTTTCAGACCTATATGTAGTGACGGGGACTACTATAGGACAAGTTACCTTAATATTCGTTACTAGCCGCACACATGCATATAGTCTCTATAGTTCCATGTATTGTTTATAAGTTTAATGTAAACCGCCCTGAGCCTCTGGGGAGGGCGGTATAGAAATATAATAAATAAATAAATAAAAGCTGGCATTTACTAAAATATGTGAGTAACACAACATGGTCAAGTTCCATTTCTTATTTTCTGATACCTAGAAGATGGTATCAGTGTCCAAAAAGTCAAAGGGAAGGATGCTATAGTGATAGGTGCTAAAAATCTTACTTTTATTATTAATTTGTGGGCCCATCAAATTCTTATGCAACAACACAGGATTTTATTTTTTGGGGGGAGGGGGAATATAGGATTGCATGTTTTATGTCTGTGTGGCATATTTCATTTGAAGTTAAATATATGACAAGAGGAAATCAGGGTTCAAATAAAGCCCAAGGTCAAAGACAGATGATTCCCACATGTTACAAGGGAAAATTGAAGTTATTAGACCAAAGAGTACAACCAGTACTGGAGAATCACAATACCAAAGAATTTCTACTGTTATCAGTATTTTTCTACTACTGAAAAAAAATGTTTAGTAGACAAAAAGGGAGTTCCTGGTAATATCGTTAGGCAAATGTTCTGCCTGTGAGTGAAGATCTGGATGACAGGAAGGCTGGATAAGATGAATCATTTAAAAGCCATATTCTCATATACATGTCACAACACTGAATTATTTCACATTGGGACTATCACAGAATAATCCCTGTTCAAATGTCACATTTGAAATGTAAACTACAGTAATAAATACTAGTCTCTTCCAATCAGATTATATTTCTTCTCAAAAAAGGTGGAGATATAGAAAAGCATATGTAATTCTATTTTCTGATAGTTATGGGGAAATACTGTAAAATGAATTGCTGATGTTTTCTCATCTGCGTTTTAACTATGTCTGTAGATATTTGTGAATGTTGAAAACTAGACAGAAAATTTCAATCATTAAAATCTCATCTCAGGCTAACAATGAGACTGATAATGAAATGCAACTCTAAACTGAATGCTCATATTGGGTCCTATTGAGTCTGCTGAATTAAATGTGCCTCGTTGTGGTAGAAGGTTAAGAGGGCTCGTTTTGTCCCTCTGGCCAAGTGTGTCCCTATTCCAAAAATCCAGTAATTTTGATGTATCCCAAAATAGGGTTCTTGTGCAGATCAATTTAAGGGGATTTAAGGGGATTAAAGGAGGATAGGCTCCCACCATGGTGACCAAAGGGAACTTCCATGTTCGGAATTCCAAAACAGGCCTTTGTTACTAGCAAATTCAATTTGCATTCTGCAATCCACAAACCACAGAGCCACATATCCACAGATTCTGCCCCATCTGTGCCTTAGTTTACTCTCTGCTGGAGATTTCTGCTGTTTTTCAGAACTGTTTGTTTTGTTATTCAGTCTCAAATATATATTTAAATTTATTTTGACATTATACACAGCCAAGAGAAATGAATTGTACAAAATGAACTTTGCATACGAGTGCAGTGTGGATCACAAAATAGATATGCTGCTGCTTCTGAATTACTGCCTTCCTTATAAAAATGTTCATAGGTAGAGATGGCTATATTTAACATAATGGGGGAAACTTATCAGTTTTGAAATTCATGTCCCTTTTTTTTACTCAGGTAGAAAATACTGTTTTGAGAATGTACTTAGCTGATGGTTATGGAAACAACTGTTTCTGTGATATGGCTGAGGCTTTACAAGCTGCAACTATATGTAATAGCTGTGGTGGCTGACCTCTAGGGTTGCCAGACTGAGTCTAGGAACTGGTAGGAGGGTTAGGGTTGTGGACATTGTTATGTATGTGGTCATGTTAACGATTCTATGGAGGACTGAGCTTGAGGTCCAAAGTAGGATCAAAGCAAGCATGGTATTGACCAATGTACAGCCAGGATCCTAATGCCAGGATCAAATAAGTTTACATCAATCAAATAAGGTTTAACCAATTGTGCACACTGGCAGGAAGATCTATTGTTTACGATTTAACACTGGCAACAAAGATGGGATCATGATGCTAGGTATGGAACCTAGTGATCACCATGAAGAGACCTTTGATGTGGATCCCTATTGCCAAGGAGGGACTATCCACCAGCTGAATCACTCTTCTGTTGGTGCCTGACTCCCATGAAGGAATTAACATGCTTAATGCAGAGCAGCCTTAGTTACACAAAAGCTGTGATGCCCATGAGCCTGTCAAGAACATCAGCCAAAGATGCCACACGGTCCCATGCAGATCTGGGAGTCAGCTAAGAATTCCTGGTCAAGGCTGCACATTGATTTTGCCGGGCCCTTCCAGGGATACTTATTCCTGATTGTAGTGGACTCTTTCTTGAAGTGGCTAGAGGTGGTTCCAGTCTCTGCCATGACCTCTGCTATGGTTGTCTGAGTGCTCCAACATCTCTTCACAACACATGGGTTGCCAGACACCATCATCTCTGACAACAGGGCTCAAATCTCCTCATTGGAAGTCAAGGACTTTCCGGATGAGAGGCCTCAGGTGCTTCCCAAAGGCCCGCAAACGGCTCACACAGGTCCCAAAGGCCTGGCTGTGCATTGCTCAATACCATGCTCGCTTAAGGCTCATAAAAGGCTGCCCCTCTCCCTTCCACTCTACATAAATACACCTTTGTATTTTAAAATAGGGGCAAGGTACCAGGGCAACAACAGACTGCCAGTTGTGCTCAACACATCGGAAATATTCCTTGCACATGGTCTTAGTCTTGGACCAGCACCTCCGGTCCAGTTGTGGCCAAGAGCCTGCATCTGGATGGCCACCTCTTCAAAATCCTCTCGGTTTCTATGAGAGGAGTTCAATGCTTCCTGGACCCTCACCTCTGCGAAGATCGCCAGTAGATCATGGGTCTCCACATCCCTCCAGGACCATCCCCGGCTGGTGCCCTGGGAGCTCAAAGCCTGCGAGGAAGATGCCATGTTGAGCAGCCAAGGGAAGGCAGAAAATGTCTGGAAAGGGGAGGAGCTTGCCTTTTTCAAGCTTTCCCATGTCTCTCCGCCAGAAGGAAATCCATTATCCTGATTGGCTTGTGGAATCACAAGTGCAATTCAAGCTTTGTCCTCAACGTTTTTTTTGTCTGCTGAGCATGCGGTCCACCACCATGACTATTGATGGTGCATCTTCGCGTAATCGTTGCTCCACAAAATATTATTATTTTTTACTAACACAACATGAATCTGGCCCCACACACTTTGCCCCTGCTCTGTCACTAGTTGCACCTCATGCAACATCGAAGCACTTGCATTTGGGGGGTGGGGAGGGGGATGTCACCAAGGCAAGCAATTTGATTTTTGGCTCTGCAAGGCTTTGTTTATGTCATGTTTTGAATGTCATCAAAAATTTCCCATCCCAGGAAATAAGGGAGGTGAGAACAAGGGAAGGACATTTCAAGCTCTGATGTAATGCTACTTTGCCTCCAGACCTTTCCTTTGCTGTTTGCTCACCACCAGCTTATGTTTTTTTTCCCCTGGGGAATCCAATTTTGTCCATTTCCCAGCTCTTGCTACAAATTGGAGGATGTGACGAGAGCATTTCTAAAAGGAGTCTGGATGTGGGTGACGTCATTTAAAATGACAAAAATACAGCATCTGCAAGAGGTAAGCTTCACACTACTTTTAATGATTGCGGAATGGCCCATAGTCTTTTGAAGTTGCCTTTTGTTTTCACTGGTAATTTTAACAGCTGTTTCTCCCTCATTCCTATCTGGAAAGCAATCAGACTTGACCATCAGGCACCTCAGTTTTATGTAATGCTTAACAAATGGTTTCTCTGATGCTGTGTACAACAATCGTTTTGAAGGTTTTCCCCGCTGCTGCACTTCATTAAGCCCTAGATCACCAGTAGACACTGCCGTTCTGCAGAAGCAGAGCAAAGCAAGTCATCTAAATAAACAATGCAAGATAGGTAGCAATCACCAGAAACACAGTTAATGCAGCTGGGGTACAATCAGTTCTTCAAACGTGCTGCCTGTTCACCTCCTGATTTCAGGAAGCAAAATGATAGATCTTAACCAATGATTTGTCATTGTTAAAATCAAGGCTAGGAAACACAGCTGTCATCAGCTCACTTGAAATCCAGGACTGTGGGAGGATGTATTGTCTGTGTAATGTTATCGTAGCTCAAGAAGAAATACCCCCTTAATTTTTTGTGTGCTTTTTGGTGCTTTTTTCATTAAAAGAAGCGCTTGATGCAAAATGCAAAAGTAAACATAATGAATGCCCTTTCTTATGTATAGTTAAATTATGTAACATGCTGTATCTCAGCTATATCTCATGCAGCTAAATTAAAAATGAAGATCAATTTCCTTGGATAAAAATAACTGATTTGGTGGATGAACTTTAAGGTGTTAATTTAATATCATATTTCTATCTCTCCCTTCCCCAAAGGGCTCAAGGCAGTTCAAAGTATACCTTGCTGAGGTTCTTCCCCTCCACAACCCATGCCCTCCCCAATCTCCATAGACAAAATACTCAGGTATTTCCCAAATTTGAGATGACAACTCTAGCTTAAGGATGGCATTACATTTTCAGTCACTGAATAACATTAGTTAATTACATTATGTGACTAAGGGCAATTCTGCACCAGTGGCACCACTCTGGGCTGGCACCAGTGCGTTGCCCCACTGGGGACACATTTCAGCGGTGAACCTGGTCTGCCCCAGATTTGTGTGTCCCAATGGATACAGCCAGGGTGGAATGGTTCCACTATGTGGGGGGGGGGGGAGTTGGGGAGGGATTGCATGAGAATGCAATCTCACCTTCCTGCTAAAAGACAATGCCCAATTCAGCCTCACGGCACCATGAAGTGATGTAGAGCCAAGTGGGACATTTTCTGACCCAGGCCTGTAAGAGTCAAGTTTTATTTTGAAAGGAAACGACTCATTTTTCTCCTACCATGTAACTTAGAATTTTACAGACCTTTGTCATCTTTCTCCTTAGTTGTAATTTATCTGCTTACTTTTGTACCTTTTCTTTGTGTAAGCTATGTGTATGTACATCATGCTGAACATATATCTGAATGGCAAGGAACATTTATGATGCTCTAGCACAGTGGTCTGCAACCTTTGTCAGGCTGCGGACTGCTGCGCCGGGGTGCAGGGAGAGGGTGACCTGGGGCCCCGCGCATGCGCGGCAGCCCAGGCACAAACGTGCATGCGCGGACTTGCCGTGCGTGTGTATTTGCGCCCCAGCCGGACGCAAACGCGCACGCGCCACCGGCGGCCGCGGCTCCCTCTCCCCGCCCCTCCAGGCCGCAAGGAAATCGTCCGCCGAAGTGGCCAATTAGCTTGCGGCCCAGAAAGCTTCTCTTCCTGCCCCCTCCCAAAGCAAGAAGATTGACGGGCCGCAAGCTGATCGGCCGCTTCAGCGGGCGATTTGCTTGCAGCCTGACGAGCTTCTCGCTGTGGGGGGGGGGGCGGGAAGAGGGAGCCGCGGCCCAGCGCCGAGGCCTTCGCAGCCCAGCACCGGGCCGTGGCCTGGGGGTTGGGGACCACTGCTCTAGCACATATATGATTTCCATTAGGTAATACTAGGGGCATTTCTGCATCTTGAAAATGTAGCCGGAGAGCCCCTGGAGGCAGGTGGCATATTGCAGCAACCAGGTTGTGAAGTCCTTTGTTTTAATTTGCAACGTGGTGAATCCCCCAAAGTGGATTCACCACCCTAAAATGGGCAACCCCCCAGCATACAACTAGCCTTCAAGCAGCAGAATAACAAAGGGAAATGTGCTATAGCCTGCCAATGTGGGGGTGGGAAGCGGTGGAAGGGATGGGGGTTTGACAAGTTGGGCAGTGAGAATCTGCCTCCCTCACCCTGCTGTATTTGTTGTTGTTGTTTGTCTTGCGTGGCAATGAATGTGCATTGCCATGCATTGCTTTCAATTTTTAATATTGCTATGCAGTGTATGTGTCTGGAATCGCGGCAACTACCAACTGGATATGCCTGGATGGGATTGGTTGGCTAAAGTGATTCACAGGCCTATGAGAGGCGCATTGCCCTCTCATCTGCTTTTTCAAGCCACAACTGGGGAGGGAAGATCATGATGATTTCAATTTATTTCCCACCACTCCCTAAGCAGCTCGTGGCGGGTCACAATGTCTTAAAACCCCATTAAAACTCCCACTAATAGACTTAAAACCATCGCAACAAGGTGCGCGAGATGGTGGCTGAAAAAGGCGTGACAGCATGCAGGTGAGGAGGGGCCAGGAGTCACGATATACTATCGCGCGATTGGGATCAGAATACGTGTTGCTGTTTTGAATGATATGCAGAAACGACTTAGAAATTGTTAGTACTGAAATGAACAAGGGCACAAACTAGTCTGTACTTCTATTGCTTTTAAATGTGGGTCTGAATGCAGCCTGTACGCCATGATGAGTCTCATCAACATATTTCATTGGAGGCCAAAAGGTTTCCTGCAGTTTTGTTTTTCTCTCGAAGCATCATGGCTTTAAATTCCACATAAAGCTTTTAAATGAATCATGCTGTCAAAATCCATGCATCAGGAACAAATTGGGCTCTCCAAGAATGTGTCTCAGTGATATAATTGATAAACTGACAATATAGGGAAATAATGAAAAAGCTGGAAGGGAGCATGGAGGATAGATGAGGAAAATGGGAGAATAATGAGTGCTCGTAAATAAAAACCCTCACAAATAATAAATTCAAATTATGGAGAGACATGCTGTAAATAATCAGTGCATTGTTAAGTTGAGGCATACTGCTTATATGTATATATATAGAAAAGAGAGAGAGAGTGAGAGATTTCAGGAGAATGAGAACAGGGCTTGTCCTTGGGGGCTTTTCTAAATGTCAGGCACAAGACAAGTGTCTGATTTAGCCCTTGGGTTCTTTTCTGCAATAACAGTACTTCAACAATAAAAGTAAAGGTGCTGCCAGTTCCTTTGGCATCTGTCAAAGTTCAATCAATTCAGCTTTCCTACTTTCTGCATGAAAGGGACTCATATGGAGGGAATTCACTGAGGCTTTGGTGAGTCTCAAATACAGCTTAATGTGGATAGCTGCTTTAAGTGAATAAATTAAGCAAAATGGAGGTCCAAATCAGACATTACATGGCACATGCCTGCAACAATTTTTGGTAAGTGAAAGGCACCTAGGAAAGGTTGTGCCATAAATTCTGGTTGATGAGGGAGTGCTTAATGTTTTTTTTTTCCTGCAGTTGCTTTTAAATTAAAATTTCCCTTTGCCAAGATTCTTTTCTGTTTCTGAAGAGAGGTATATCCATATCACTTACCCATTGGAGGCACAAATAGGTAAAAACGAATGAACAAAAATCTGATTGTTAGAAAAAGGTAGGCATCCCCCACCGCAGCCAGGTCTCCATTCTAACTGGCAGAGCCTCCTGTGATTAAAGTAAAGGTCAGAAAACTGTTCTGCACATCTGCCACATAGCACTTAGGTTGGACCTCAAAACCATGTGGGCTTCCCACTTGCTCAGGCTAGAAGGGAATTCTCTTCCAACAGCCCCCAAGCAGTTTCCTTGAGAAACTGAGGTGCAGGAATAAAAAAATAGCCTCCTTAGTGAGACTCCAGAAGTTTACTCTAGTCTCTCTGATCTTTACCATGAAGATTAAGAGAAATTCCTAATGCTTCACTGAGAAGTAGCATCATATCCTCTCCAAACTTTGCCCTTCCCAGGCCCCACCCTGGGAAGTCTCCCAGACTTTCCTTCGGCAGTGTTGGAAACCTTAGCATTGTGACTCAGTTTTTTGGTTTAAAAGAACTGCTAAGGCTGAAATCCCATGTACACCAAATTCAGTGGGAATTACTTTGTAGTAAATACAAATACAAATACAAAATTAATCTGCACAGATGAATTTGATGTTTTCTATTTTTCATGTGGTTTACAATAATCATATTATGTGGTACAACATTAAAATGAGTTGATTTTCCATGTAACTTTCTCTTCCTGGACACCCAGCTGCTGTGAGCAGAAGCAAAATTTATCCATGATGATCTTTGTCAACCAGGGCCAGAGCCTTCTCTGTTCTGGCCCCATCTGTTGGAATGAGCTCCCGGAGGAGATCAGGGCCCTGAAAGAGCTAAAACATTTCTGCAGAGCCTGCAAAAGGGAGGTCTTCCACCAGGCACTTTGTTGAGATCAGGTGACCAGCAACATCTACAGGGCCCCTGTTCCCTCCCTCCCAGAAATCCATGTGTGTGTTCTGTCCCTGGATCTGTTTGCACTGTTACAGTCCATTACCTCTGTTATAGGTATTAATGTTAATATTATTCTTGTAGTTATTTACTTGTTATGGAAAACTAAGTTCCATGTATTGCTTTTTTACATTCCATGTAAACCGCCCTTAGCCTCAGAGGAGGGCGGTACATAAATATAATAAGTAAGTAAATAAATAAGAGATGAGCATATGTCACTCAGATATTTATTTATTTACTTTATTATAGCCTGCTCTCCTCACAAAGACTCAAGATGGATTACAGACTGGCATGGCATACTATAAAGCAGTGGTTGCCAAACTTTTTTGGGCTGCAACCCCCTTGACTCCTAGGTCACATCCCTAGTGCCCCCCCCCCCCCCCAAACACACAGCTCTTTTCTGGTGTTAGATCTACTATAAATTCAAAACATACTATATTGTCTACAATTCTTTTTCATTTGTTGTGCATCAGCCACACATTTGTCTGGAAAAAAATATATGAGTTCTTTGTAAAAGTTATTTGTAAAGTCCAGTCATTGGGAAGAAAGACAGGGCTCCCAAAGATGGAGACTTTTGAGAAAGAGTAGTCAAACCTGGGTTAAGAAATTCCTTGAGAACTGGGGTGGTGCCCCAGAAAGAGAATTGGAGGAATAAAGGAACTCAGCAGGAATAGAATCCAATCCAGCCCACCTTCTGAAGCTGTTATTTTTTTTTTCAGGAACCTAGGCAGGGTTGTCTAGCAGTGGGATAGGAGACCACCAAGGAAGTCCAGGCTCACTACTACCCAGAGGCAGGCAAAGGCAAGCCACCTTGGAACCTCTCTTGCTAGGGAAATGCAGCACCAGCAGGAAGAGTCAGATTGCTGCCTCCCTACTGCCCCAAAATTCCTCACTGCCCCCCTGGATCCCTCAATCACCCACAAGAGGGGTATATTGCCCACTTTGGGAAACCTTATTATAAACTAGGAAGAAAATGAAACCACAATGTATGAAATGCTGTTAGTAAAGTAATACTTATAATAATCACTGCAGTAGATGTTATCCAGGTCAGTTTTTGTGCCAGACTTGGCACATCAGAACATCTCCTTAAATATATACAGTGGAATCATGTGACACTGGGGCCATATATTGGAATTGTCTAGTTTATTATCTATAGCAGTGGCCCCCAACCTTTTTCAGCCCGGGGATCGGGGGGGGGGGAGGGAGGCATTGGTGCAGGCACACTGGTGGGCGCAAATGCACAAGTGCAGCAGCTCTGTGCCTGAGCGTTTGCGCTCGCTGGAGCCCGTGCCTCCCTCCCCCCACCACAGCCTGGTACCAGGGCTCCAGAGACCGGGGGTTGGGGAACACTGAATTCTATAGAGTTCCCAAATTTATGCAGTAATCTTTTAGACAGGAAAAGGTGGACAAAGCACTCAACCAGCAATTAACTTTTTAACCGTAACAAGATGGTGGTGGTGGGAAAGTGCCAGGAAGTTGCAGCTGACATATGGTTATCAAGGTGAGACACTTTCAGAGATAGTTTGCCACTGACTGCTTCTGTGTAGCAACCTTGAACTTCCTTGGTGGTCTCTTTAATAGGGCTGACCTTGCTCAGCTTCAGAGATTTGACAACACGGAGCTAGCCTGGTCCATCCAGATCAGGATATAAGATAAAGATTAGAAAAGAGATCAGAAGAAATATCAAGGCAACAAGCAATGCAAAAGACCAATAAATCATGTAAATTCAACTAATCCTAATGTGTAATTGTGTGCATTTTTATTTAAAAGTAACAATGTTAAAATTAAAATAAGTAACATTGAAGTATGCAATTAATACTTAATAGATTGCATTCCTTCCACTTGGCTCAGTCTTCCCCAATCCCCGGCCACAGCCTGGCACCAGGCCATGAAGCCCTTGGTGCCGGGCCACGATGGGGGGGAGAGAGCCAGTGTGTCTCCCCCCCGCAGGGCGAGTGCTCCCAGGGCCCAACGCAGCAAGGACTGCCCTGCGGGGGGGGGAGGCATTTGCGCCCACAGCACTGCACAGCACTTAACTCCTTGCCAAAAGTTAGATGCCTCTGCCCTTAGGCCAGCCCTGTCTCCTGCCCCATGACTCCCTCCACATTGGCTGGCTTGCCAGGAGTCCTGAAGGCAAGTTGCCCTTAATTCCAGCCTCCCCTCTCCGCCCCCTCCCTGGCACATGGAAAAGCTGATCAGAGACAAAGTTTTTTTTAAGCAGCTGGTTGCTTCTCAGAGGCTGGGGGGAATTGGAATACTTTATCAATGTCTTTCTTTTTGCTAAGATGGGTGCTGAGTGGGTTGAGCTTTAAGATTTCTTCCTCTGAGTTAGAGCAAAAAGATATGCAGAAAGAGCTTGTCTGCAGGGTGTGGAGGCTTCTGGACCAGGGAGATGGGAAAGATCTTTTTCTGAATGGGACTTTCTCCCCCAGAGGTGGAAGACATCTTGGGTTGTTCCATTCTCCGGTTCAGGGAGGCAGGCTCACTTTCCCCCCCCCCCTTCTTCCTGAGTGGGCGTGCCTCTCTGCTCCAGTTCGAGACTTCCACCGCTAGATCACAGTATTTGCCCCTCAGTTCATCACCCTAAACTCGAGTGAAAAATAGGAAAGGGAACAGAAAAACAGTAAAAGGTGCTAACAGGCCAACAGTAATAGAAAGAATAACAACTTGCAACTTCTAGGGGGAATGAAGATGTCTTACTATACCTCTGGGGAGAATGACCCCTCACAGGTAAGACCACTGGTCATTCTCCCCCAGAGGCAGAAGACATCTTGGGACCTCCCAGAGCAGTGTCCCCAGGGTGGGAAGTTGCTCACGATGAGATGACCTCCTGTAGAACCGCTTGCCCAAAGACAGCGTCAGTGGAACCAAAACGGTCTATCTTGTAGTGTATTGTAAAAGTGGAAACCGAAGACCAAGTGGCAGCCTTGCAGATTTCTTCCACTGGTACATGATTAAGAGATGCTGCCGTAGTTGCTGCACTGCGCACCGAGTGTGCCACTATTCCTTCTGGAACTTGGACTCTCGAGGCCTTGTAAGCTTCCACAATGCAGTCATTCAGACACTTGCTGATTGAGGATTTGGACATCCTATTACCCTTGTTTGGATTTGTGATTGATATGAATATTAGTTCTGTCTTTCTAAACTCAGCTGTCCTAATCAAAAATGCCTTCAGAACCCTCTGTATGTCCAAAGTATGCCAAATCCGTTCAAGAGGACGCTTTGGGTCAGGAAAAAAAGATGGTAAGTGAATCTCCCAAAGCCTATAAAAGTTGGAGTTGATCTTGGGCACGAAGGCCGGGTCCAGTCAAAGTGTGACCTTATCCCTAAGGAATGTGTACAGCTTTGGATTGGATGAGAGAGCCCCCCACTCTCCAACTCTTCTCGCCGAAGTAACTGCAACCAAGAATAAAACCTTCATCATAAGAAACGTCAAGCTTATTTCAGCTATTGGTTCAAAGGGATGTTTAGTCAACACATTGAAAACCAGGTTGAGTTTTCATGTAGGGAATCTATGACGTATCGGAGGCCCAAGCACTGAGGCTCCCTTCAGAAACTGGATTACATGGGGATGATGTAGCTATCTTCCCTGTAATTGTTGGGATGATGGTAGTTATAGCTGCCACCTGTCTTCTCAGCGTAGCTGCCTTGAGACCCTGGTCAGCTCCATCTTGTAGGAAGGCCAAAATATTACCTATGGTTGGTGAGTACAAGGGAACTTTCTTCCTTCTGCACCAGCCCCTGAAGACCCTCCACGTATACTCATAGATGCGGTTTGTGGATGCCTTCCTCGCCGCCAACATGGTATCGGTCACCTTTGTGTCATATCCCTTCTTCACATAGTGCTGCCTTTCAGCCTCCAAGCGGCTAAGTGGTACTATCCAGGATCCGGATGCCAGATTGGACCCTGCTGCAATAGATCAGGCACCAAAGGTAGGTGAAAGGGATCGGTGATCGTCATCTGCAGAATTGTGGAAAATCACCGTCTTCTTGGCCACACCGAGGCCACCAGTATCAAATCAGCATTGAGTGCCCTTATCTTTTGTAGAAGCCGTAGAATTATTGGGACAGGTGGGAATGCACGTAGAAGCCCCTCCGGCCAAGGCCTCCATTGCCTCCGCTTGATGATGTAGATATCGGGAGAAGAATCATAGTACCTGATGGTTCAGGTGAGATGCAAAAAGATCCACTACTGGATCTCCGAATCTTTCCGTGATGCTCAGGAACACTGACCTCTTGAGTGACCATTCTGTCTCTGAGAGAGTAGACCTGCTTAGCAAATCTGCTTGACAGTTCTCTACTCCCTGAATGTGCTCTGCCCGTAGAGATACCAGATGACATTCCGCAAAGGGAAGAACCTTCAGCTCCCCTTTGTGCATCTGGAAGGACCGAGAGCCCCACTGGTGGTTTATACATGCATGCGTGGCTATGTTGTCCGTCCTTATTAAGACGGCCTTGTTCAGCAGAGATAACTTCAACTTAGAGAGAGTTAAGAACACTGCCCTCATCTCCAAAACATTTATGGGGAGATGACTCTCATGGGGTGACCAACGCCCTTGAATCAGGTCGGTCCTGGATGTGGTGCCCCATCCGGTTAGGCTTCCGTCCATGAAGATTTCCTCTTCCTTCAGAAGAATAAACTTCTTTCCTTTGGAAAGGTTGTCTGTTTGGGTCCACCAATGCAGACTGTCCCAAGCCCGAGAGGGCAACTGTAGCAGGATGTGCTTCTTGTGCATGATGCTCATGTGATAGGGACACAAGAAGGCTTGTAGCTTCCTTGAATGAAGCCTGGCCCATTGGACCGTGTCCAGGCAAGAGATGAATAGGCCCATCAGTCTCGCTAGAGTCATGAGTAGGGAACAGTCTTCGTTGATGACCTGTGTTGCTAGGTCCTGTATCTTCTGAATTCTCGTTTCTGTAGTGAGTTCTCACGTCCTTACAGACTCCCTTGTGGGGTACCTCAAGGAGCTATTCTCTCCCCCACTTTGTTCAACATTTTGATGTGACCTCTGGCCCAGCTGGTGCGGAGTTTCAGGCTGGGTTGCCATCAGTATGCTGAGACACCTAGCTCTATCTCCTAATGGATGGCTGCTCGGACTGCCCTCTGGAACCATTTGCCAGATGTTTGGAAGCAGTGACAGAATGGTTCGAGCAGAGTCGCCTGAAACTCAACCCCAAAGTCTGCAAAAAGCTGGATATTGCAGACCTCTCTCTTTCTCTCAACCCCTCCCTTCCTCCCTCCAGTGGCCCCTATTGCTACCCAGAGGAACGCTCAGCATGCAAAAGAGAGTCAGACGCTTCAGCGGCTGATCGCTCCCGGGCCCCAGCACAGTGAGCGCCGCACTGGGGGGGGGGAGGCACTGTCAGGCACAAATGTGCAGGCACGGACCTACCGTGCCTGCGCCTTTGCGCCCACCAGCATGCCGGTGTCCCATGCCTCCCTCTCCCCCTGCCCGGTCCCCGGGCCTCCCCCTCTCCCCCAACTGGTCCCCAGCCCGAAAAAGGTTGGGGACCACTGACTTGGCTAGTCCAAAGCAGCCTACACCAGAGAAAGGAGATAGGTAATCCAAGAAGGGATCAAAATGTGGGGTGAGAAAAATGGATTGGTGCTTTGGTAATAAGGGAATGATTTCCAGACTAGGTAACTAGTCTGAATTTGAAGACTGAAACTTAATGGGGGAAGGAGCAGCTAAACGCACCCATGGTAAATAGGTGAAAGGCAAGCAAAACAGGAGAAAATAAGTCATACTACTGGATGAAGGCAGGATGAGTCCATCTCCATAGCTAAGGGCGCAAGGTCAAGTTTTCAGTGGTTATGCCTAACCATTGGCTAACTGGGGCACCAAACTAGTGTTCCCATTGGATTAAGGCTATAAAATTGGTATGCCCACTGGTGGATTGAGGGCTGCATTCTCAGTGGGGACAGTAAGGGTTTGAGACCATACTGGTGTAGGAGTTGCCCTGCGCTCTGTAGGAAGGTCTGGCAATATCTTCCCAGGCCTAACACTCTGGATTGTGAGATTTGAGGGTGTATATTGGAAATGGAGGCATGGAGCTGGAGCAAAGGGCTTACACCTACTATATTGACTGATGCAGCAAGGCAACCTTCCCAAGCCCCAGCCTATAGAGGCTAGTATGCAATCAGACTCCTTCAAAGAACTCTGGCTTCAACTGCATAGCTCCGAGATGGGATTGTGCATAGCTGGTATAGAACTTTGCCTCCTTTGGTATACCTCACCGTGAGTACTGCTTCTGTTCTTGCAGAGTAGGAATGGGAAATTCCTGGAGATCTGGAGGTAGATCTTGGGTTTGGGGACCCCAGCATGGTATGATGCCATGATTTCTGTAGGTTGGAGATCAGTTGTAATTCCAGGAGATCTGCAGGCCCCACCTGGGAGTTGGCAACCCTAAAGAAGAGCCATGCTGGATCAGACCAAAGGCCCATCAAGTCCAGCATTCTGTTCATACAGTGGCCGAACAACTGCCTCTAGGATGGTCTCAAGCACAATGACTGCAACAGCATCCTCCTGCCTGTGCTCCACAGTGAGGGATATTGTTGTTGTTATGTGCGAAGTCGTGTCCGACCCATCGCGACCCCATGGACAATGATCCTCCAGGCCTTCCTGTCCTCTACCATTCCCCGGAGTCCATTTAAGTTTGCACCTACTGCTTCAGTGACTCCATCCAGCGACCTCATTCTCTGTCGTCCCCTTCTTTTTTTGCCCTCGATCGCTCCCAGCATTAGGCTCTTCTCCAGGGAGTCCTTCCTTCTCATGAGGTGGCCAAAGTATTTGAGTTTCATCTTCAGGATCTGGCCTTCTAAGGAGCAGTCAGGGCTGATCTCCTCTAGGACTGACCGGTTTGTTCGCCTTGCAGTCCAAGGGACTCGCAAGAGTCTTCTCCAGCACCAGAGTTCAAAAGCCTCGGCCTTCCTTATGGTCCAACTTTCGCAGCCATACATTGCAACTGGGAAGACCATAGCCTTGACTAAACGCACTTTTGTTGGCAGGGTGATGTCTCTGCTTTTTAGGATGCTGTCTAGATTTGCCATAGCTTTCCTCCCCAGGAGCAAGCGTCTTTTAATTTCTTTGCTGCAGTCCCCATCTGCAGTGATCTTGGAGCCCAGGAAAATAAAATCTGTCACTATCTCCATTTCTTCCCCATCTATTTGCCAGGAATTGAGAGGGCCGGATGCCATGATCTTTGTTTTCTTGATGTTGAGTTTCAAGCCAACTTTTGCACTCTCCTCCTTCACCCGCATCAACAGGCTCTTTAGTTCCTCTTCACTTTCTGCCATTAGAGTGGTATCATCTGCATATCTGAGGTTGTTGATATTTCTCCCTGCAATCTTGATCCCAATTTGTGACTCCTCTAATCCCGCATTTCTCATGATGTGCTCTGCATACAAGTTAAATAGGCAAGGCGACAGTATACAGCCTTGCCGAACTCCTTTCTCAATTTTGAACCAGTCAGTGATTCCATGTTCAGTTCTCACTGTTGCTTCTTGACCTGCATATAAATTTCTCAAGAGACAAATAAGATGCTCTGGTATTCCCATATCTTTAAGAACTTGCCACAATTTGTTGTGCTCCACACAATCAAAGGCTTTAGCATAGTCAATGAAGCAGAAGTAGACGTTCTTCTGGTACTCCCTAGCTTTCTCCATGATCCAGCGTATGTTGGCAATTTGATCTCTAGTTCCTCTGCCTCTTCGAAATCCTGCCTGTACTTCTGGAAGTTCTCGGTCCACATATTGCTGGAGCCTAGCTTGTAGGATTTTGAGCATAACTTTGCTAGCATGAGAAATTAGTGCAATGGTGCGGTAGTTTGAACATTCTTTGGCATTGCCCTTCTTTGGGATTGGAATGTAAACTGACCTTTTCCAATCCTGGGGCCATTGTTGAGTTTTCCAAATTTGCTGGCATATTGAGTGTAGCACTTTTATTGCATCGTCCTTTAAGATTTTGAATAGTTCAACTGGAATGCTGTCACCACCACTAGCTTTATTGTTGCTCAGACTTCCTAAGGCCCATTTGACTTCACATTCCAGGATGTCTGGCTCCAGGTCAGTAACTATCCCACTGTGGTCATCAGGGATGTTAAGCTCGCTCTTGTATGGTTGTTCTGTATAATTTTGCCACCTTTGTTTAATCTCTTCTGCTTCTGTGAGGTCCCTACCATTTTGGTCCCTTATCATGCCCAACTTTGCATGAAACGTTCTCTTCATATCTCCAATTTTCTTGAAAAGATCTCTGGTCCTCCCCATTCTATTGTTTTCTTCTATTTGTTTGCACTGTTCATTTAAGAAGGCATTCTTATCTCTTCTAGCTTTTCTCTGGAATTCTGCATTCAATTGGGTGTATCTTTCTCTTTCTCCCTTGCCTTTTACTTCCCTTCTCTCCTTAGCTATTTGTAAAGCTTCCTCAGACAGCCATTTTGATTTCTTGCATTTCTTTTTCTTTGGGATGGTTTTAGTTGCTGCCTCTTGTACAATGTTGCGAACCTCCGTCCATAGTTCTTCAGGCACTCTGTCTATCAGATCTAATTCCTTAAATCTATTTGTCACCTCTACTGTGTATTCGTCGGGGATATGATTTAGTTCATACCTGAGTGGCCTAGTGCTTTTCCCTACTTTCTTCAATTTAAGCCTAAATTTTGCAACAAGAAGCTCATGATCTGAACCACAATCAGCTCCTGGTCTTGTTTTTATTGACTGGATAGAACTTTTCCATCTTTGACTGCAGAGCACATAGTCAATCTGATTTCTGTGTTGACCGTCTGGTGATGTCCACGTGTAGAGTCGTCTCTTGGGTTGTTGGAAAAGAGTGTTTGCTATGACCATTGTATTATCTTGACAAAATTCTACCAGCCTGTGCCCTGCTTCATTTTGTACTCCAAGGCCAAACTTGCCTGTTATCCCGGTTATCTTTTGGCTTCCTACTTTAGCATTCCAATCCCCCATGATGATAAGCACATCATTTTTTGGCGTTGCTTCTAGAAGGTGTTGTAGGGCTTCATAGAACTGATCAACTTCATCCTCTTCAGCAGCAGTGGTTGGGGCATAGACCTGGATTACTGTGATGTTGAATGGTTTGCTTTGGATTCGAACTGAGATCATTCTGTCATTTTGGGGATTGTATCCCAAGACTGCTTTTCCTACTCTCTTATTGATTATGAAGGCTACTCCATTTCTTCTGCGAGATTCTTGTCCACAGTAGTATACCTGATGGTCATCTGAATTAAATTCACCCATTCCTGTCCATTTTAGTTCACTGATTCCTAAAATGTCGATGTTCAGTCTTGTCATTTCTTGTTTGACCATGTCCAGCTTACCTTGATTCATGGATCTGACGTTCCAGGTTCCTATGGAATAAAAATCTTTACAGCATCGGACTGTCTTTTCGCCACCAGTTACTTCCACAACTGAGCGTCCTTTCGGCTTTGGCCCAGTCGCTTCATTCATTCTGGCTCTACTCGTACTAGCCGTCTGCTCATCCCCAGTAGCATATTGGACACCTTCCGACCTGAGGGGCTCATCTTCCGGCGTCATATCGTTATGCCTATTGGAACTGTCCATAGAGTTTTCATGGCAAAGATACTGGAGTGGTTTGCCATTGCCTTCTCCAGTGGATCACCTTTTGTCAGAGCTCTCAGCTATGACCTGTCCGTCTTGGGTGACCCTGCACGGTATAGCTCATAGCTTCACTGAACTACACAAGCCCCCTTGCCACAACAAGGCAGCGATCCTTGAAGGGGGAGTGAGGGATATAGAGAAGCATATTGCTTCTTGTGCTGGAGGGAGTAGATGTCCATCATGACTAATAGGCATCATGACTAGTAGTCGTACTAGCCCTACTATTTCAGCCCTTTTGGTTTCGATTTGGTATTATGAAACTATTCATAATTTATTGAGTTTCATCAGCAAGGATACACTGCATTGGCATTATCTGCTGCTGAATAAAAGACCCTAGAGTTCTACAGTTTTGGTTTAATTCCAGTTCATATTGGTGATGGGAAAGTAATTTCACAGGACTCAATTAGTAAGAACATTAATTAATCAATTATGTAAAGCAGATGAGCAATCAGATATCCCTTTATCCTGTGAAGCAGCACATTGCTAAAAGTCTAATTTACAGATGTCAGGAAGAATCTCCCCTGACAATTGAGCAAACAGTTAATGCCTTTAATGTATGATGAAAGCAGTCTTAGTAGTTTGTAGTAAGGCAGCAATCTACAAACCATTTACACTAGATGCTTGATAGTTCAAGTGCTTCCATTAATTCCAAGGGCATTATCACATAAATCTAGGTTGCAAATTGCTCTGAGGGCTTGCCTTTTACAGCAGTGGTCCCCAACCTTTTTATCACCGCGGACCACTCAAAGCCTTTTACTGAGGCCCGGGGGGGGGGGGGGAGAGTTTACTCCTCTACTCTCAACCACTGCCATAACGCTCTCTGATCGCTATGGTAATGTTTAAACATCCCTTCAAAATAAGATACAGACACGCCACAACAATGAACATAAGGAACATTTTATTTTCATGGAAATTTTAACTCATGACAATGACAAATCAATGGGAACCCTGAGCTTGTTTCTCTGCAACGAGATAGTCCCATCTGGGAGTGATGGGAGACAATGACACCCGAAGTGTGTTGTAAAGGGCCGGGGGGGGGATGAAGTAAAGGGCTGGGGGGGGGGGAGAAGGCGTCCTCCAATTAGTCGAAGGACCACATGTGGTCTGCGGCCCACAGGTTGGGGATCGCTATTTTACAGGACATGTACAGCAGGGAAAAAGGCATAGCTAAATCCTGTCCAGCACATAATCAAAAATCCATTGCCTCTCCTGAAAGATGCTTCTCCACTCTCACAGGCCTGGGGAGATGGAGAGGTCATGGTTGTGGTGGTCAATAGACTAGTCCCCACCACGACCACCAGAAGCAACTACTGACTAGCAACATAAGCTTAAGGTTTTGGTAATCGCTTTTAAGGCCATATGCGGTCTGGGCCCAGTGTTTCTGAGAGACCGACTCCCTGCCTATACCCCCAAAAGAGCCTTTCACTCCACTACCTCCAACTGGCTGCGGATCCCTGGCCCCGAAGAAGCCACCGGACCTCAACAACGGCCAGAGCCTTCTCGGTCCTGGCCCCTACCTGGTGAAACGAGCTCCCCGAGGAAATCAGAACCCTGTCTGAACTTCCACAATTCTACAGGGCCTGCAAAAGGGAGCTCCTCCACCAGGCATTTGCTTGAGGCTGACCGACTCAAAACATCTGCTGGTCCCCTCCCCTCCCATGACTGAACAATTTGACTCCCCAGGGATATGTCAGTGTTGTTGTTATGTTGAAATACTGTTTGAGTTGACATGATATGTTATATTATGATTGCTATCTTTTACAACTTTCTATGTAAACCACACAGAGCCGTAAGGAAGGGTGGTATAAAAATCCAAAATAAAAAACAAACAAAAAATCAAACAAAGGTCTACCCAATGAGGGTGCAAAGCCAACAATTAGTTAATTTACCTACATATTTTCTGATGTACTGTATGCTGTCATGGATCAGCAGTGCTCTTCTTCCATTTACATTGGCCAAAACAAACAGTCTTTATGCAAGAGAATAAATAGACACAAACCAGACTCTCAAAAACTTCATCTTCCATGGGCCTTTAGGCAGTCATTCAAACTTTATTACAGTCATTCAGACCAAGTTAAATAAAGTCAATACATAAAAGACCAAAAGAATATAGCTATCTTTACACTGCTCCAGCGAAGCGGTATAAATAAAAGCCTAAGGGCTAAGTGGGAGGAGAGTGGGCTGTGATAAAGTGGGAGGAGAGCTGTCCGTGATAAAAACGGCAAAGCAGCTCCTGATTCGCTCCTCTGAGTGGCACTCCAGGGCCAAGTGGCCAATGGGGAGGTGTGCAAAGCACTCCTCCCCATTGGCTACTTGGTCTGTCCTCAGAACACCGCGCCACCGACTCACCAGTCCTCCCTGGCAGCCATCCTCGCCGCTGTGCCCTCCAGATGGTGAGTCCTGTTTGCGTGAAAAGAGCAGGGGCGCTGCATCAAAGACGCGCCGTCCCTGCTCTTTTCCCACCACCCACTGACAGACTTTGCCCAGGGACGGGAATGGCTGCCCGGGAGGAGGGTCGCCCCACGGCGCTGCACCCAGGTAAAGCAGCAGAGATGCCGCATAGAAGACATGGCGGCCCTGCTGCCTTCCCTCCGCCCAGCGACAGCCCTTGCCCACCCTGGGAACTGGCCGATAACCCCGATACGCTTCCCCAGCCACCTCTACTACTGCCGCCGACCATGCGTTTCCCACCCCGACTCCACCCATCCCTTGGGGGGTCCCCCATCCTTCTCCCAGCCCCTACATACACCTTGCTGCTTTGCCAGTCGCTCCCTCCCCTTGCTGCCGCCTCTGTAACCAGGCCACAAGGGCTGCGCTGCAGCCACCGCTAAGGCCCCCAGAGCCATGCATTCGTGGAGTTCTGTGCATGTGTCTTTGCGTGCCGTTGCGCCACTGCCTGCCTGGCCCCTGAGCCCTGCCCACACCCCTGCACCCTACTGGAGCCCACGCCTGCCACAGTGCCTGAGCCGGAGCGCTGCCAGTGCCATGGCCAGGCCTCACGCTGAGGCTTCCTGCTGCCGCTATGCTGCCGCCCAACGTGCATACGCGTATCCCCAGACTGGCCCGCTTGCACGCATGTGCCTGGCCTCCCACTGTTGCCGCCCCGCCCTGCCACCTCCGGAAGGCTTGTCGCGCTGCTGCCAGCGACTAGAGGCAGCTGCCAATGCGCCCAAGCTGGAACCCCGCCTGTGCTGCGGATAGGCTTTGGGAGCCGCCTGGCTGCCGCCCGCCGACACACGCCGCACAAGCCGCTGCCAGGTTGTTGCGGGCTCGGCAAAGGGGAGGAGGCCCCCAAAGGGACTTCCCGGGTCCATGGCCCTCCTCTGCCCATTTTTAAAAATGGGCTTTGAAGCTAGTTTAATACAACACAATTTAAAACAGATCATAAAATAGAACTTAAAACTATGTTAGTTTGGAGCATCAGAATTTTTAAGGAGTGGATTGATCAAGTTGCTATGAATGTCTGTATAAGCAGGACAATGGAACAATATATGCCCTCTTTTACCAATTTGCCCACTCCCACAAAAACATTTTCTCAGTGTGAATGTTCTTATAACAACCTTCTACTAGAGCTGAAGGCAAGACGGAGCATCTTGCAAGGGTAAATGCCCTTCTTTGTTTACTTATTACTGAGTCAGATAAGTGGCAGGGCCAGAACATATCTTGTTTTAACTGGGGACAAAAACGTTGGAGCTTTACTCAGGTCCAGTTGACGTTGATTGTCTCGTGTCCGCTGCTTAACTAATGATGCAGCTTGATCATGAGCTAATTTGGATAATAACTGTATGGAGAAGCCCATGCTTTGGATTCCTCTGTGGACAGCCTTAGTCCAAGATGACTGGAAGTTGTCATTCAGGGTTAAAGAAACTATACCCTATAAATTGTATATTAATTTCAGCCACATTCCTATTGCTGACAGGCAGATTCTGTCTTGGACCACTAACATTCCTGTTTCCAGGCCACCATAGTGTTGGATACACAGCATGGAAGTTGGAGGAGTGTCCGAAGGAATTTAGACTGGACCCTTTTAAAGCTTGATAGTATCTGATATTGGAGCACCCAAAAATGCACCATAAGTAAGTTGGGCTTTACAAAACTTACGTACCAAACATAAAATAACTTGGGTCGGTAATGAAGAGGGCCCAGCAAGCTAATTCCTTACCCATGCTTCTAAAGATAAACGGTCAAACCAACTTGCCTCGATGGCTCATAAATTAAATCTATTTGTACTAAATGGGTCAACACTCGTAGACCATCCTGGAGAATTTACATACTTGACAGGAACAAGAGCCAGCACTATTGACTATATGCTGACCGATGCAATTTTCGGCAGTCAGTGACTTTCAAGTGCTTCCATACTTAGAAGGGGATCACCTCCCTCTTCTCCTTCATTTCTCTCCCCCTGACCAACACTTCCAATATGAGCCTGCATACTTCCAACAAATTGCTCTAATGGAACAGACTGGATGTTGGATAAGATGGTCTCCTCAACTAGATGATTTGGTAAAAAGAATGTTAGCATCAGACAACTTAAAGGAACTGTGCAAGAGGTTTCTAGTATCTAGTTCTTGCCAGAACCCTCTTTTCTTGTATACTGCACTCATTGACGAAGTCTGTCCTTACCCGAGAAAACACCCCACATAGTTGGACAATGGGCTGTTTTGGTAAGCCTTGGTTCGATAAGGACTGTATCAAATTGAAGAAAGATCTGACAGCCACTTACAAACATTATACTGAAAATGGAGTTGGATCTTTGAATAACGAGCCTTCACAAATTTTAAATGTCAAGAAAAAGTATAAAATCCTATTAGCTTAGAAAAAGAAAAAAATACAGCCTCAAGCTCTGGCGGTCCCTAATTCAGTCTGTGAGGAACAAGAACACCACTCTCTTTCGGAAGCTGACATCGGGAGTGAAATCAAGTGGAGGAACGCCTACCGAACTATGCATCCCCCCACAAAAGTGAGTCACTCACTTTCAAAACCTTTATAATGATTCTTCAGAAATGAACCAAGTAAGCATACTGGAGGGGCTTCCAGAGTGGCACCCAGTCACTCAAAGTGAAGTAAAATCACTTATTAATCAGTTAAAGTGAGGCAAAGCCCCGGGGCTGGATGGAATCCCTCCTGAACCTCTAAAGAATAATGAAGAATGGTGGATCCCAGTATTGGCAACTCTTTTTTACATTTATTAATTCCTCAGGTCATATTCCTAGTGGTTGGCTGACAACGGTGGTTGTACCCTTTTATAAGACTGGCAAATGAAGCGACCCAGCAAACTACTGCCCTATAAGCCTATTGAGTATCCCCAGCAAGTTATATGCTAAACATCTACTAGAGAAGCTCTCAAGTTGGACTTAGCAGGAAGGGCTGATAGGGTCCAATCAAGCTGGTTTCAGAGAAGGTGCCTCCACCATCGATCACTGCTTGACTATTCAACACCTAGCAATAAAATACATCTCTGCAAAATCTGCTCTCTATGCCGTATTTGTTGATTTTAAAGCTGCCTTTGATTCTATCTCTAGATCTCGCCTCTGGAAGAAATTAGAGAACTACTCTATTGATTGACGGCTTCTTGCCCTTATTAAATTATTACACCAGGGCACAACAGTAAGGGTCAGATGCAGTAACCAAGGTCATCTTACCAATCCCATTAATGTCACCAAAGGAGTTAGACAAGGCTGCATCTTAGCTCCTACTTTGTTTAACATTTACATAAACGGTATAATTAAATCATTCCAGGACAAGGAATTTCATCCACCTAGTTTAGCCCATCGTTCTGTTTCTATTCTCCTTTATGCCGATGATGTAGTATTACTTTCCAGAACTGCAGTAGGACTCAAAAGAATGCTAAGGAGGCTTAGCAGCTACTGTAAAGAAGAACAACTCCAAGTAAACTACCAAAAGACAAAGGTCATAGTTTTTGGCAAGAGGACAAAACCAAAATATTTGGAAACTAGACAACTATAAAATTGAAGAAGTCAGTAAGTTCAAGTACCTGGGAGTTGTATTACAATCTTCATGTGCCAGGACTGCTCACTTTTAATACGCTGCTGAGCAAGCCCAAAGATGGGCTAACAACATTGTCAAATTCTATCAAACCAAGAGAAAATATCTTGTGTCAGCTGCCCTAGAGCTCTACAGAACCCACTTTCTCAGCTGCTATATGGCTCCTTTTCAGGAACCCCAAAATCTAGTGTTATGCTACTGGAAAGGGTGCAGTCAACATTTCTAAGGAAGATCATCCAGATCCCCAAATGCATTTCAAAATCCAGAGTGAGATTGGAAACAGGTATGCAAAGTGTGGAAGATAAGATCTATATGCTATCGATCCTCTATTGCAGTCATCCCCAACTTTTTTATCATGGGGGACCGGTCAATGCGTGACAATTTTACTGAGGCCCGGGAGGGGGGGTAGCCCCTGCTCCACTTGCTTTCCCACTGGCACCACTGACTTCCCGCCACCCACTGGGGTGCACTGCCAGCAGCAGCTGCACAGTGCTATGCTGGAGGGGAGCCCCAGCCATGGCAGCCGCCGGAGAGCACCAAAGGTGAGCTGGTGGCAGAGTGGTAGAGCAGCCCCCTAGGCAGCAGCCGGGGAGGAGGACAAGGAGGAACTGCGGCCCGTTACTTACTGATCTACATACCGGTCCCGGTCCCCGGACCGGGTGTTGGGGACCACTGCTTTTTGGCTGAACTTAACCTACAACCCAAAGCAATTGTCCGCTTTGATCTTATGAGACAACTTTCAGTCAATTTGTCTAAAAACTGTGAAGCGCAAATTATCACAGATCAGCTTTATGGAACAACAGCTAGCCAACTTACACCAAGATCAAGCTAAATCCATAATTAAACACAGGGCCAAGGACATTAGTCGGCAAAGTGATCTAGCCAAAACACCAGAGTTTCTGTGTCCAGATATGATCCATTTCAAGCTTGTTCCAGCCCCATATCTGTCAAACCTAGAACTTAACACCCATAGAAGGGTCTTCACCCAAGTGAGATGCTCAGCTCTACCTACAGCTGTATTGGAGGGGTGTTACAACCCCCCCTCTTGCTCAGAGACTCTGTCCTTGTGTCAGTGGATGGATAGAGTCAGACGAACATGTGCTTCTGTTCTGCCCCATTTATGACACCATCAGATGTAACTTTATTCAGCCAATTTTGAACGCCTTCCCAAGATCTTCCCCAAAGGAGAAAGTCAAGATGCTGCTTCAAGATGAAGACAGGCAAATAACTCTCTGCACAGCTAAATTTTGCACTGACGCCATGAAATTGCATACTGTGTATGTGGATCAGAAAATTTCTCTCTGATCCAATTTCAAAAGAACAAAGAGCCATTTGTCACTAGCAACTTAAACTATGTTTTAAATGTTGAATGTAACATCTTAAAGTTTTTATGTTGTCAGATCTTTTAAAACTTTTATAGTATTACTACTGTTTTTTCTCTTTTAAAATTGTCTTAGTTTTTAATTGATTGTATTTTAATTTTGGTCTGAATGACCGTAAATAAACATTGATTGATTGAGTTGGGCTAGAGAATTAGCAGAATATAGTTTCAGGGCTTCTGGTATAAAGAATCTGCCCTTTGTTCGATAGAATTTCAATATGTTATTTGCTATCTTTGCCATAATTCTGATGTATATATGAATAATGGGTGCAGGGCCTTTAGACAAGGGCCAAAGGGAGAAAAAAAAATATGGAACCAGAACCACAAAAACCCAACTGAAAACAGTCAGGACTTTAACAGGTTGAGTGCCTGTATAGCAGTGGTCCCCAACCTTTTTATCACCGGGGACCAGTCAATGCTTGACAATTTTACTGAAGCCCAGCCGAGGGATGCTGCCGCCTGAGCCCCTGCTCCACTTGCTTTCCCACCAGCACCCCTGACTTCCTGCTGGGGGGTGCTGCCAGCAGCGGCACTGTGCAGTGCCATGCCGAGGGGGAGCCCCAGACATGGCGGTCACTGGAGAGCACCAAAGGAGAGCCAGTGGCAGAGTGGCAGGTCAGCCCCTGAGGAGGAGGACAAGGAGGAGCTGCGGCCCAGTACCAACTGATCCATAGACCGGTACTGGTTCCTGGACCGGGGGTTGGGGACCACTGCTGTATAGCATCAGTTAATTACAAAATTATATTGCTTTTATTGTGCACAACTTAAAAGCTTTAAAAATTAAAAACATACATACACAGCCCATAGGCTATTGCAAGAACAGTGTTATATGCACTATATAAATCAACTGTAGACCTGATGTGTTTCG
Organism: Paroedura picta; assembly: GCF_049243985.1. Classification (NCBI taxonomy): domain Eukaryota; kingdom Metazoa; phylum Chordata; class Lepidosauria; order Squamata; family Gekkonidae; genus Paroedura; species Paroedura picta. The sequence goes on from NC_135371.1 coordinate 87,448,713, forward strand.
GCCCTTGTAGGGCCTTCTTCAGAGGTCTGATTATGACACACACTCATTCATTAAACATAAGTTATGTACAGCACCCAATAAAAGAACCAAAATAAGAGCTGTAAAATAACACAGTCAGTGGAAGATGCCTATTTATCAGTTGTTAGTCCTTTTCCAAAGGCTGCCAAAATTTTCAGTGGTGTGTTCAGTTGTTAGTGCATGTATTGCAGTAAGTAAAGCCATTTAGTAAGACTCAAGACAGCTTTACTGGCAGAACAAAACAGCAAATCAGAGGAAATGTAACTAAATACAAAGAGATAAGGGCATTTAGTTATAGATGAAATACTAAGCCAAAATTTTGACAGGGAAAATCCAAGGAGAATCTGCTGAGTTGGAATTTGTGAAGACATGTCTCAGAATTAAAGTCACCTCACTATAGAAATTAATAATCCTTACATAGTTAATCATGCTGTTCAGACTAAACTTTTGCTAATTTATCAACAGTTGTGAATGATCTAACTGGTTTCTTTCGTTTGGGGATTGGATCTTGTAATTGGGGTACTGGTTAAGAGCAGTTGCTTCTAATTTGGCAAGCCAGGTTTGATTCCCTGCTTCTCCACATGCTGCCAGCTGGGTGACCTTGTACTCGTCACAACCCTGATAGTGGTACTTCTCACAGAGCTGTAATATCAGGTCTCTCAGCCCCACCTATCTCACAGGGTACCTGTGGTGGGAAGAGGAAGGGAAGGAGATTGTAAGCCATTTTGAAACTCTTTCTGATAGAGAAAAGCCGGGTAGGTATAGAAACCAACTCTTCTTCTTCTCCTCATCTATGCCTTTGATGTCTAGTTTCCACTGGGTGCTGACCTGCCAGGATGTGAGGAATGGTAGGGGTATGTTCTAAATGTTTTTAATATATTTTGATTATTTTATCATCTATTGTTGTGACCCACTCTGGAATCATCATGTGAAGGTGCAGGCAGAAATTCCTGAATATACAAACAAATAAAAGTATACAGTTTCTAAATGTTTATTATATTTGATTCAATTGCTGTAGACTAGCACAGCTCTACAAGTCAGATGGTCAAAGAAAGAGCTTTTAAAAGATAGTATAATAGTAAAAGGAGTGTGGCAAGGTTGCATTTTGGCTCCAACACCTTTTGGACACTTTTAAATGATCTGTGTCTCTTCTTGTCAAAATGAGATAGCCATGGCTCCATCATTAGGGGGCATCAAATGAATGTAATGCTTTTTGCTGATGATATCTTACTATTATCATTGATTCTGTAAGTCTTAAGAAATTAAACCAATCAATCTATTAATTATTGTGAAATGGAACAGCTTAGACCATTTCTGCATGGAGATGTAAAACGTGTGACGCCTCCTGTTTGAAAACATGTGATAGGAAACTGCGCATTTGCTTGCTTCCTGATGGGAGACCCCTTCTGCATTATCCTGCTGCCTCGTTGCAGCTTTCCTTTTCCTGACAAGGCGGTGGACAACCCAAACTTCTCTCCCTACTCCTTGAGCTGTCAGTCAATGCAAGCCACTAATCCCTTTACAGCGGTTGTTTTGGGGACTCAGATTTCTGCCCCCCCCCCCAAATCCTGATTTTTTTTTTTAAACAAAAAACACTTCCCCATTGCTATGGAGAAATGCCACACAGTGAAACATTTTTTTAAAAAACCTTCCACTTCTGTGTAGCTACAGTATCATGCAACAACAATGATTGTGTATTCACAATAAAGATTTAAAACACAGAGCACAGACGGCAAGTTAATAGGGAGAGGGCTGCTTCATCACAAGCCCCCCTTCTTTCCCCATTCATACCCCACTGCCAGAAAATACCAACAGGAATGTGTTTTAGCTGCCTATTCCCAATATTACTATGCACAATGAAGAGAACATTTTATTTGTACTGAGGGCACATCACTCTGCAATCCCATATTAATGTGGACTGTGCCATTTTTTAAAAAAATCAGTCTGGAGATGGGGAGGGCGGGTTTGAGGGCAGGCACAATTCTACCAAGACTGTCACACATATCTCCCTTCAGATGGACTTGCTCCTGTTTGCACCCCAATTTGCAGTGTGACAAGAAAGGGAAATCCATATTTGGTAATTTCCCTCATCGCAGAGCAACCTGGATGAAAACTTGCACTAATTCTTGCACAGCCATGGGTTGCTGCTGATGTCATGTAGAAAAAGAAGAAGAAGAGTTGGTTCTTATATGTCGCTTTTCTCTACCTGGAGTCTCAAAGCGGCTTACAGTTGCATTCCCTTTCCTCTCCCCACAACAGACACCCTGTGGGGTGGGTGAGGCTGAGAGAGCCCTGATATTGCTGCTCGGTCAGAACAGTTTTATCAGTGCTGTGGAGAGCCCAAGGTCACCCAGCTGGCTGCATGTGGGGGAGCGCAGAATCAAACCCGGCATGCCAGATTAGAAGTCCGCACTCCTAACCACCACACCAAACTGGCACTAAAACCCACAAGCAATGAGAGGCTGTGCTCTGAGGTGGCTAGGAATGGAGTCTGAACAAGTTCATTCTTACAAATATCTAGGAATCTCTTTTGATGCACCCAAAGGGTGCTTGTTATGGGTTCATTATCCTTTTGGAGAGGAGTGACAAGTGGAGTGATTCAGAGATCTGTCCCATGCCCTGTGTAGTTCAACATATTCATAAATTATTTGGATGAAGGAATAGAGGGGGAGTTTATTAAATCTGCAGGTGATACTATAGTGGGGGTGGGTAACAAACACAGCAGAAGACAGAATCAGGATATGGGATGATCTTGACAGGCTGGAAAACTGGGCTAAAATAAATATAATGAATTTTAATAGTGAAAAATGTAAAGTTCTGCATCTAGGTAGGAAAAATAAAATACATCATTATAGGATAGGGGAGATCTGTCTTGGCAGTAGTACATGCAAAAAGCTACTTAGTAGACCATCCATTAAACATGAGTCAGCAGTGTGACTTGGTGGCTAAAAAGGCAAATGGGATTTTGTTCTGTATCAAAAGACGTGTAGTGTCCATATCATGCAAGGTGATAGTACTGCTTTACTCTGGTCTGGTTAGACCTCACTTAGAATACTGTATTCAGTTTTGGGCACTACAATTGAAGAAGGATGTAGACAAACTGGAGCACACCCAGAGCAGTGCAATGGAAATGCTGAGGAGTTTGGAGACCAAGACATTTGAGGAAAGGTTGAGAGAGCTTGATCTGTTTAGCCTGGAGAAAAGACAACTAAGAGGTGATACGATAGCCATCTTCAAGTACTTGAAGGCCTGTCACTTGAAGACCTGTTTCCCAGTCAGCGGCCAAGGCTGATCCCCCCCCTGGGATACAGGCCTTGTCCACTGCCTGGGAAGTGCCCCTGCCGGCTCTTCGAGCCAGCGGGCGCACTTCCCGGGCGGCGGGGAAGGTGCCCCTGCCCTGGGCAAGCTGAGGCTCCCCCCCCGCTGGCCTCCCACCTTTCTGCCGATGCCGGGGCTTGGGGGCCTACCTGGCGTGTTTGTGGGCAGTGCAGCAATGGCAGGCGTGGGCCGAAGGTGACCCACGTTGGGGGGTGGGTGGGTCGGAGGTGCTTTGTGCCTCCCAACTGATCAGTCCTGGGCCAAGGGGCCAATCGTTGACCCCCCCATCCTGGACAGTGCCCCTCCCCACCCCTTATTCCTTTATTTATACCGCTCCCGGAGTGGTGTAAAGATATGGAGCACCATAATGGCAGCATGTAATAGCTAAAGATCTTGAGAGGCTGCAAGGTAGCTTCTTCTGAACCATCTTGGGAACTCCTAATTGTGCCTCCAACTCAGTAATTTGATTAGAAATTAGACTGTTCTCCTTATAATCAATCGCATGGAATTATGCCTTAAAATGGGGTTAAAATATTCTTCTTAGAATTCCCGATAGACTAATACATCGAATGAGGCAAGGCCTGTTTTTATCATCAAATGGAAATACTGGCAGGGCAGCACAAATACCTTCTTTGGCAAATTGTATTAACTGGGATATTCATTAGATGATAGCCTATTTAATTTCAATTCAGAACTGAAGCAATTTTGTCACATGATTGTTCTGGGTTACTTACTGATTCATACAGGAATTGTTCTCCTTTCTATTATGGCTGTATCCCTACAATTACCTAAATGTTGCTAATTGTTTGGTTACTATAAAAATCGGAGTCAGGCCAATTTCCATCCTACGGTGGTCTCGATGGGGACTAAAATGCCCTGATCAGCTTCATGGCATTTTGCATTATCCCACCTTCCTGCAAAACAAAAAAAACCCTACCGCCCTCATGCGCGGCAGAACCTATCCACCGCTACTGTGTTTCCTGGAGGGACACATTTCAGTGCTGGAGCAGATCAAGTGCTGAAATGTGTCTCCCATGGGAATGCAGAAAGCTGCAAAGCATAAAGCTCTGCAGCACTGCACTGCCAGCGTCCCGGTGTGACTGCTGCCATGTGGAATTGGCCTCACAAATATTTAATTCCTTTGGAGGGATGTAATTCACCCCCTTTTGAAGTTGTCCATTGGGTTTTCATGGCCAAGATACTGGAGTGGTTTGCCATTTCCTTCTCCAGTTGATGACCTTTTGTCAGAGCTCTCTGCTATGATCTGTCCGTCTTGGGTGGCCCTGCATGGCATAGCTCATCACTTCACTGAGCTACGCAAGCCCCCTTGCCACGGCTATGTTTTGAGTTATGCTCAAAATCCTACAAGCTAGGCTCCAGCAATATGTGGACCAAGAACTTCCAAAAGTACAGGCAGTATTTCGAAGAGGCAGAGGAACTAGAGATCAAATTGCCAACATACGCTGGATCATGGAGAAAGCTAGGGATTTCCAGAAGAACATCTACTTCTGCTTCATTGACTATGCTAAAGCCTTTGATTGTGTGGAGCACAACAAATTGTGGCAAGTTCTTAAAGAGATGGGAATGCCAGAGCATCATATTTGCCTCTTGAGAAACTTATATGCAGGTCAAGAAGCAACAGTGAGAACTGAACATGGAATCACTGATTCAAAATTGAGAAAGGAGTTCGGCAAGGCTGTATACAGTCGCCTTGCCTATTTAACTTGTATGCGGAGCATATCATGGGAAAGGCAGGATTAGAAGAGTCACTAATTGAGATCAAGATTGCAGGGAGAAATATCAACAACCTCAGATATGCAGATGATACCACTCTAATGGCAGAAAGTGAAGAGGAACTAAAGAGCCTGTTGATGCGGGTGAAGGAGGAGAGTGCAAAAGTTGGCTTGAAACTCAGCATCAAGAAAACAAAGATCATGGCATCCGGACCTCTCAATTCCTGGCAAATAGATGGGGAAGAAATGGAGATAGTGATAGATTTTATTTTCCTGGGCTCCAAGATCACTGCAGATGGGGACTGCAGCAAAGAAATTAAACGACACTTGCTCCTAGAGAGGAAAGCTATGGCAAATCTAGACAGCATTATAAAAATCAGAGTCATCACTCTGCCAACAAAAGTGCGTTTAGTCAAGGCTATGGTATTCCCAGTTGCAATGTATGGCTGCGAAAGTTGGACCATAAGGAAGGCCGAGCGTCAAAGAATTGAGGCTTTTGAACTCTGGTGCTGGAGATGACTCTTGCGAGTCCCTTGGACTGCAAGGCGAACAAACCAGTCAGTGCTAGATGAGATCAGCCCGGACTGCTCCTTAGAAGGCCAGATCCTGAAGATGAAACTCAAATACTTTGGCCACCTCATGAGAAGGAAGGACTCTCTGGAGAAGTACCTGTCCTTCTTGGATCTTCAAGGGGGGTGGCCAAAGGATAGGAGGCCAGCTCAGGGATATCATCAACTTCTCCCTGAGTTCTAGGGAGTTCCCTGAGGGGCTGAAGGAGGCGGTGGTTCGAGCTCTCCTGAAAAAATCTACGCTAGACCCGTGGGACCCTGCCAGTTACCGACCGGTGTCGCACCTAGCGTTCCTGGGTAAGGTGGTGGAAAGGGCCATGGCAGACCAGCTCCTGGAATTCTTGGAAGAAACTTCAGCACTCGATCCATATCTGTCTGGCTTCCGTCCTGGCCACGGGGTTGATACGGTGCTGGTTGCCCAGTTGGATGATCTCCGTCGCCAGCTGGATGGAGGCAGGTCAGCCATGCTGGTTCTCTTAGACCTGTTGGCGGCCTTTGACATCATGGACCATGAGTTATTGGTCCACCGCCTTGCTTGTATGGGGATACAGGGCACAGCCTTGCGCTGGATACACTCCTTCCTCCAGAACCGGACCCAGAGGGTGGCATTCGGGGACAAGTTTTCGCATCCCTACACACTCCCTTGTGGGGTCCCTTGTGCAGTTCTCTCCCCTACATTATTCAACATCTTTATGCGCCCTCTGGCCCAGCTGGTGCGGAGTTTTGGACTGGGTTGCCACCAGTATGCAGATGACACCCAGCTCTATTTCCTTATGGATGGCCACCTGGGCCTAGTCTGCACACAACAGATAATGCACTTTCAATGCACTTTAGAAGTAGGTTTTCCTGTTCCGCACAGGAAAATCCAGCTGTGAAAGAATATTGAAAGTGCATTATCCTTTGTGTGCAGAATGGACCCTGGACTCTCCCTCGGAACTATTTGCCAGATGTTTGGAAACAGTGACAGAATGGTTCAAGCAGAGTCCCTGAAACTCAACCCCTCCAAGGCAGAGGTCCTGTGGCTGGGAGGCAGGGGGCAGGATCAGGAAGCATGCTTACCCACCCTGGCAGGGGCGCAACTTACCATCATGACCCAGGCCAGGAATTTGGGTGTGACCATTGACCCTTCCCTGACTATTTTGGCGCAGGTCAAAAGAGTAGCCGGTTAGGCATTTGTCCATCTTAGCTAGGCCCGACTACTAACGCCCTACTTGTCCCCTGATCACTTGGCCACAGTGATCCATGCAATGGTCACCTCCAGAATAGATTTCTGTAACTCGCTCTACGTTGGCCTACCCTTGTCCTTGATCTGGAAACTTCAGCTAGTGCAAAATGCAGCTGCTAGGGTCCTCACTGCCATACTTTGGAGGGCTCACATCCAGCCTGTGCTGAGGCAGCTGCACTGGTTGCCAACTGCTGCATGGATCCGGTTCAAGGTTTTGGTTTTAACCTTTAAGGCCTTACGCGGGTTGGGATCTACATACCTGAGGGATTGCCTATCACCCTATGCCCCCCCGCAGGGAATTACGCTCTGTGGGTGAGAATCCTTTGGTTGTCCCTGGCCCTAGGGAAGCGCGCCTAGCTTCAATCAGGGCCAGGGCCTTTTCGTTCCTGGTCCGTGCTTGGTGGAACAAGCTCCCGGGTGAGCTGCGGGCCCTGTGTGAGCTTTCAGTGTTTTGCAGGGCCTGTAAAATGGAGCTCTTCCACCAGGTCTATGGTTGAGGCTGGGGTCGGCGAGGTAGATCTACTGCCCCCCTGGGCCTCCGGGCCTTTGGGCTCAAAATGAACATCGTCGGACCTCCTTCTCCACCCCCCCCCCTTAGTAATAGGGGTTAGGAATGGAGTTTTTCCGCCATGTGGACTATATTCTTTTAATAATAGGTGTTTTAATGGTTTTCTTTTTTAGACATTGTGACCCATTTAGGGCATGGTGGGAAATAAATCTAAATCTAAATCTAAATCTAAATCTAAATCTAAATCTAAATCTAAATCTAAATATAATAATAATAATAATAATAATAATAATAATAATAATAATAATAATAATAATAATAATAATAATAATAATAATAGCCCTCCTCCTTTGCTCCTTACCCTCAGCCCTCAGATTGCAACTATCCAAGAAGTCATACTCCTATCCCTACGGGAGGAAGAGATGTGTGGATTGTGTGTGTGTAAAAGTGCTGTCAAGTCACAGCTGACGAATGGCAACCATCTATTGTTTGCAAGGTAAGACTCGTTCAGAGGTGGCTTGCCATTGCTTCCCTCTACGTAGCAATCCTCCTTAGTGGTCTCCCATCCAAATACTAATCAAGGCCAACCTTGTTTAGTTCCCAAGGTCTGACAAAATCAGGCTAGCCTGGGCCAACCTTGTTGGGAGTTTTAGGAATATATTTTGAAATAACACATATAGCTTCTATAAAACTTTACTATTATAAACATAACAAGTAACAATAACCTATCTTTCTAATTGACACTCTCGTAGCTTCTTTTACTGAAACAGGGAAACTACACTTAAGTTCTCTATATTGTCTCTGCAGGCTGCAGGCTGGAATTTGAGTTGGGGCAGGTTGTCCCGCCTCTTCCTGCTCCCACATGGGGGAGCATTAGGCCCGGTGCACCTCCTCCACCCCAGATTCATGCTCCTGCATGGGTAGAAATGAATTATTTTTACCCAATAACTCTCCTGTTCAAATCACATTATGGACGATGCTCTTTCCTATTTACTGTTGTTTGCATAGAAGTTCTAGATGTGTAATACTGCACTACTTGTACAAGTTGTACTAAAATCAGTCTTCTATTAGACAAAAGCAGTCCATGTTGCTAGTCCACTGTACTAGCAACATATCATGAACTGCCCAACTGTCAGGTGATTATAATCTTATTGATCTATCCTGGTATACACACCCACACCCTAACTTGGAACCAGGTAGTTTCTTAGTTGTGTGAGGATCAGTGTGAACATGCAGCTGCTGCACTGAGATTTGTGACCCCATCCAACAAAGGACTATTGGAAGTTCATAGTTATTATTCTAACCACCTGCTTGAGAGGAGGAAGACTAGAAGGCTAGAAGTGGTTCTTACCCCAAAAAGAATCTCAGGAGGAGCCACATGCCTTGGATGTGGCTCCCCCTGAGCCACATCCAATGGATGCTTTAGGATGCTTTGGGCTGATCCTGCGTTGAGCAGGGGGTTGGACTAGATGGCCTGTATGGCCTCTTCCAACTCTATGATTCTGTGCCTGGAACAGCTCAGTGCTGTATGCATGGAGGCTAGCAGTGAGGGTTTCTTCAATTTCATGGTGGTCTACTTGTGTCAGCAATGGTCAGTGCATCTTGACGCTGATATCCTGCCAGTTAAGTGAGCTTCGTGATGCATAAAACAGATCTTCTTCCTAGTTTGACAAATTGCCCATCTTTATTACAGACCACCTATTTTTGTGCTTATTATAATTCTGGATAAATTTGTGGAACAATCTTTTCTTTTATTCTAGTAATTTAACAAAACCAAAGCTGGACAATGGGGAATCGCAGACAAATTAAAATTTATTGAGACAGACAAAAATGCAACTACTTAGGACTACAATTCAGCATTTACAGTTAACCAAAGAAATCAGCAAAATGTTCACATTCCATTTAAGTCTTCATGGGCAAAAAAGCATTCATAATTTACTATGCTACTCTAATTAACTATGATATTGTACATTCCATCTACAGTAGGGACATAAAACTTAAACACTTAATATTTGGATCTCTCTTTACACCATACACATTAAACATTAATGGACATCAGCAGCATTGAGAAAAGTATAAAAGACCAAGTACCACCTACTGTAGAAAGGGCTCTTTGATGTGTATTAACTGTATAAAGCGGTCTATGCATTGAAGATACCTGAATGGCAGAAAGAAGAGACTGCAATGAAAATGACAAAGTTGATGAAAATGCTGAGATATCCAATGGTCTCTTGCTACCAATGACCTTAGGTTCTCTAGGTACAATGCAGCCAAGTTAAGCAAGTCCCATTGGTTTCCACCTGCTTAACTTTGCCACCAACATCAATGGTAGTTAAAAGTGCTTGATTGTACCCTAAGTCCGTCTGCTGCCTAGAATAGAACAATGTGGATTAAAAAAAATGAAGCATTCCTATGCCCAATGTCTACCAAAAGGAAGGCTAGAGATGCAGAAAGAAGCACCGACGAACAAATTGTGTTGCTCCAAATTTGTGTCCTACACACTGAAACACTAACTGTAGAATAAACATTCAAATAAACCCAGAAACTACTGTCAATTACAGAGGTGCCATATTTCCTGAAACATTGATTTCAATGGGACTAATTCCCAAGTGGCCACAGGATTATACCACTCATCACACCCCATTAAAAAACCAACAATGAGTTCAACTACATCTAATCCTGTGCGGGGTGGCTGCTAGTGTATCGGTTTGAGCTGAAAGTGAACAAACACTGTCTTTTGTGAAAGCAGCCTATAAAAGGTCCATGAAGAAAGCTTTCTTAGCTTATTTTTGGAGGTAGGGATTCTGCAACAAAATGTAGATGCAGCCCTCTAAGCTTACTCACTTGAAAGTGGTTCCATTTAAATGAAGGGAATAAATGGCTTGAGGATTGCAATAACAGACTGGTCCCTCCATTGTGTAGCAGGTTTCTTAGCTTTCCATTTTCTATAACTTTTATTAGGTCAGTAATTGTCAGGAAATGGAATATTTTAGATTCCAATGGAAAGAGAAATTAAGTCAAGCTGGAGGCAAGTTAAAAGCTTCACCTGGGAGCTTCATTGTCATGTGGAAGAAACTGAATTTGAATTTGGCAATGGAATATAACCAGTGGGTCTATCATATGCCTCATTTCTTTAATATTTTAACAAACTGGAATATTTTGTTTCTTGGTGTCTGTCCTGAAATAAGAGGAAAACACAAAAGAAAGAACTCTGCAGTGTAAATTTAATGGCACTTGAGCCATCTAGAAGCTGGTGCTAATTACAAACAAGTGTGTCCAACTTATTGATAGTGATCTGATAACCAGTGCTAACATTCTGTTTATAAATTAATAGAATTATTCCAATGTACCCTAAGATAGACTTTCAAATTATACTTTTAAATATATAAATATTGACAGACAAAAGCAAGACATAGCCATGATAGTTTTTTTTGGGGGGGGAAACCCCACAAAAGATTCAATGAATTTTATTTAACTCAGGATGAATGCTAGCAGCCTTTTCCCCTTTACATGTTGAAGTCAACACAGATTGTTCTTTTCAGGGGATTTGTGATGATGCAGTCATGTAAATGATTCAGAATGTGTCTTGATCAGGACCCAACATGTCTTTGAAAAGACATTATCATTTTTAACTTGCTTGTAAACATTGTCAGAAGTATCCACCATAGTCTCTATTTTGAATATGCTACGGCGAGTTGTGTTTCTGATTTGTAAACATAGGGAATAATTTACTTGGCTTTGATTTTTAATAGGCATCTGGAATACCTTTTTTGTTTAGGTTAACTTAGGCCAAGAGCTTTACACAAGCCATTCACATCAAGGCAGGTAACATGCAACAAACATATAGCATGAACAGTCTATGGCCATCTTCGACATTTAAATGCACATGTTGAATGCCACCATTTTGGATGACATTTCTGTACTTGCACCTGTGCTCTTACATAATGTATTAGATTATGTTACATTGGTTGCTTGTTATGACAAGCCTCACTGGGAAAATAAATCAGGAATAAAGGCTGCAAGGACATAGTTTAATGATAACAAAGATTGGAAGAATTCCTTTGTGACAGCATAAGGGCCTGGATAGATTACATGCCATCTAAATATTGGGAAATAGAGAAGACCTGGAGATTGAAAGTGTGTCCTGTGATCCAGGCACCAGGTGATGTGGATGACTTAGCATCATTATACTAATACACATAATTCATGTTTCCAAAGGATACATTTTAGAGTCTTGTTTGCTATTAGGGCTTTTTCATTTATTTTCTGTTCTGCTATCAAAATCTGGGGAGGGGGGACATAGCAAGTTGGAGGAGATGGACAGGAGTTGATAAACAGAAAGTTAAACAAAAAAGATCTTGCCTGTCTTTAGACGGGAGTTTATTGGAACCTTCCCTACCTTCCTTGATTTTCTACTAAAACTTAGTTATTATTCCTATGTGGGGGCCTAATAAATATGAAGCATGTATTAAGATGGAAGAATTCTCCCATCTGAGATCAAACAATTATGCTTTGCCTAGTCTTCTGTAACATTAAAGATCAGGAAGATCTTGAAACATGGACAGGTCAGTGTAGCCCTTCAGAAATCTGCATAGCCTATGGGTATCACTGTTCTCTGTTGTGAGGGCAGTGATGGTTCTGTGGCATTGGAAAAGCGTTTTGATGGATAGATGGAAGTGGGCATAAACAAAACAATTACTATGACTCCAAGAGAACCAAGATGTAGAGATGCAGTAGTAAGCTGTGCACCTCTGCTTTTCCTACCTCTTTTCCTACCTCCAATTTGATTTTCATTCATACTTTTATCCCTTCCTTCTAAAAGTTGAGCAGTGCCCTTTGCTCACTCTCTCCACTTACTCCCCAAAACTGACAGCACTAACTGTATGTTCAGCATACTGCCAATCAGGCCTGGGTTGCACAGCCCATACAGCCCTCATTTCCTATGCCGTGAGCCCATTTTCCAAAGGGAGGAAGCCTGATTCCACCCACACTCCTACATCTTTTGGTGGATGACAACATTCATGTGTCAGAGACAATATGGGCAGAGTTTCAGGGATGGTGGTTACAGTTACAGCTGATATGAAAATACTTTCAGTTTTAGTAATGAATGAATGATGAGTGATAGTCAAAAGGAAGAGTTTTGCTGAAAGTCCTGCTTTTGGAGACAGGGCTGGGGTATGGCTTGTTCTTGAGAGCATCCAGACTGCTTTTGACTGTAATCTCTATGAACCTGCTGCTGGTTCATAACACTGAATTGAAATTGTATATATTGTTGACTAAAATGACCCCATGTTGTGACCTTTTTATTGTTTCATCTGGGTAGCAGTTTATAGTCATTAGATGTTATAAAACACACATTTCCCACAGAAACTAAGATAGGAGGCCTACTACAATTCTGGTTAGATAAAATAGCTACATTTATTATAATTTCTCCCCCCCTCGGAAATATCATGAAAAATGAATTGCAGCATTTATTTTGTGGCCTGGTAGAGGCCCTGCCATGGCTTTGAGCTGTACTGGTTCTTCTATAGAGTTGCACTGAGGAAAAACTGCTTATAAGAAATGTATGTTTAGTTCATCTCAGGTTACCTTTACCATGTTTTCCTGATTTCAAGAGCTTGTATGTCCAATTCTTTCCTTTGGGAGTAAAAGATTCAGTAGGCAGTACAGCTGTCTGAATGTTGACTAGGAGATTACATTGCACCTTTTCAGTGCTTCCTAAGGCGCATCACCATATTGCTTCTTTGGCACTGCTCTAATGGGCTGCTAAGGGCTTTGAAGGCTTAATCTTACCCTTAAATTGCTACTGAGAATTTGGCAGAATTGTAGCAATGCATCCAAATATTGCTACTTCAAGTTCTCCTACAAAAATTACAATAGTAAATGGTATTTCTGTATCATGCCCTTAAGACTTTGCATTTTTCTCTCAGAAAATCAAGTCCCTTCCCTACCATTAAAGACTTGACAAGTATGCTGTTCAGCACATTTGAACTGGAATATCTTAAAGATTTCTTCTCTTATGCAGGTTACTTGAAACTAAGATTCTTAAACTTCTTGTTTCACTTGTGTCAATTAATCCTATACAGATTTTTATGAATTCACCCTTTCATGTAATTTTCACATCCCTCTCTATCACCATGAGTTTAGTTAAAAAAAAACTATAACATTTTGCACACAGATTTCATAATGATTTTTTTTCAAAAGCATGAAAATGTGGCAATAGATTCAAATTATAAACAACAACAAAAATGGGATTTTGGTCATGCAGTTGGAATAGGGTTACCAACCATGTAGTGCCAACCTCCAGGAGCATTGAGTGGACAGCACCTGATAAGTGAAACATGGCTGATGCCATGAATTCATTTCCAGGTGAATACAGACATCAGTCCCTCTAATTTTTTTCATCCTTCTGCCCCCTAATTTTTTATCCTGCTGCTCCATTGGCTAGGTGTGGTGAATGGCACACTGAGGTGGGAAATTGCCTGCCGCGAGTTGCAACTGGCAAACCTAGATTGGAATTTGCATGTACAGGCTCCAACACAAAGGGGTTGCCCCAGAGCAGGGGTATTCAAACTGCAGCCCTCCAGATGTCCATGGACTACAGTTCCCATGAGCCCCTGCCAGCGAATGCTCATGGGAATTGTAGTCCATGGACATCTGAAGGGCTGCAGTTTGAATACCCCTGCTCCAGAGGAAGCTGTTTCCACACTGCTGGTATGTGCCAGGGCTGGATTAAGACATGCTGAGGTCCTAAAATATGTCATGCTTAAGGGCCCCATAGCATTACATATATAACAGTAATTCAAACAAATTTGTATCAAAATCCCCCTTCATAATCTGGTGCATGCACAAGAAGACCCAAAATGTATTTAACAAATCATAGCAATTTTCTTAAGCGACAACAACGGTTAACTGGTTTTATTAAATTAAGTAAATTAGTAGCCTCTATGGTGAAATGGAAAGTTCTAGGTTGCTGTTGGGTACTAATTGCAGTAAGTGATAGCAGCACCATCAAGACTCCAATAGAGATTAATAACACAATCCACAACACCCTTACACTTCAGACATTTAGTGGCTAGCATCATTTTAATTTTTTCTTTGGAAGCAAACTGCATTGAATTCAAGTAACTGGCTTTCAGGAATTGCCCTGTGAGCATGGTGTCTTGTAGGTTAGCAGGCAATGAAACTGGGTTCATTGCACTGGTGTTCCGATAAGAGCCTGTCCCATTGCTGATGAAGCAGCAACTGCAGACTCAGCAGTTGTCCCTTGCTGTCACTGTGTTTCAAGGGTGGTTAGCTATCTTTACTAGGATGGCTGGGTTGAAAGTTCTGGCTTGGGGAATTCCTTGAGATTTGGGGGCTGTGCCTGGAAAAGGCAAGGATTGGAGAAGGAGAAGGAAGAGAACTCAGCAGGGATGTGATGCCATACAGTTGAACCTCTGAAACTGTCATGTCCTCATGATCTCTGCCATCTGGAGAGCAGGGTGTAAACTGCACAAAGTTTTTATTCCAATCCCAGGTAGATTCAGTCCCTGCCATCTACACAGAATGCAACTTCCATTTTGATTTTGGGTGATTTAAATTTTCCTTCTGCAGCAAGAAGGATTGATCCGGAGTGGCCCTACCTTTATTCTGCAATATCTTAGAGTGCTTTTAAGCCTCAATATTTTAAGATTTGGATTGAGAAAGCAGGCTGTTTTGAATCTGGGCTCTCCTCCGTGGTAGAGACGCCCTGATTGTCCAAAGGTACCCATGTGACAAGCTTGCATTAAAGGAGAAGCCCCTAATTTCTCTCAACTTCTGTCGGTCTTGGATTTTTTTCTCCCTCCTCTGCCTTGTTCGATCCTCTCTCCCCCCCTCCAGGAAAAGAAAGAGGCTCCCTGCTTGGCTCCTCTCCCCCCCCCTTTCAAGAAAAGAAAGAAAGAGGCTTGGTTCCCCCCCCCTTCTGAACTACCCTAACCAAGTGAAGAACACTTTCCTGTTTCAATGGGGGGGGGAGAGGAAGACTGACCTGAGTTCAAATCTATCTGAATTCAACAGGATTGACAATGGAATAAACAAAGTAAGTGCAGACTCTTCCCAGGTGTAATTCTGGGAGAATTCCAGCCCCAACCTGGTTGTTAATTAATTAATTACAAGAGTTATAGCCCACCTTTCCTCATTGGTAACAGGGAAGAATAAAGCACCTTCAGCTCAGTTTCCATGGCAACTTATATCCTTCTAGGCCTACAGCAGCTATCAAGGTCTGCATAAAACTGCCTCGTCCATCTGTTGCTAAATGATATAGATGTTGACTGCCAAACAAAGCAGAACCCAAGGGCTTCATTCACAAGGCACTGGACCCCAGTTAAAGTACAGTTTCAGGTTCCTATTCATGCTGGTTACAGCAGAAAAGCAAAATTTGAGTCCATCCATCAGCAATATAATGACAAAGAAGTCTTCCAGGGTTTTTATGTAAACCGCCCTGAGCCTTGGGGGGGGGTGGTATAGAAATACAATTAATAATAATAATAATAATAATAATAATAATAATAATAATAATAATAATAATCTTTTGAGAGTCAAAGTTCCCTTTGTCAGATAAATGATGAGGGCAGTTTGGATTCTCAAAAACGCATGCCTTTGAAATCTTATTGTCTTTAAGGTGCTATTGGGCTCTGGTTGCACTTAAGTATAGTAGCATAAACCATATGTCCCACCTTTGTAGCTAAAACCAACAGCCTCAACCTCAGGCCATTCATGTCCATGTAGTGAGATTAGATAGTTTTACAGTATGTGCCACATAAATCCTTGGACTGTAGCCCTAAAAGTTTTCTTTTTGCAAATTGGCGTATAAAGTGCTCATTTAATTGTTTGTCTGTACTATACAGCTGTACTGTACAGCTAAAGGCTGTATCGGGGGGAGTTCAATGCATTTAGGCTATTCTCCCTTTGAATATTGAAACCAGTTGGAAGAGTCACAATGAAATGTTAACTGTATGACATTTGGCATCAGTACTGGACAGGGTCCATTATAACCCACAGGTCTTGCATGGTATACTGCACAAAGACACCAGAAGCAAAAAGCATAAATGAGCAGAAAAGTACACAAAACAAACAGTAGCCTCAAGATAGATACAACTGCGCTGCACAGAAATTCACACTAAAAGAAGTAGCTCTTTTTCAGTAATATATGCGCTCTTTATAGCATTCAGGCCATGTTCATTTACAGTAATTGCCCTGACAGGGAAAATGGAGAATGGCCCTTAGTACTTGCAGAATTTAAGGCCTGTATGGGGTTATTTCAATGAGGAAAAAAATGGGCCTTGTTATAAATGTTTTCTTTTCTCCTAAACCCTCATATGTGGTCATCACTCTTTGTCCTTGTAAGGACACCGAACATAATAAAAGTTCTACAATGACATATTTATTCCTCTTCACTGAGTGGCAATGAGGAACAATGGGATGCTGCTATGGAGACATAATGATGTGGGAGAGGTTTATAGAATCATTTTAACCGAATTCTTTGGTGGCTTTATAAATGGATCATATGTTGTATGTACCAGGAGTGATATTAACCGCAGATACAACTTGCTGAAAGTTGGGTTATTTTTTTAAAGACCAAATAAATATTAACAATTTAAAATAAAGAAGCGACAGCTTATTACTTTTGATGGTTAGTGCTTTTGACAGTTTCAGTACTTCCAAATGAGGAATCATTTAGACTAAATGAAGAAAAAGCATTTTCAGCTAATCCAGTGGTAGGCTATTCAGGAAGCAGAAGCAGCTTGCATAGCATTAGTGCAAACTGGATCAAAGCAAAATCCAAGATCTGCAAGCCTGCAAAATGACTGCACAGGTATAAAGAAATGCATCTGCAAAACATTTCTTCCTCATCTGCTTTGAATGCCTGTTGGGGCCTGTTTGTCTCCCTAAAAGGGGGGAGGGCAGAGGATGCCATCGAGATCTCTCAAAATGAAGACTATGCTGATTAACTTAAGCTGAAATGAGGTCATCTGAGACCTTATCCTGCACTTCCTTTGTCTTGGGATGGAGGAGGGGGATTTCTCTGAGTTCTTGACCAAGTCTCTGCCAACCATTTGTCAGAGGAAGTGAGGAGAAACTACGACTGAATTCTTTCTGACTTCAAGTCTGTGGGTGACCAAGCCAAAATACGAAGATGGGTTGACCTTTTTTAACAAGTACCAGATGGAGAAGAAAAGTGAACCACCTGCTGAAAACCGGAAAGCACAGTAATAACAAATGGCGCAAAAAAGAAAGAGAGAAATTCAGTCACTGAAAACTTCAGTATTGACAGCATAAGAAGAACCTGGGACTGTTGCTCTGATGCACTGACTTCCCTGCTGTATTCTGTGTTCCATGAACAAAAATGTCATGTGCTGCATGATTGAATTAAGCTACAAAAATCTGACTAAACATGCTGGTAAAAGGAAACAATGCTCACAGTTATTCCAAACAGTAGCTAGTAGAACGGGGAAGCTGCCTTCTAAATTAAACACGCTGTACAAATTGACAGACTATTATTCCCATCCTGCAGTTTCCTGTGTAAAAGAGCTCCAAGGAGCTCCCAAAAATGCAAGATCTTCCCAGTTCACTTCAATGTCGGGATCAGCTCTGCATGCTCATCTCCATTGTGCTTGTGGAGTTATCCCCAGCAGTAAAGTGAATGGGAAGCCCAGCTGTGAGAGAGATCTGTGTGCATATTGGGATGCCTTTAGACTGAGCTTTAGGCTGGTGATGCCTGATGCTTCAGTTACCACTGTAAAGATATGAAATGATTTGTGATATTGTGCAAAACATGAGTCCTCAGGCTATGGGAACTACCATATATAGCCAATTTCATCATCCTTATCATCATCTTCATCTTCGTCATCATCATTGGCTGCTCTTACATGGATCTTCTGTTTTCCTTCCTTGTTCTGTTTTGCTGCTTCATGATCCTCTTCCAAATCATCCAATAATATCACAGATCCACCACTACCAAAATCCCCCGAAGTTTCTTGTTCTTCTTCTGTAACAGGGAAAAATTCAAAGTTGCATTTTAAACCCTTCTTTGGTCTACATTTCAATTATCTAATTACTTTACACACTTTTTTTTTGCGAAGACTGTTTTATTTTTTTTTAAATAGACATTTTAATAAAGGAAAATATCTACATGTGCTCAAAATAACATACAGTCTTCTGCTGTACCCACAACACCATGTGTTTCAAGAGGAAGCAATAGCTGAAGACAGAACCTTACATCTCTACTTTGTTGGTTCAAATCCATTCCAGGTCAATGGTGACTGAAAGACACCACCATCTGATGAGTGTTCGAAGATATCTGAAATGAGTTGCTGGTCTCAGTAAATTGCGTACCTCATAAAAGCCCCATAACATACATCACTATTGATATCTTTGCTTCTGCCCTGGTATTGGCACGAAAAGATGGACTGTAAATTGAGCCAGACATATTTTTAACATCCATAGTGGGGCAATAAAAAATGCTACAGGAAAAGTTTTATTTCTTTTTAGCAAAGGATATTAGAAAGATTAAGAAAATATTAATCAACATCATTTCATTGAATTCAAAAGTAATGTTTCTATGGGTGTTAGATCAAGTTAAATATATAAAGAAAAGAGTTAAATCCAACTGGGATCTTCACTTGATATAAGTACTGTGGTTCTTCCATTGAATGGAGATAGCAATTTAGGATACTTCCTCCCAGTGCAGTCCCACTCCCTCCCACAGCATTTGTGAGGGTTTTCTGACATCAAGAAATAAGACTTTGAGGGCCCAGCTGGTGGAGAGTGGTGGGAAGCTCCCGTTCTTTGAGTTTTGCCTCACTCATGGTACTTTAAATCCAACTCATAAATATGACTTATGTAAAGACATATATAAATAATAGTCTTGTATTTAAAGGCAGCAGCAAAAATATTACATATGAAATGCTGGAATCACACTAAGTTTCCCCCCTGTATACTTTTTAGCTTTAAAAATGCAGCTGGCAATCATATTCAAAAGCTGGTAGGGCATTACATGGATGTAATAAGACAACTTTAACAAAAGTCTAGCCGTTTTAAGACTATCAAATTTTATTTTTAATATACCTGTTCGTTTAAATATTTTAACAATCTCTTCCCCCAAACTCACATATAATAAAATGACATACATAAAATGATTGCAAAAATATCTATAGAAGTTATGTTCATTTATCTTTGCATAAATAGGCTCTCCAGGTGGTTGTTGAGTAGCCAGGGGCTCTTTATGTCCATAACCATGAGCTATACGTGAAACAGTTGGCAAATGATCCTTGCAATTGGTATGCCAAAATAAGACTACTGAAAGTGGCTACATTCTGATACCATATGCATCAACTAGAGCAGGGGTTTAACAACTGCATACTGGTGAATCTTGAGGTTCATCAAAACACAGTTTAGGAGGGTCTGCAAATACAGATTATCTAGATTCAAGTCCAGTAGCACCATAGTGACAAATAAGATTTTGGAGGTATATGCTTTTGAGAGTTAATCACCATTGTTCTGTTGGATTCAGAATGCTTCTATGAGTGTTAGATCAAGTTAAATTAATCAGATACAAAGGGAGCATTGAGTCTTGATAGCTCAAACCCTGAAAATCTTGTTGGTTTCTAAGGTGATATTGGACTCAAATCTAGCTGTTTTACTTCAGACCAAGATGGCTACCTTCTTAAACTATCTGAGTGTACATTGTGAGTCCAATGGTACGTTTTGTCCATTTTTATTGGTTTTCCTCCACACTGTCACCTGTATGGGCATGTCGAGGGTGCAGTATGGTGTATCGTTATGCCATGATGGTGGCTGCTTGAGTGTATGTATGCCAATATAAGCTACA
Source organism: Paroedura picta (assembly GCF_049243985.1). Lineage (NCBI taxonomy): Eukaryota > Metazoa > Chordata > Lepidosauria > Squamata > Gekkonidae > Paroedura > Paroedura picta. The sequence continues at coordinate 87,468,937 of NC_135371.1, forward strand.
GCTTTTCAGAGTAAGCTGCTGAGACGTAAGAGACATCCAGTCTACAGGTACATTTTCATTCTTAAGGCAGCTCTGGTTGATATCTCCCCTGTATTGAGTACTTTCTATTGCAGAAGGAGCAAAGTGTTCATTTAAAGCTCAAACCATTAAAATGAACAATGCAACACCCCTCCCAGTATAATTTATGAGTATAAAGTATAGCAATTTCAAACTGGCAGGGGAAAAAATGCACCAGATACTTTTGTCAGTTTCATTTTGTCAAGCTAAAGAAAGGTGACTTGTCTGAGCACATTTGCATTATAAATACAAAGAAGATAACTTGTCATGCCAGGTAATATGTTTCTCCTGGTTGTCATTCTGTGCTCTCCTAGTCAATCTCACAGGGGTGTGCAAGAGCTTACCCCACGTTAATTCCCATTTTATCTGAGGGAGGCATGCCATTACTCACCACAGCTAACAGTTCCTTGCTTCCTTGAGCCAGCAATCTCATTTCCATACTTATCGACACACCAGCATTGCCCAGTACTGCCATGACACTGAGTTGCTTTGTAATAGCCTTCCTCATTGCACCGTGGAATGAAAGCACCTGGGGATAGCAAATGGGGTCATTGTCAGTAATAGAAATACGTGCAGTTGTAGAATTAAGTAGGAAGATAAACCGGCATGAGAATGGCCCTAATTTACATGAAGGTTGTCTTTGACAGTCTGGATGGAGAAGTTGAAACAGTCATAAATATAGTTCCCCTTGAATCCACAAAAAAGCAACAGGAGAGGGAGGAAGGGGGCCTCAGTGCCACTCTTCATCTTGCTGGCAGATAAACACAGGTTAATACTGACCTGGGGAGATTTCTGAGTTATGCTATAGCAAAGTTGGCTGCCTGAAATACCCAGCCAATGTGTTCAAATATGTCTGTAGAACAGGGGCCCTCCCAGTTTTGTTGGACACTTTTGGAATGTTCAGGGTGGCTAATGGATGATACCACAAAGAGACTGCCCTGGACACCCCATGACAATCACATAAATGTTAGGAAGTTGTAATCCAAACATCCTCCCATGAGGAAGGCAGCTATTTCTGAGTGAGGGCTCTGTACAGATGTAAAGGGGATGCTTCCTGGGTTCTTTTGTAGCATCACTTACTTCAGTGATGTTTCTGTCACAGAGGTGGAATAGTAGATGGTGCTGGAGCCATAGAGGACCCTACTATGCTAGGAACCAGATGAGGAATCTACACAGCACTAATGTGGCTGGCTGCACATCCTCTGGTTCTTTGCTCTCTTATGTTCTCAGCTACAAAACAGAATGCACTCTGGTCTTTAGTACCTTAGTACCTGATGAGAAATTTTGAATTTTATTTCATGTTTCATTTTTAATTGCAGATTTTCCATATTTACAATATGAGTTCTTAATCCAGCAACATACATTATTCCTGGATGGTACTCCATCTGCTTGTTAGATGTTCCCATGTATGAAAGATGTATCATTATTGGAACTATTCACACTGAAATTTGCAAACACGGAAGCCAAGTTAAAGGGGGAAAAATCTAGCTGTGCTTTCATTTTGTAACAAGCACATGCTCACCAGCTGGCATTGTATACTGTTGTGACTCCCCCCCCCAAAAAAGCTCCTTCTCTATCAAGAAGGTTGGTTTCTTTCTACACCAGCCACAACAGTTAGAAGGCAAACACAGTTCAGCCCCCTGCCCTGAAACCTCTATTCTCTGGAGATGGTTTAGCAAATCCCCCCATGAATGCCTCTATAGTAATTTCCATTGTCTGCTGCTTGCTTCAGTTTCAGGTTCAGAAAAGCAGACTTTTATTGTCTCCAATGATATCTGAGAAAATATCTTGCCTCTTTGCCAGAGAGATGCCACTTGATTTACTGCTTGAAATAAGAGAGGCTTCTTTCACCAGTTCCACGAATAGAGCATCTCAGCAGAGTGTGCATATATGTCAAAAGGGCTATTTCCAGTCCATTTCCCATGAAGAGAAAAAAGGATGGAAAATATATTGCTCAAATGCCATGCCATTACTTCCATAAAAGACACAGAAATGGGAAATTTCTCATATCCCACTATATATATTTAATACATTATATGCCAGTGCATTTTTTCCACTTCTGTCTACTGCAGATATTGAAGTGCATGCCCATTTTCTAAATGTTACAAATGTAGTTCATAAATATTTGAACATTAATCATCCTGAATCTGATCTGAACAGATCTGGGTGGGGGTGGAGGAACTGTCCTTGTAAACTTTGCTTACTTGCATATGTGAAAGCATCATCCTTAAGAAATTCAGTAAAAAGTAACAATTAGGACATTTTGGCACCCAGGAAAAATAGTGAAATACTTAACTTTTGCAAACGCCATATTTTTGGTGTTTTGCACAACGTCATCAGCAACCCAACAGCAAACTGATAGCTATATCCTCCATTTTAAAGTGCTAGTGGGGGAATCGCATAAACTGGATTCCCCCAACTATTTAGTGTGAGCAGGTCAAGAGCTACTAGCAAGCCACATGCCAAGGGAATGTGCGTAGCTTAAGTAGTACTATGCCTCCAGAGCCTGCCCTCGCACCTGCCTCCCTCTCCCTTCTCCCGAGGACGGGGATTCCTCCTCCTCCTCCTCCTCCTCCTCCTCCTCCTCCTTCTTTTTTTGATACAAACTGCCTGGAGCAACAAATAGGTGTGCAATCGCCCAGGCAGAGCAAAAAAACAAAAAAAAAAACAAAAACTTTCCCCCTCCAGTTTACATACAAAGCATGCCTCTTCTCCCTCCCCCCCAAAAATCAGGAAAAATAACATTTCTTAAAAGGCTCAGGATTCAAAGAGGGGTGGCAGTAAAAAAAAAAGCCCTATGCATGAATAGATGCATCTAAGAATAGATGTATAGGCGTTTAAATGAAGAACTTTTATTTTTTTTTAATTAGCTCGAATCACGGTCCCATTAAAAGAGGGAGAAAGGTGATTTGCCACCTGTCTTGACTGACAGGCAGAAGAGAGAAGTGTGTCTAGCATGTTCCCCTCTTCTACCATTTCAAGCAGGCGTGGGAAGTGGCAAAACGTGCAAGAGGGTGGCAAAGAAGCCAGGAGATGAGGAACTGCTGGAGGTGCGATTTTTTCTAGTGTTACTCGATTGCGCTGGAGAAATGCCTTTTTTTTTAGTGTGCAGAAAAACCCTTAGTGTTAACACAGTGTTAATATAAGTGCCATACACTTTCTAGTACTTCAATGGGATGGAATATTTAGGGCCCATTTTTTTCTAGCCTACTCCTTCTGCAGTTTCCCTATATAAATCTCCACTTGTTCCTATATAAATTTCCTATGTAAGTTTTCCTGTATAAATCTCCACTTTTTCTCTGTAGATCCCTGGCTATCAACAAACACAGGCCTATTGGTCCCAGTTGGTTCTTACAGCTCATCCTCCCTGCAACTTACATCTATCTGTTATCTGCAAGTTCCTCTGTTATTTTTGGGATCCCTTTTCCTATCCCTTGCTTGCATTCCTTCTTAAGTTCCTCCCCCTACCAAGCTGATCAGCAGCAGCAGGACAACCAAAGCTGTGCTGGGAAAAGATCGATTCCATTCATTAAAGCATTAGTAGTCTCAAACTAGCCACCTGCTAGTATTTGCCTAGTATTAAGGCTGGCCCAAGCAAACTCCATGCATTTAAACAGGCTTTGTGCTAGCAGACTAGTAGGTCAGAATGGCTACAGTAGACTGGGTTACATAACACCAGAGATTATTGTAGTCTGAATACTAGCTTGCATTTAAATGATAAAACTCTACAGTGCTGAGGTACAAATTGCATGAATATATATCTAAACAAATGCACCATGATCAGGCAAAGGACTGTAATTTGCTTACTACAGTACCTTGTGGAATGGTTGATCTCATTGTTATTTAACAATACCTAAATTGATGACACTTTCCCAAGACTTTGCAACTCTAAGTACCCTAAATGCTTGTGATTTATATATCACCTGATTCCTGTGCATAGCGTACATACCTGATGAATGTATCTGTTATGAATCCGCCATGTGTTTTAGTGTAATATTAAAAAGACAGATAGCAATCTGTAACAAATAATTTAAAAACTCACACAAGCAATGGTTCCTAGGCTAGGCAGTCAAAAGAAAAAAATTCAACAATGGGGATGTCTTATACCAGTGGTCCCCAATAGGGTTGTGCGATTCGGCTGCCGAAGCGGCCGTTCCGTCCGGGCGCAGCCAGCGCCGCACCGCGGGGGGGGGGAGGGCGGTGCCGGCAGCGGCGTGACAGCGGGCGCAACCACGCAGGCGCGGAATTTATTATGTATTTACCCTTTGAGATAGGTTAGGCTGAGATCATGTGACTAGCCAAAGGTCACCCAGTGAACTTCCATGGCAAAGTGGAGATTTGAACCTGAGACTTCTAGATACTAGTCTAAAATCTTAATCATCTGACAACACTGGTTTTTGTATTATTATTTTTTTATTATTATTATTTCGATTTATTTCCCGTAAATGGGCTGCTGCTTAATAGAAAGCAGCTGGCTCTTAGTGAGTCATGAAAGTCACATGGTATCAAGGCATCTGGTGGTTGCTGCTGGCCTTGTACTGAATGAGTTCTCCCTCAATGACAAAATAGTCCTAGAAAGGGTTCTGCCCAGGCTTGAAGGCCAAAGAATGAAGCTAAAGGATCAATGCAAGGGCTGATAAATAAATTACTTTATCAAAATTCTGTAAAGTCAAGCCAAAACGGTGTCTGGATTTACATTCCATTTTCAAATCAGGCATTTTTCATCAGTAACTTGGCCCTCAAACAAGGGGCCATTCCGCACCCGATTAAAAACTGAGAGTCTTACCATTTGAAAACACCTTATTTTTTGCGTTTTGCACGACATCATAAACATACAGCGTTACAACAGCAAACCGACAGCTACATCCTCCATTTTAAAGCACTTGCAGGGTAATCCACAAAACTGGATTCCCCCTGCAGCACTATCAGGATGAGAGCAGCCAACAAGACACTCACACGAGACACGTGTGTTACCAAAGTGGCCGAAGTAGTGAGATCTCTAGCTCCAGGGCCCACCCTCGATCCCACATCCCTCTCTCGTAAACTGGAATTGGGCTTTCTTTAAAAAAAAAAAACTGCCTGGGGCAACGAATAAACACACAATTACCCAGGCAGAACATAAAATAAACTTTCTCCCACCAGTTTGTCCATAATGCATGTCTCTTCCCCACCAAAACAAAAACAAAAAACAAATCTCCCCAATTTTTTTAAAGCTTCAAGGCTCTGGATTGCAAGAGGGATTGCAGTGAAAGGAGCCGTATGCATCCATGAATAAACACATATGTGTTTAAACAAATAAGTCTCATTAAAAAAATAAATAAGTGGGCATCGCAGTCCCTTTAAAAGAACAAGAAAGGTGATTGGCCGCCTGTCTTGATTGACAGGCAGAAGAGAGGAGTGTGTCTAGCACGTTTCCCTCTTCCAGCATTTCAAGCAGGCATGCAAAATGGCAAGAAGGCATGCAAAATGGCAAAATGGCAGCAGAGGAGTCAGCAGGTGAGGAATTCCGGGAGGCAGGTTTTTTTATTGGCGTTATGCCATTGTGCTGACGTAAGGCATTTTTTTTCCTGTGCGGAATGGCCCAAGTAATTTTCTTGTCACTTTCACAATGTAAATATTACTCAACCAATTCTTGTAATATTAGAATCATAGAGTTGGAAGGGACCACACAGGCCATCTAGTCCAACCCCCTGCTCAACACAGGATCAGCCCAAAGCTTCCTAAAGCATCCAAGAAAAGTGTGTATCCAACCTTTGTTTGAAGACTTCCAGTGAGGGGGAGCTCACCACCTCCTTAGGCAGCCTACTCCACTGCTGAACTACTCTGACTGTGAAATTTCCCCCCCTGATAGCTAGCCTATATCGTTGTACTTGTAGTTTAAACCCATTACTGCACGTCCTTTCCTCTGACCCAAGTTTCATAAAGATTTTGTGGAGGATCCAAAGTTTTGTTCTCTCTCAAGTATACATCTGGTTGATGCCATCATTATTGCAGAATTTAATTTTAGTTTAAAACTTATTTTATTGTATTTTTAAATTAATCTCATTATGTCTATATGCTGTACACTTCCCTGAATTGGTCTGCTGGGAGGGCAATATAGAAATCAAATTAATAATAGATGTATTGATTAATTTATGTGTATTATTTGATTTTTGAATTATTAAATGTGGAAGAGACATGAACTGAAATATAACTTCAGTCCCCCAAGTGCCATAAGGTATTAGCAATAAAAAACCGGAGTTTGACAGATAGTATCTTAGCTTCCAGAAAACACTGCAAGCTTTACATGTTAATACTGCTCTAATATTTCTATCATGAGCCTCTTGTGGTGCAGAGTGGTAAGGCAGCAGACATGCAGTCTGAAGCTCTGCCCATGAGGCTGGGAGTTCAATCCCAGCAGCTGGCTCAAGGTTGACTCAGCCTCCCATCCTTCCGAGGTCGGTAAAATGAGTACCCAGCTTGCTGGGGGGTAAAGGGTAATGACTGGGGAAGGCACTGGCAAACCACCCTGTATTGAGTCTGCCATGAAAACGCTAGAGGGCGTCACCCCAAGGGTCAGACATGACCCACACCTTTACCTTTACCTTAATATTTCTATCATTACAACCCATTTCAAAGTGCAGTTTTAACTTTAAAAAAGAAAATATTGAATCACTCTATTTCTTATAGTTCAGATTTGGATTTTGTTTTAAAAGCTGAATTCTGTGATCTGAGTAAAGATTCATTGAAGTAAATATTAATATTAATATAATATACAATACTACACAACATGGTACACATAATGTACCTTGGAACACAGTATATTCCATTATTTTTATGACTTCATGAAGTAGCAGACACACAACAGAAGGTGATATTTCCCTTACTCTCAAAGTGAGAAATGATTGTGGCACAAAACATAGCAGTAATGACAGAAGCTTTAATTAGTGGCTTAAATGAGTGGCAAATAACTGAACTTACCCATAAGGCCCTTCCCTTTGCCCAGCTTTTGAATTCTGTTCATCTCATTCTGGCAAGGGAGACCTAAAATATAATATATGAGAGTGAGGTTCCAGATGGTAAGGGACAGATTCTCTAATGATTAGCTTCACAATTGACAGGCAGTGTAGTCTATTGCACACCTGGGAATGAGCAAACTGCATATGCTTGTACTGTACTTCAGAACAAATGCATGGCATTAGTTTTACTAATTAAAAAATTCACACCACACCATGCTTAAAAATAGTGTTTGGGGGCCATTTTGGTTGTTAAACAGTTTTCCCTTGCCTTCATCAGGCTGATCTAAAGCCAGAATGCTAATTTACTGCTTGCTAATAGACTAATTTCCACATTATAAGCAGTAGCATAGGCAATAAGCTAATAGCAATGGAACCCATTCTGAAATTCTCACTGCAAATCATGTAATGATCCAGTTTTCTGCGGGCCCATACTGTGGTTCAGTCAACAGAATAAGGAAGCTCCCATGTACGGGAACTGCAAACATGTTTTACAGTCACTGGATTTTAGTCCATGGGCACTATCCAGACATGACATACATGCCTCTCTCTGTATATACCAGAATATGCCACTATGACTCACTGCAGTATCTGAATGATCACATACCCTGTGTAGAATTTGGGAGTGATTCTGGATGCCTCACTTTCCATGGAGGCCCAGGTGACCAAGTTAGCCTGGATGGCGTTTTTCCATCTATACCTAGCACGGCTACTAGAGCCCTACCTGGCCACTGTGATCCATGCAACGGTCACTTCTAGCTTAGACTTCTGTAACTTGTTCTACACAGGCCTACCCTTGTCCTTGACTCAGAAGTTACAGCTGGTACAGAACGCAGCTACATGTGTCCTCACTAAATCATCTTGGAGGCCCCATGTTCAGCCTCTGCTGAAACAACTGCACTGGTTACCAGTCTGTTTCTGGATTAAGTTCAAGGTTTTGGTTTTAACTTTTAATGCTATATGTGGCTTGGGTCCTGCATATTTGAGGGACCGCCTACCTCTTTATTCCTCCCGCAGGACACTTCGCTCTGCAGGTAAGAAACTGCTGATGATCCCAGGACATTGGAAGGCATGCCTGGCCTCAACAAGGGCCAAGGCCTTTTTGGTCTTGGCCATTACCTGGTGGAATGAACTCCCTGAAGAGCTGTGGGCCCTGTCAGAGCTCTCTGAGTTCCGCAGGGCCTGAAAAACGGAGCTTTTCCGCCAGGTGTTTGTCTGAGGCTGGCCTGGGGGTTTAGATCGGGTTAAGATCAGGCCCCCCTCTCCTCTAGGGACAGAGGCCAGTACTAGACTGGCCCGGATTCCCAGATTGGTCTTTCCTATGACCAATTATTCATCTGTCTGCTTTTCTGGACCATCCAGTAAGCATGTATGGTGAACACTTGTTAACATTGCATCGCCAACATGGTTCTGAGTTTTTGTTTATGAGGGTTTTAATGGGGGAATTTTTATGTTTTAATGTATTGATTTTGTATGAAGTATTGTAAACTGCTGCGAGCCGGTTCTCCGAGAGCGGCAGCCATACAAATCTAAATAACAACAACAACAATAATAGAAATGGAAGATTCTCCATTCCTCCCAGTGGGACCAAATGTATTAAGGAAGATTCAACCAAAGGTAGGCCGGTTTGTGGTGGATGTTAGTTTATATGAATCCTGATGGATGAGAGGTGTTCCAGATGTGGGAAGACAATTTTAAGCCCTTATACCTTGTGGGTATAGCCTGTGGCAATAGAAATGCATTCTTTATATGCTTATACCTACTCACTGTAGCACAATAACTATGACATATCTTCCCAAGGATATGCCTTGAAAATGGGGAGGTTCTGGAGCTTAAAAATTAAGCTCTGCATCCAGTTTAGTCTGTTGAGAATAAAAGGAAACTTTAGAAGCCAAGGCTGGAGAGGCTTAATTCAAAGAGAGAAGTGAGAAAGAGGAGTTAGAATGTGGAAGGATATAGAAAGGTTGTGGTGGAAATAAAGAATGGTGGAATTTGCCAAGCTTAGAAGAAGAAAACTGGGAAAGAGAAGGAGTACTAAGAAAATGTGAGGGGAATAAAGGGATTGCAGAAAGCAGAGGAACAGAAGAATCATTAGACAAAAGTGAATTTTGAAGAGCTTGCCTTTTAAGACATTGGTGATTATCTGGTTGGTTTTACTACAATGCCCCCCCCCCTAATTTTTATTTTTTTTCAATTCTGTGGGAGAATACGGCACTCAATAATGCATTATTATTATTGTTGTTGTTGTTGTTGGATTTATTACCCGCCACTCCCTTGCGGCTCGTGGCGGGTTGACATTGACAAAGCCTTTCAAGACAATACCAGACCTGCAGTTACCTATGCAAAGAAGAACTATTCCTGAATTTCAGGTGACCCAGATCACCATAGATGTGATCTGCTCTGCTTTGGGGCTCTTTTTAGCAGCTTCTGCTGATGAAATCCTGCTATGATAGAATCGACTAAGAAGAAGATAAAAAAACACTGGCTGGACCTCCGCTTCTGATGCTGACCTATCACCACCTCATATAAAAGTATGTTGGGACTGCAGGAGCTCATTACTTTGGAAAAGGAGCATGAAAATAAGAGGTGGCCATGACCAGGTCCTCAAAACTGTAGTGGGAGCACCTGTAATCCAGACCTGTTCTGTAATTCAGCCCAAAATCTTTAGTTAATGAGTACATGGAGTTTTTTTTTTATTGGAGGATAAGCCTGGAGAGTAGTTCTCTCAATTGATCATTAGTGGCCTTTTTTGGTATTAAGTCACAGTTGCATTATGGCAACCTGATAGGGTTTTCAACACAAGAGACATTCAGAGGTGGCTTGCCACAACCCATGCCACAACCCAGGCTTAGAATTATCCTTGCATGCAGACAGAGATCTAGCCTGCTTCACTGTATAGTTTGGAGATGTCCATCTACTGTAATCCTCCAGCCTTATTAAAACCATGCCACTCATTATCAATGAGGCATGGCTCATACCAATGCTAATCACACAGCATTTGCATTTTGCTATCACTTAGAAATTGGGTTTTCTGTGCAAATGTTTTAGCATCAAGTTGTGGAATCTAACAGTCAGTAGTTCAGTACAAAATTCACCGACTTACCTCCAGGCTTCTGAAAGCAGTAGCACCACTCATTATTTGAAAGCTTCCCATCTTTGAACGAGTCACAAGAGTTGAAGAGGGGCTTAATGCATGGCTCATACTTATCAAGATAAATGGCATTGATCTCAGAGTGATCAAGGAGAAGGTCATAGTTCATATCCAGTTTGTTGAACATCCAGCCCAATGAATCCTTACAGATTGGTAATATGCTGGTGTCAAACCCTGTAAAAGCAAGAGCAAATAACCCCATCTGAGCTCAAATGTACAGATGTTGCCAGAAAATAAGATGACCAGCTAACTGGCTGTGTTCTCAGTGCTGCAGATAACAAGGACAAAACTGACTTAAAATTAACCTTTCTGTCCTGACTTGATCTTAACACGATCCTAATTCAAAATACTGGTGAATGAAATAGATGGGCTATAGTCAGTAGAGTGAATCACAGGGATAGTTAACATCCTGAGTCAAAGGTATTCATTATGGTGGCTCAAGTGTGAATGGGAAAGCAAGGAAATTTACAGTTGGTGGAAGCCCATTTCCTTGCAGAATTAAAATTTGTCTTGTCTGCCATGGTGCTGATAGAACATACTTATTACAGGAACATAGGATGCTTATCTCATTACAGATGCTAATGTTCTGTCCCCAAGCATTTTCCCTCTGCTCTATTCAAGCTGATAACAATATGTATGGCAATGCTATATCCTTTCCAAGCATTCTTTACAACACCCCTCTGACCTGACTGGGATATAAAGGCCCAGAGATCTCCATTCCTGCTCCTTTCTGACAAAGGCAGCTTTGGCTGTGAGAAGCTTATACTCAGAAACCCTTGTTGGTCTCTAATGACCTGGAATCTAATTGAAAAAGAAAAAAAACTCACTTCCTTTCTAAATCGTCTGGATCAAAGAATAGGACACATTATGAAATAAGCAAGGCCAGTTTTCTGCATTGAATTCCTTATTGTGATGCTCTTATGTTGTAAGGACACTGACCACACCTTCAGCCAAGACCCCCTTCTGTAAAAAAGAATGGGTGCCTATGGAAACAACTAAGTGCCAACGGGATCTGAAACTTGGGGAGTCTCATAAAGGCATCTGGTTTCAGCTATGGCATTGGGAATTCCCAGGGACAGGGGAGGAAGGGTGTGCTGGAAGAGTGCAATCTCAGCTCAGTGTTCTCAATAACAATAAGACTTCTCAATAAGGCTTTATTCTCAGTAATAAGAACATTTCAACACTGGAATATCCTGGCATACTCCAGAGGTGTCTGCCCAGCCCAAGGAATTTGCTGTTCCATTAACCAATGCCCAGATCATCTTTTTCATTTCTTTACTCAATCAAGAAGGGCACTCAATATGTTAATTTATGCTCCATCCTGTTCCAGGAGTTGCACAGGAACTATCTTGACAAACCCAAACCTTTGTGTCAGCGCAGATCTGGTTCACATCAACCTAATTAAAGTACATTATTTGTGTGGTCTCACCTGGGCTCTCTGTGACCATGCAGATTTGACTAATCAAGGTACTTCCCCCATATTCCCTCACCAAAGTTTGACTGCAATTAACTTCAAATTTTTAATCGTAGCTCACTCCAAAGCCAGGTTGTCTCAAATCTCACTTCCCTGGGAATCTTCTGACCATAAAAGAACCCCATGCCATAGCAAGTTGTCCCTCAGATCTCTGGTCTAGTTCTCTGCTGGTCAGAACTCTGGTTTCCTCCCGAGAACCCCTGCTAAACATAGCATGCTTTCTCCTTCTAGCTTAACCAGCTCCTCACTCTGCTTCTTGGACCACAGTTGTTTGTCCCCGGATCTCTCCAGACATCAAGTCCAGGATTTCAGCTTGTATGTCCCTTTCCTAAAACATCTCAATTTCCTCCCTCCTATCTTTACACACCTGCTTTCTAGTTGATGTGAGTGCATGCTTGTATGTGTGGTTACTCACAGAATTAGTTCTCAGGTGACCATTGTAGGTTCTTTAGATTTTTATTTATTTTATTTTGCATGAAATACAATTGTTTGGGTTTGGGTTTATAATCACTCTCCCTCTTTCTTCACAATTTTATTTTGGGGTACCACTACTGAGATCCACTCTGGTATACACAGGCCAAGATCTTGTGTTATTCCTTTCTGAAACCATTTGTGAAGGAAATATCTCCCTCTCTGGATCCAATTTGGGTAATAATATTCCTGAAATAACTGATATATGCCATACATTGCCTTAGAGCAAAATATTGTACCCTCCCTGTGTTTTGACAAATTTCCATTACAAAAGTAGCTGAGCCTAATTAGATGTTACAGACTTCACATGTTCTAGGTGTAAACTGCACGGAGCTTTTATTCCAACCCCAGATCGATTCAGTCCCTGCCCTCTACACAGAATGCGATTTCCATTTGGATTTTGGGCGATTTAAATATTCCTTCTGCAGCAAGAAGGACTGATCCGGAGTGACCCTACCTTTATCGTGTGATATCTCAGAGTGCTGTTAATCCTCAATATCCATTTGGGAAAGAAAGCTCAGTGGTAGAGAACCTCTGATAGGCTACACCTGGTCATGTGACACACTTGCCTTAAAGGAGAAGCCCCTAATTTCTCACAACTTCTGTCGGTCCTGGATTTTTCCTCCCTCCTCTGCCTTTTTCGATCCTCTCCCCCTCCCCTCCAAGAGAAGAAAGAGGCTCCCTGCTTGGCTCCTCTCCCCCCACCCTTCAAGAAAAGAAAGAAAGAGGCTTGGCTCCCCCCTATCTTCTGAGCCTCCCTAACCACGTGCAGAAGACTTTCCTGTTTCAATGGGGAGGGAGGGGGGAAGAGGAAGATCCGAGTTCAAAGCGATCTGAATTCAACAGGATTGACAATGGAATAAACAAAGTAAGTGCAGACTCTGCCCTAGATTGGGGACTTGCAGCTATACTGTATCTGCTAGTCCTCAGTGGCAACTTGTGAATAAATGTGCAGCAGTTCCCAGTCTGGACTGAGACTGCTGTGTGGAAGAACAAGGAATTCCTTCTCTCCTGTGGTGTTTTTTGGAGGCTGAAACAGTCTTGAGATTGCAGGTAGGAACACCAGCATGGTGTAGTGGGTAAGAATGGCGGCTTCTAATCTGTCATGCCAGGTTTGATTTCCCGCTACTTCACATGTAGGCAGCTGGGTGACCTTGAGCTCTTCACAGTCCTGATAATTCTGTTCTGACTGAACTGCCTCAGCTCTCTCAGTTTTACCTACCTCACAAGGGAGAGGAAGGGAGAGGGGCCAATTGTAAGCTGCTTTGAGACACTCTTCTTCTATTTTCTCTATGTGGAGCTAGCATCTGTAAGAATTCAGTGCAAATTGTGCTCCCCTGATGGCCTACTGGTTGTTTCAGCTGCTGAAAGTAGTACAGGGGAGAAGACAGGAATTCCTCCTTCTCCTGCACAGCTGTTCTAATCCAGTCAGGCCCCGCTGCACATTTATTCACATATATCCACCAAGAACAAGCAAATACAGTATAGCTGCAAGTTCTAGTGGTGATGTGTAATTTGTAATGTCTAATTATGGTCTCAGTATTAGATCTGTGGGTTCAGTCAGCATACAAACACTTTAGCTCCAATACAAAGAGAACTTTTATTAACAAGCAGGAAAACTGACCTGTAACAGGGAGAACACACAGGCTTTATATACATATCCCTTTATGCCAATAAAGGTATTGTATTGTATTGTATACATATCCGACTGCTTCAGGCCATGTCCCTTAGACACACTATTGGTTGTTAATGCACCCTTACGATTGGCTACTAGACACGCTGCTGATTGTAGTGAATCACAATTGAGGACCAAAGAGCCAGGTCCTGACACCAGCTCAGACTCATGCATTCTATTGCATGAACATGTATCCACATGCATTTGGAATGAAATATTAATAAACAACCTTGAAAAATATATTAGTGTCCTTTGGTGTATTTTAAGGCAGAGGAATACTAACCAATTTTTCTTGGGAGATTAGAAATGCCAGTTTCAAGAAAAGTAGTATGTATTTTTTTCCTTCTTCAAGAAACCTAGCCTGCTGGTTCTCACTGACATAGTGTGCAGCCCTTTAGTTGACTTTAACAGAATCTAACAGTGACATTCTTTTAAAGTCAGCTGAAGTGAATGGACACAGAATGGTATTGATGTATTTGGATGGCACTTAGTGTCAGCTGTAGATAGTAGCAAACTAGGGTCCTGTTGGCAAATGTTTAACTTTGGAGAAGTTATTATTACACAGTAATCCACGTGATGATCTGTTTGTATTCCTGGCCATTCCTCTAAGCTCAGAGCAGGTCACAATCCCTAGTTTTGGACTCCCAAAACCTCATATAGACCCTTAACGCACAGGAGGCATTTCACTGTGCTGCTGCATGGTTTCTGGCATGGGGCAGGTCGCCCCAATTCTTCCTGGTACTGCACGGGGCAGCATTCAGCCTGCCTTCCCCCTGTCTGCCCCAGATTTGTGTTCCCACATAAGGCAGCCAGGGTGGCGAGGTTCTACCACACTGCAGGGCAGTGTCGACCTTTTAAAAATGTGTGATTGCATAACAATGCAGTACCATGTTCTTACAAATAAAAAGAAATGTCCCAGGCGGCTCTGCTGTGCTGTGTAATGCAGCTTTTTATTTTTAAGAATGCAGTATTGCAGGTGGGGGTGAGGAGAAACTGGGCCAAAATGACCTGATTTCCCCCCTTCTTGATGGCCGAGGCCTGACATACACTCTGGAGAGGGCCACAGCAAAAAAAGTTAATGAGGATTTCTCCATGTTCCCTTGCCATGGACCAGCTGAGGGCCTGAGTTGCACCAGTCACTGGATTGTCCTGGACCAGCACCAATGTCATTGGGAAGCGAGAATCTGGCCTGATCCTAGATGAATGGTGAATTCTGTTGAATTCCTAGTGCAGAAGCAGTCGCAAACTCTCAGGATCTTGGTTCCTTTCTTACTTTAGTGGTAAAAGTCTAGGGAAGGGGATCTTAGCTCAGTGGAAGAGCCTCTGTTTGGCATGCAAAAAGTCCCAGATTCAGTCTTTGGAACCTCCAGTTAAAAGGATCATGTAATAGGTGATGTGAAAGACCTCAAGCTGAGACCTTGGACAGCTACTGCCAGTCTGAGTGGACAGTACTGACTATGGTGGGCCAGTGATCTGATTCAGTAGAAGGCAGCTTCATGAGATGCTCATAATGTCCAATTTGATGAAAATGTGAACTTGTCGTTGTGGTGGCAAACTGTGTACCAGGACACTGCTTAAGACCAATTAACTAAACAACCTGTTCTGTATTTTGATAGAGATGTCATTTTCTGACAGTAGAAAGTAAAATTTTCCTTTCCATTAAGTGGTTATGTACTGGATCGTGTTTTTTTAATTGTTTTTTTTACATCAAGTCCCCTTCCCCAGTGCTTCTTTGGAAGTGGAAAACAAAACACCCATCACTTACTCTGACACCCCCCACCACCAACAACAATGAGCCTAGAAAGGCACTCCAGTCTATCTTGTTCCACAGTGTTTATTTGAGGGAGCAGAAAGGCTTCATATTGGAAATTAGGCTCTTTAGCTGTTAACGACAGTTGGGAGTTGTAACAGACACTAAGGAATTGTCAAAGAGGCTTAGATAATTCAAACATGAATGTCATTTTATAACACATTGCTTTTATAAGATGACAGAATCTCCTTCAGATTAAAGACAACAGAGACTGGGGAGCAAGAAGAAAAAAGAACTTTCTGATACCTTTCTTGCTTCCTACTGTATTGTTTTAAAAAGGGAAAAAAATGTGCAAATAATCAAATATATTGGGAGAGAGGGGAAATCAATATCCTGTTCAGGTTATTCAGAGTGGCTGTCCTGTTGGCCTTAACCTTTTTATCAGCCTCTGAATTGTAAAGGCATGAATCATTTATCAAATCAATTCCTTGCATCATGGGGCAATAGCCCCAGGGATCTGTTCATACATGTATGTCTGATAATTCTAAAGTGATTTGTTGTTAAAATATTTCTAGGTGTCTATGTCAAAGCCACATGTATTGGATATAGGAATGTTTATTCTGGTCCAGGATGTGAGGGTATTGTTTACTGAACTACACTTTTTCTTTCATTGTTAGTTCTATATGGTTGCCTTTTAAGTGTCCTCTTAAATTTCTAAAACTGACAGTGGTAATATAAATATTTTGAATAACGACATAATAAATAAGCCAATGACTTGTTGACCGTGCACCATGAACCATGTGCGCATGTGTAACTGAGCCATTGCACATCAATAATAAATTCATTTTAGAGCTTCTGTTCTCATTGTGCTCTCATAAAAGTATATGTGTTTGTGTTTACAGTGCTGTCAAGTCACAGCCAGTTTATGGCAATCTCAGACTGTTTTCAAGGCAAGAGACATTCAGAGGTGACTTGCCACTGCCTTCCTTTGCATAGAAACTCAGGAATTACTTGGTGATCTCCCTTCTAAATATTAACCAAGGCCAACCTTGCTTAGCATTTGAGATCTGATGAGGTCAGGCTAGCCTGGGCTTTCCAGGTCAGGGCCATAAAGTATGTGTGGGGAAAGGAGGTAAACTATCATGTCAGTCATGAGACTGAAACAGTTTTCGTCTAAGACTAGGGGAATGTGGGACCATGTACACATAGTGGATTCTTGCTACTTCAATAGCACTAATTTGACCATAGTAGTTCTATAATGCTTAATTCTTATTAAAAAATTTAGTTATGTTCAAATGATGAACAAATACCTATTAATCAGGCCTTACCATAGTATAGTAAATATTTTAAAACTGGTTTGCTGGCTTAATTACTACACCGATTACTTCAAAATTAAGCCACTTCATGCAGCCATTTCTCTGAAAATGTGCCATATAAATTACCTAAATCAAAAAAAAAATTCAGAGTGATGGAGAGTTATTCACATTTTATAGAACACTATCTCTTCCTTTGCTGCCCATGTATTGCAACAAATGTGGCTTTCAAGAATGACTGTCAGACTGATTCTGTACAGATGAAAAAGGCTAATCCCTGCTTCCATAAAATGTCGGTGCTGGCCCATCCCCATGCTGGGCCTGGTGCATTTTAGGCCCTCCATTACTCTGCAGCAAGAGCCTGCCATGGGCCTACCCAGGCATAGGTGCATGTGGATGGGGAAGAGCCAGGCCTTCCAGGCCCAGCTACCCCTCTCCTACGGCATCCCATCAGGGAGAAAAATTGCCCCAGTCAGCTCCATGGCATTTCATGACAACGTGGGGCTGAATGGAGCATTTTAATTTGCACGAAGGTGGGATTGCACTGTTATACAATCCCACCTTCATGGAAATACAACCCCACCCCCACCCCCACCCCCATTGCAGAACCTTTCCACTCTGACTGCTTTGTGGAGACACAGAAATCTGGAGAGGATGATGTGTGCTGCTGTAAAAGGCTCCTGTGGGGGCACAGAAAGCAGCAGGTTCAATCCATGACATCTTCAAATAAAAGGATCAGGTGATATAAAAGCACCATTAATAGACAGTCTTGATTTTGATGGCAGATACATGTGCTCAAGGGTCCATATTTTCAAGGGGCTCAAAGTGAGCTTCAGGGAAATAGAGGAATGTGGAAGATCTCTGTGTGCCTTCTGCACATGGATGGTAGAATAATTCTGTAGGACTCTTAAAGACATTCAGTTCCATACTAATGTAGATGTATTGTTGTTGCTGATGGTTCTTTTTTAAATAGCCCAATTTCTTCTTTAGATCTTGAATTCCAGAATGATCTGTAACTAGTGACACAGGACACTGTAGATCTATATGATTGGGAACAGATTTGGGAGATAAATGCCTCAGCTTCCACAAATTGGGCCATTATCAATGCATCAGAATCGAGGCTTCCATAATCTTTGGCAACTAGAGAATTTAGTGGAGTAACTGACATCTCTCATAGACTTCAACTGTTCCAAATTTTCAGGCCTGGCCCCGACCTGGTGGAATGAGCTCCAGGGTGAGCTGCGGAACCTGCAGGGCCTTTCAGCCTTCGGCAGGGCCTGTAAAACAGAGCTTTTATGAGAGGTCTATGGTTGAGGGATAGTGTGGGAAGATCACTTGGGGTCCCCCTGATGTTAAATGAAAAATGCCATCTCTGACTTTGTCTCTCCGTTCTCCTCCCTCTCAGGGCAGACCCTCCCTGGCAATTAATAAATTTAGGACCCTCCCTGAGCTCCCCTGCAAGTTTCAAGAAGATTGGACCAAGGGATATCATGCTAGGGGCTCCCAAAAGCATGGGGGAAAATGATTTCAGTAGGAACTGAACAAGGAAATTGTCAATTTACCTGCTGAAATCATTTTTCTCAATCTTTGGGAGCCCCTAGGATGGGATCCCTTGGTCCAATCTTCTTGAAACATGCAGGGGAGCTCAGGGAGGGTCCTAAATTTATTAATTGCCAGGGAGGGTCTGCCCTGAGAGGGAGGAGAACGGAGAGACAAAGTCAGAGATGGCATTTTTCATTTAACATCAGGGGGACCCCAAGTGATCTTCCCACACTATCCCTCAACCATAGACCTCTCATAAAAGCTCTGTTTTACAGGCCCTCCCAGCCCATGGCCAGGAACCTGTCTTATTGTTAATGCTAGAAATAAATGCATGACCCTGAGATACACTGAGCAAGTAAACCAAAGTTGTAAACCAAAGTTGCTTTCAGTAAATCAGCCTTTGACAGGTCTCTGTCAACAGTCAAGTACAGAAATGCTGAAGCTTAAGCACTTCTCATCTCTTGCTAAACAAGTTAAATTTTAAGTAGAAAATGCATCCCATTCAAGCTACTTATTTATCTAAAGGACTGACTTTCAGGGAACTGCGTGAAATTAATCACAGGAATTTATTGTCTTTTCTTAGACATCTGATGTGTTTAATTCATAGTGTGAATATACCTGCATTGTAGAAATCCTATCAATCATCAAGCTGAGCTATGACAAAACATCCTTCCCACCCAAATGCATTTTGAGATATTCTAAAACCATTTCATTTGCTCTACTGGAGAAATTGGATGATTGATACCTGTCTCAGAAACTGATGTGAATATCGACAGACCATTTCAACTATAAAAAATATCCCATAGTGTCATCAGAAGCATAATCCAACACAACCAGGTCATTGTGTTATCTGGGCATATTTTCTGTTGCTCATAGCATTCTTTTATATTTTCTACTGAAATTTTACTGCATTGTTTTTGATATTTAACACTGTGGAATAGACTGTGTCTATTTAATATATTTTATGATAATTTCTAAACTTCTCTAGCTCTTTGTTTCCCATGGTGTCATCAGATGCATAATCCAACACAAATCCTGTTAGAACTCCTAAGATCTATAAAGTGTCTTTACTGTCCCACAGAATTGGCTGCTTTGATGGCTCTGTTGGGCAGTCTGCTTGAAACAAAGCTACCCTGCAGATCCCCAGCGGAATGTGATATAAAAGTTGGGTAATGAGTACAATGGTGCAAAAAGTCTTATATCCTAATAAAAGCTTGAAATGATCTTACAATCTTCTTACCGCAAGCATATATTCCACTATCTCCCTTATGGTTGCCAGATACATTCTGGGAATCAGCAGGGGACAGGGAGGACTTACTGGGAACTGGAAGTGATGTCATAATGTTGCTGCTGCAGGGAAACTCTGGTATTTGGGCAAAAACCTTATGGTAGAAGTAAGAGCTTCAGCCCAAATACTCGAGAATCCATGTGTTGGTGGCAATGTGATGGTGTCACTTCTGATGTGTGCTGGAAGTGCCACAACTGATGTGTGCTGGAAGCGCCAGTAACACCAGCAATGGCTCCTTTTGCTGCCATTAAGTCCCCCTGCCAGCTAGCTGATCAATAGAAGAAAAAAGTCTCAAGCTGGCGATGGTGAAGTGATTTAATGTTCAAACCAAATTCACAATATTCAAAACAATTTCAAAACAGATTCCCAGGCATATGTCTGTTTTTCATTTCTTCATCAATGAATTCTAAATCTCAATATTGTAATAACTCACTCCTCTAATAATGTTTTTTGATTGTTGAACATAACTTAGTCTCTATAATATCTTGGGTGTTTAATTCAATCCCAAACTGGTCTCATAAATTCAAATTTGTAGGGGTCTAATATTAACTTTACTACATGTAATTCCTCTGCTATAGAGGCCCAAGGTAAAAAGCACCAACTGTTTTTTAGGATTAATTTCTGGTTAGAACAGCTTTGCTGCTTATTCATGTATTTTGGCTTCTCTTCAGACAGTGCTAGAATGGTTATTAATTAGTATCTTCTGAGGTGTGGATTGCTGTAATTCAAACAAACACCTGCTCACATTACATTTTAAATCCTCTTAGACTGGTAGTTAGAAGAACAACCAGCCAGCTTCCCCTCACTTAAAAGCCCAGAACAATTTCAAATGACCCACTTATAAAATGCTTCCTATCCTCCTTCCCATTTTCCACACATCAGTATAACATTTTATGTGAAACAAGTTATATACAAATACATAGAAAACCTTGAATCGATTGGCTTTATTACAGACATTCTAGGCATGATACCAATTTTCACTGAAGCCGATACATGGGCAATGATGCTAACCTGAAGTATAAATCTAGCTTGAGCATGGTCAGGACCCCCTATTAGGAGGAATATTTCTGCAAATGTAGTGTTGCATCACTGAAGTCTCATGATTCAAGGAACTACACATGGAAAACCCCCAAAACAAAACCTTCTACCTAACTGTTTACACAATAAGCCTTGGCCAGTACTATTTGGATGGAAAAGCAGCATATAAATGTCTTAAATATACAAATAAATTAAGTAAATACTGAAAATGGCAAATCATGGTAATCTATGCCTGAAATCACATGGCAGCACAGATGAGCAGGTTTCCCTTTTCACTTTGTTGGTGGCATGGACAATGGGGGTAACCCCACTGATGAGCCCACATAACTGAACTGGGAGCGCTGAAAGCTTCATGCACATATCCACAACTCCATTCCTAAAACAAAGCTCTAAATAGGGTGGAACAAAGGCCAGAGAAGCAGGAAGCTAGGCAGCACTGGATATAACTTTCCAAAGAACAAAGATTTTATCTGGAACACTTGGCCATCGCTCATATGAACATTACACATCATCTTTAAACCGCCCGTGGCGCCACGGGCGCCACGGACTAAATAATTCGGTAAGGCCTGCCGAGGTGGGATGTGTCCGTGATGAGGAAGGGTCCGGATTGGACCCTTCCTCACGACAGACAATCGGAGGGACCAATTGGCAGGCGCGAAGCGCCTGCCAATTGGTCCCTCCGAGTCCCAGCTACAGGAACTGCGAGCCGCGCGCAGCGCGGCTCGCAGTTCCTCCCAGCCTGACGCGGCGAGAGGCGTGAAGCGCCTCTTGCCGCATCAGGCCACCGACCCAGGGAGCCCCCGGCAGTCGCGCAAAGCGCGGCTGCCGGGGGTTCCCTGCCTGGCGGGCTGGCGCGGCGAGAGGCGCAAAGCGCCTCTCGCCGCGTCAGCCCGCCGCCAATGATAGAAGCTCGCCAGCCAACCACCCAACCCTCCCCAGACCCCTTTCCAACCCGCCGCCGCTTCCCGATAAAACAAAACCCACCCAGCCACACACTCCGACACCCACCCGCCGCCACCCAACCCCCCAAACCCTCCCCAGACCCCTGCGCAACCTCCCGCCGCTTCCCAACAAAAAACAACCCACCCCGCCTCCCACCCGCAGCCCGCTCACCCTCCCGCCCTCCCCAAACCCCTTCCCGACACGCCACAACGCCCCAAAAAGCATCTGCCGCCTCTACACCAGCCCCTGTCACCACACTTCTGAACCCCACACCAACTCACCCTTCCCCCGGCCGCTCCCTGCTCCGCGCTCACCTTCTGCCGGGCCTCCTGCTCCCTCTCCCTCTCTTCCCTTTGTCCTGCTAGCCACGCCGCCAGCCAGCGCGGTTTGCCCGCTGGCCGGCAGGCCACCCGAATGAACCAGGCATGCGCGGACTCACACGCATGCCTGGTTGCTTGCCCCGACGCCCCGCCCCCGCCCCTAGCTCCAGCACGCATGCCCAGACTCCCAAGCATGCGTGCTTCCCTTCCCCATCGCCTGCACCACCGGGCCTCCAAACCGCGCCGCTTACCAGCCTGTCCCCACCAGCTGCCCTGCGAGCTCCCAGGTACGGAGCCCTGGCACTATGCCTGCACTCTGCCCATTTTTATAAATGGGCTTTTTTTCTAGTATCTTGAATAGTAGGAATGTAGATTGGGATGCCTCCCATTCTCAAAGCCAATTTCTACAGGGTTTGTAACATTTTGACACTTAGGAGGAATAATTAGTTTTCAGTGGTGCTATAGGCAAGACTAATATTGAAAATGTCCAAACTTGAAAATGGGGGCTGAGGTGGTGGGAAACAATGTCATTGTTTAGAGAACATCTGAATAAATTCCAGGACAATTAAAAAATATATATAAATACCACTAAACTCTGGCCCTGCCAAGAGACTGTCTTTTATGCATTTTTAAATTTCTGCCACTTGTACAAAGAAAGAAATGGTTGCTAACACAAGCCATTTAGTCTAAACCAGACAGCGAACAAGATTCTTGTGAATGAAGGTCAGAGCTTAACACTGTGCCAGTATTCCTGCTTTCATGTTAGAAAAGGAGGAAAAGAATCATCTTTGTATTTTGTCTGCAGATTAACTTAATCCCTTCAGTTATTTTATTTGAACACACAGCAACAGCTTGGCAATGCAATTGCAGCATGCAGAATTGTTCAGTGGGATACCTTCAGCTGTAGCGTCCAAGGAAAGCAATAATTTCCTACCATCTGTAAGCTATTTTAAAAACACAGGGGGATATTCAAAGTACATTGCATGGAAAAGACTCATGCTTCTGTTGGTTCCATATGCATCACCTGACAGGTCATGTCAATGAAGTGATCAGATCTTAGTGGAGGAAACCAACAACAGAGCAGCATAACAATGAACTTTCATGGAGATCAGAAACCTATGCATCATGCATACAGACAACACACGGAAACCTGTTCCCGGACTATACTAGTTGAAACTCAAAAAATCAGGCACACAAAGGTTATGATAGAACCTGTCTCCCAAGATCTAGTTTTCTCTGTGGAGGGAGTTTTATTCTATGGAGGAGTGTGTTGATATGATTCCCTGCCCACAGAGAGAACCATCTAAGAATAATTCTTCCATGTGATATGCCTCTTGTATGAATTAGTGGGACATTACTGTAGAGGTGGGAAATTTAAGGGGGTTGTAATATCCATACGCACTCAAGTGTTTGAATTTCATGCATGATTTAAGATGCAGTTTGTTCCTTTAAATAATTTAAATTGATATTCAGCACAGCTAGATCCAGGTAATATATAGCATCATTGCTCTTTGGTAATAATTAGGCATGTGTGCAGATTTTCCCCTATACTCATTGACCCAAGAAAAGAGAAAGGCAGAAGGGAATCTCACATTTTTTTTGTTCAGAGACAGGGGCTTGTGTATTTCATAATAAATCTATAATAAAGCTTTCTGTAAAAATTATGTTTCCAATCTAGTGCCTGTCATGGGAATATTTGCAGCACGCAAAACTTACAGTGAATTTTTGACCTACAGATAGAAAAATTGCCCATGTTTGACAAATTCTGCTGAGAACAGGTGGGAGGCTTCATCTCTGCTGACATTTCATTTAGTTTCTCAAAGTCTGTTACCTCTAGCTCGGGAAAGGGAGTAACAGGAATGTGAGAGCCTATCTGTTGTACTACTCCCTGATTATAGTCCCAGATTTTTTAAAAAAGTCACTAGCCCCTTCCATTGAAAAGATATAAGGGGAAAGACATCTTCTCAATGGAAGGAACTGGAGAATTATTTTTAAAAAGAAAAGGAAAAGAAAACTTGGAATTCAGAGAACCTGATACACAAATTGTTACAATTGTATAATGATCTGTAACATCAATAAAGCCTGACTGGAGTGGTGGGAGGAATTTGGACTCATCACTTACTTGATTGGCCATCTGTCCAATGAGTGGCCAATCAGGTAGGCTGTCCTGCCCCTGGCCACATCCACTCCAACTTCTTCCATGCGGAAGAAATGCCAGCCTGCAGTAAGCTAGGCAGTGAGTGGGAGCTGGGAAGGAGGGAGGAGGCCCAAGTGTGGGGGGAGGCAACCCCCATCAGTACTCCCCCTGCCCTGAGCAACCCTGGCCACGGCCTCCCCAGGCCTCACCAGGGCTGCATGGGTTGGGGGGAAGGAGGAGAGAGGGGGAGGGGGGGAGACCACCCCACCAGCACTCCCCCCACCCTGAGCAGCCCTAGCTATGGCCTTGCCAGCCTCAGCAGAGCTGCCTGGAAAGGAGGGAGTTAGGCCCCATCAATGCTTTCCCCTTCCCCGAGGAGCCCTGCTGCAGCCTAGGCAGGCCTCGGCAGGCCTGCCTGGCTTGGGGGGGAGGGAAGGCTAGCACTCATTGTATTTTTCGGTCAATGGGCTTTTCTGCTAGTATAATAATATCTTTTGACAATTTTAACTGAAAAAGCCTTGGTGGTAGGAAGTTAATGGCCACTGCCAGAGAATGGGCAAAAAACCTGTGGAGAAACCTGCCATGGGGAAGTCATCCTGTTATTGCACTATATCAACAGCTACAGAGAGAGCCAGTTTGGTGTAGTGGTTAGGAGTGGGGACTTCTAATCTGGCATGCCAGGTTCGATTCTGCACTCCTCCACATGCAACCAGCTGGGTGACCTTGGGCTCGCCACGGCATGGATAAAATTGTTCTGACCGAGCAGTGATATCAGGGCTCTCTCAGCCTCACCCACCCCACAGGGTGTCTGTTGTGGGGAGAGGAATGGGAAGGAGACTGTAAGCCGCTTTGAGCCTCCTTCGGGTAGGGAAAAGCGGCATATAAGAACCAACTCTTCTTCTTCTTCTTCTTCTACACTAGCAATGAGAAAACCATACAAACAAGTCCCCAAGTGAAAAATACCATACAAGATACTGGTGCATCCCTTGGCTTGATTAGCCATCTTTATTAACCGATGTAGAAGAATGCTGATTAAATTTTCAGTCAATACAAAAAGAGAAAAGGGGATGTGTGTGTGAGAGAGAATAATGGGCACATATGTCTGTCACAATATAACAAGTCCAAAGATTTCATTCTGACTGCGCTTGCAGCTGTTCCTGAGTGCTGAACTTATCTCAAACTTTTAAAAATCAATTTTTTAAAAATCTTACTGCCTTGTGTTGAATCAGAGATTGTTGGCTTGATGACACGATTTGCATCTTCGTGAAGAGCACCAAACCAGTCTTTTAAACGTGAAGCAAGGTTCCTCAACTCCTTGTCTGTGCAAACTGCCAAAAGAATGACAGCAATTAAATCAAAGAGAACATGCCAGATATATTCTAATAGAACAAGATTATTGTTTATTTCTTGAAGAATCAACTTTGACTTGCATAGCTGTAAATTTCAAGGAGATAAAAAGTGGTGGGTCAAGGAGTTACAAGCATATCCACAAAGCATAAAGCAACAAGACAAAGATTTATTATTGGAGGAACACTGGATAAGTGGGAGCTGCAATTTATGGTGTACGGTCTGGACACACATCCATCTTTTGTTGCTTCCCACAGAACTGTGGATATTTAGGTAAGGTTTGTTATCACCTTTTAGGTCTTCAGAGAAAACACATCAATCAAACAGTGGTAGGGAAAATGGGAATAATCCAGCACTGCTATTAGAACAAGGCCCTGAGAATAATTTATAACTTTTGTTTTGCTTTAGTGTAAAGCTATTGTCATGGCAATAGGAAATCTTTCTTTTAATGGAAGCTGTCATGTTCTCCAATTCAACTGCAAATAAGAGTTTGCAACCTCTTAAATTGTCAGTGCTTCTTCGTGCTACCTAGATTAAAGCATCTGCAGCTTGCTCCCCTTATACATTTTTATTGGGAAACATCTCATTTTTTCCCCTCATGAATTTTTGCTAAGAGATTAGTGACCAGCATTAGCCAGTATTTGTTAGGGTGAAATTAGACAGTGGTTCCAGTCAAAAAGAATATTCCAGTTTTGCATTATCGTTAATGTTTGAATTCACAGATTGGTGCTATTTTATCATTCTTGTCACGAACTCCTTCTATAATTTAAATAACATTTCAAATACAAAAGAAAGTTTTTTTCAGCAGCAATGACATGCTTTATAGAATAATTCTCAGCAGAACATCCTTATTCACCGTGTATTTTAATATAATTCCTCCAACTATCTCTGATAGGGACTTATGAACGTCAAAGCTAAGAAACAAGCCCCCCTTAGTAGTGCAACCCTAAACAGAGTTACTCCTAAATCAGTGGGTTTAGAAGAGTGTAATAATGTTTAGGATTCCGCTGCATGCCATGGAATTTTCAGCTGAAAACTGGGTAAAAAGATATAACAAAGGAGAGGACAGGAGTGATTGACCCTAGGATAATATAGCTATGTCATGGGCAACTTTGACTACACAGACCATTTGCAGGTGAAAAAATTACATCTCTATGGAGTATCCCCAGCAACCAAAGAACTCTAGACATTACTTTTTGCTTTCTGGAGACAGGGAACTTAGATTCTGAGAGAACTTTGCATGATACATGGAAGTGACTAAACCAGTGATAGTGAGCAGCAGTTACTGGGACATCAAAATGATAACTCTTTTTGGGAGAACAGTAATAGCTTTTTGGGAAAGAAAAAGTACCAGAAGCACAAAAACATTTCCTCCATAAAACATCACAAGCATTTGGTCTGAGTGGAAATACTTCGAAATAATCTGAGAAATCTGGAAAATGTCAGTCAGGTGTACATTACAGCTGTAAAATGCAAATATTTAATAAAATGGCTCTTATGCTGATTAGACCAGCTTAATATAAAAAAATACTAATAATAACCAGGACATGAGACAGTCATAAGATATCCAGATTCATTTGAAATCATAATCCAGTATTGTTTTGCAGTTTTCTTCTGTAATTTCCCTCACACAACTGTCCAACCAATGACTTGTTACAGGGATTGAGGTTTCAATGTGTGAGTCTTTCCCATTCACTTCAATGGGAGACAGTTCTCTATGAACTTGTTTTCTCCACTGAAGCAAATAGGATCACCCACATTCTTAGGTGCTCCATTTACACAGTGGATCACATATAGGATTCTTGATACACATTATAGGCAATGGTTGTCTATAGAAAAAAAATAACAAATAGAAGATATTATGAAAACTAACTAACTAAAGGGGGGCTTAAACTAAAATAAAATATGGTCAATTATGATGCTTGGGAGTGCTACACTTTTAATCTCACAATGTCCCTATGAAGTCCTCATGGTGTAATATTTCAGGGTGTAATATTTCTAAATGAAGAAGAGTTGGGTTTTTCACTACCTGAAGGAGTCTCAAAGCAGCTTACCTTCCTTTACTCTCCCCACAACATGTGGGGGAGTGGGGAATAAAACTTCAGATTAGAAGCCACTACTCTTAACCACTGTACCAAGATGGATGGCTTAAAACAACTTTAATAAAGATAGCAACTATAACATCTTGCACAGTATTCTTTAAGTCTTGCTCCAGAAAAATCTTGGGACATATGACATAGTGCCTTTGTCCACTTTCCTCCCTCAGTAGCAAGATTTTCCTTTCATTTTCCTTTCCCTTTTATGACTGAGCTGCCCTAGTTACCTTTCTTCTTTGATGAAGAATCCTGGCTGTCCCATACTGTCTTAGTATGCTATTTTGGCTGTTGGCTCAGCCCAGGAAACTTAGGAAAGGATTGAGAGTCCCCTTTAACTTAAACAGCTCTCTTTTTTGAAATTCCAAATTAACAAAGCATTTTATTCAACATAGAGGGAAAAGGTCAGGTGAAATCAGGGGGTAAAATTTCTGAGGTAACTCAATACAGAACTCTGAAGTAAATCAGTATATGCACAACCTTTGGTTCATATGTTTCATATGAGAGATTCATAAGCTGTTACCAGTGATGAGAAGCTTTTGTTTGAGTGTTTCCCAAACATTCCAGTACACTTCCTTTGAATATTCACTGGCTCTTGGTTTCCAGATGGCTGGTAAATCCTATCCAGTACCCAAATTCTTTCTTTAAACACACCAGTACTCTGCTTGAGTTTTATCTGACTTTTAAGTTCTGGCAACTTAGACCAGGGATATCTCCACTCTTCAGAGCTATCTCTTTGGTCCTTTCCGCACAAGTAAAATGTAGGAAGAGTGTGGCAAATTGTAATCGCTACTAATTTGCAGTTATGCACGACGTTGCACACAATCTGCCACACTCCTGAAAACGATCAGCAAAAAGCGCTTCGTTGTAGCGCTTAAAGGGAAATCCCAAAAAGTGGATTCACCCTCCAAAAAGCGCTACACTCTTGCAAACAATCTGCAACAGTTCCGAAAAAGACCTGTGCGTTCCCATTGTTGCAGTTTCAGCAAAGTCCCTCCCTCTGGCTCTCTCCTCTGAACTTCCGGTGAAGCAATCGCCATTTTTTTTCCGGAGCGAGCGGAGAGCAACGAACCGGCAAGCCTTCATTCACCCAGCAAGGCTTCTCCGGCTGCAGTCCCTCCACAGAGCTGCTTTAAGTCACCAAGCACAACACAGCCCCGTTTGCAAGTTCCCTTTATTTTCGGCCAAAAATCGCGCCTGTGTACAGGGGGGGGGGGATTTTTTTTTCACTCGGGGGAGCGTGGCAACGATGAATCGCCAGCTCATACACCACCTGCCAGCTAGATGGGTCTCTCCGTTGCAACGAATCAACGCAGATTCGTTGCAACGTGTGTGTGTTTTTTTAAACCTGTCTTAAAGGGAAAGGGGCTGTTTGGGAGCATGATAATGGCCGCCCATTGGCTGTTCGTTTGAGTGACGGCCGGGGGCGGGACAAAGCACATAAAAAATCGCTTCCTTTCTAGCAATTTTTGGTGAAACCAGAAACCTGTGGGAAACGATTGCAACGCTACTGAATTCAACTACAAAGGCAGGTATGCATAACGCCGAATTCCACTATTTTAAATTCCGGAATTGCTTAGTGTAAACAATTGGCCACATTGATTTTTGTGCGGAATGGGCCTTTGTTTTAAATGAGTAAGGAAATTTCTGCTCTCCTTTTCATGACCTGAATGGTTCACCTAACTACCTATTCTTCCTTGACAACTCCATCTGTTTTAAACTGTTCTAAGACAGCTGAATTGAGACTGAATTTCTCCATCCTCTTCTCAAGTCTTTTTCTGCTCAACTGATGCTAACCAATAAATTGCCTTGGAGCAGCATATCACTCTTTACAGTCCTTTCCCTCTTTGTACAGCACTTTTAAGAGTGCAGTCTGTCACATATGATTTTTGGACAAGACCACAAATACTAATTCATTCACACTGCTAAATATAACAGGATATCTCTAAACTGTAAATTCTATCATTATACATGGAACATGGGGAATTAGTGGGAAGGGATTGAACTTCAATCTCCCATGCATAGGTTCAATACTTTGTGCCTGTATAGCTCACTGGAGGCTTATATCACCAGTTTTTCCTGCTCATATTCAGCTTGCTGGGCCCCAAATAATGTGCTGTATGCACTGGGCCATAAGTTTCAGCCAAGCTGAATTGCCATTAATGAAAAAACTGGCATCTATACAGTCTTTTTAGATGATCTCAAGTTATTATGTACAATTCTTGTTCTACTCAGAAGAGGTAAAATTGGCCAATTATACTTCAGGGAAAATGTAGTTTAAAGTGCTGTTTTATTTACTGAAACCGCTGTTTTATTATTGGGGGAAAATTATTGTCAGAAACATATACAGTCCAGTGTGAGACTCTGTATTCTATGGGCTCATTTTACAGGGAAATTCTGCTCTGCAGACTTCACTGAAGCAATTCATTTCAGTGAGCAAATTGGCTGATATGGCCTTTGGGGGAAAGTCCCAGTGAACCAGTGGTTTGGGGGCTGCCCCAAACCCAAGGCATCCCTGAATGAAGTCGGTTGGAGCCACTGCTACTGTGAACTGGTGCCCTCTGTGAGGGATGGGTGGGAGCTGCTACTGTTGCAAGATGGTGGCCCCCTGCCAGTAGCCTCTGCTCTGCACAAGACGGACAGGTGCAAGGTGTAAGAGAGCCAGCAGGGTGTAGAGGGGAGGAGTGCCAACTTCTAATCTGGTGAGCCGGGTTTGATTCCCCATTCCTCCACACACAGCTGGCTGTGTGACCTTGAACCCACCACAACACCAATAAAGCTGTTCTGACTGAGCAGTAATATCAGGGCTCTCCCAGCCTCACCTACCTCACAGGGTTTGTTGTGGGGAGAGAAATGGGAAGCTGATTGTAAGACACTTTGAGACTCTTCCTGGTAGAGAAAAGCAGCATATAAGAATCAACTCCTCCTCCTCCTCCTCCTCCTCCAAGATGGTTGGGAACCATTGAACCAGCAGGAAGAAGAAGAGTTGGCTTTTATACCCCACTTTTCACTGCCAGAAGGAATCTCAAAGCAGCTAACAATTGCCTTCCATTCCTGCCCCACAACAGACATCCAGCGAGGGAAGTGAGGTTGAGAGAGTTCTGACAGCACTGCTATGTGAGAAAAGCACTGACAGGATGGTGATTAGGCCAAGGTCACCCAGCTGGCTGCATGTTGAGGAGTAGGGATTCAAACCTGAGGACCATTCTGCACCCAGAAAATAAAGTGAAAGGCGTACTTTTGCAGATCCCATATTTTTAGCGTTTTGCACAATGTTCTCCAACATCCAGCTTCCCAGCAGCAAACCTGCAGCTACATCCTCCATTTTAAAGTAATAGTTGGTGAATCCCAAAAAGTGGATTTCCCCAGCTATCTAGCGTGAGTGAGAGGAGAGCACCCAGGAAGCCACACCACAAGGAAATGTAGCACTATCTCTGCCTCCAGTGCCCACCCTCACATCCACCTCCTTCTGCTGAACATTTAATTATTTTAGGATTATATCCTTTTTAGGTAGAATTTCACAGTTTGGATATTCATGATATTTACATTCAAAGGTGAGGTAAAGGGTTTACTTGTATGTGTATAATTGCTTTCAATTTTGTAATATATTAATTTTGAGCATTTATGTTTAGGACAATCATAGAATCTGTACACCGCCCGTGGCGCCGCGGGCGCCACGGACTATATAAAAGAGTAAGGGGTTGTGGGGAGGAGTTAGGGCGGGACCAGTCCGGTATAATAACTCGGAGGGGTCCAATCAGGAGCCGCGAAGCAGCTCCTGATTGGGCCCCTCCGAGTGCCACTCGAGGGCCAAGTGGCCAATTGGGAGGCGCGCCCACTTGGCCCGCTCCGGACTCCTCACACACGCCACTGGCAGCATGCACCTCAGGTAAGTGCAAACCGCAAAGTAGCGCCCGGGGCCAGCAGAGGCCTTGCCCACCCACCGCAGCCGGCTTTCGGGAGCCCGTTTTGGGCTATTGGGGGGGCGGCGGCAGCTTCGCCGGCAGCTTCGCTGCTCCCGGGGCGAGAGGAGCCCGTTTTGGGCTATTGGGAGGGGGGGCGGCGGCAGCCGGCCTCCTGGCGAGAGGAGGCCGTTTTGGGCTATCGGGAGGAGGGGCGGCGGCAGCCGGCCTCCTGGTGAGAGGAGGCCGTTTTGGGCTATCGGGAGGGGGGGCGGCGGCAGAACTTTACATTTGTCCCTATTGAACTTCATTTTATTCAGTTTAGCCCACTTCTCGAACCTATCAAGATCATCCTGGGGCTTTCCGCACAAGGTCCAATGTTGCAAAATGTTTTCAGAATGCAGAAACGCTATATTTAATAGTGGAATTTCGTCATTCCGCGTACCTTTAATTTTAGTGGAATATTGAAGTCCCAGTAGCATTGTATTCATTCCCCACAGGTTTCCAGTCTCGCTGGAATCGCAGCAAAGGAAGCAATATTTTTCTGTGCTTCTTCCCGCCCCTGGCCGTCAATCAAACAGAACAGCCAATGGACTGTTGTGTTTGTGCTCCCGAAAAGTGCCTTTCCCTTTAATAAATGTTTTTAAAAATGCAAACACATCAGTTGCAACGAATATTTGTTCAATCATTGTTTCAGAAAGACCTTTATTGCTGGCGTAGGAGCTGGTGCTTAATCGTTTACACTCTCCTCAAGTAAACCCCCCCCCATGGGCGTGATTTGTGGCTGAAATTATGGGCAGTGTCGAACAGGGGGCTGTATTGTGCTTGGGAACTTTAAAGACACTTGCAGTAGGGAGCCTTGTCTTACTGTTAATCACTTTTGTGGAGGGACTTCAGCCGTAGAAGCCTCGCTTGTTCGTTGCTTTCCCCAGTCTAAGGGGGGAAAAAATGTCGATCGCTTCTCCGGAAGCTCGGGGACATTCTTTCTATCGCTACATTGAGAACGCACATGTCTTTCACTGATGTGTTGCAGTTTGTGCTCAGAAGTGTAGCTGTTTTTTCAGGGGGAATCCACTTTTCCCGATTTCCTGAAAAGCACTACAACGAAGTGATTTTTGCGGGAGTGTTGTAGGAGTGTTGCAGATCGTGTATGACGTCATGCGGAACGTCGATTTAATAGTGTTTACCAAAGGTAAGATTTCTGCTACATTTAAGTCATGCAGAATGGACCCCTGTATTCTATTGCTGTCTTCAGTTGTGTTTGCTACCCCTCCCAGTTTAGTATCATCTGCAAATGATACTAAACAACACAGGCTCCAAGACAGATCCTTGGGGTGCTCCACTTGTCCCTGTTTTCCAAGAAGATGCTGAACCATTAATAAGTACCCTCTGGGTATGATTTGTCAACCAGTTATTGATCCACCTGACAGAATTAGGATCTATACCGCATTTTACCAACTTGTGAACAAGAATATCATATTGTTGTTCTTGTTGTTGTTGTTGTCGTTATTATTATTTCAATTTATTTCCCGCCACTCCCAAATGGCTCGTGGTGGGTTACAATGTCTTAAAACCCCAGTAAAACTCCCATTAAAAGACTTAAAACCATCACAACATGGTGGAGCAAAAAAAAAATCCCGTTACTACAGGAAAGGCGGAGGAGAAGGAGGTCAACGATGTTCGAGAAGAAGCCCGGGGGGGGGGGAGCAGTTGATGTACCACGCCAACCCCAGCCTCAACCATGGACCTGGTGGAAGAGCTCTGTCTTGCAGGCCCTGCAGAACGCTGGAAGATCCCGCAGAGCCCGCAGCTCTCCCGGAAGATCATTCCACCAGGTGGGGGCCAGGACCGAAAAGGCCCTGGCCCTGGTCGAGGCTAGGCGTGCTTCCCTAGGGCAGCTGGCACCGCGCCGAGGGGGGAGGAGAGTGGTGCTGGCAGCGGCGTGACAGCGGGCGTCGCCCTCCCCCCCCCGTGGAACGGCGCTGGCTGCTCCCAGAGGGAACGGCCATTTTGGTGGCTGAATCGCACAAGCCTAGTCAGTAGGGCTGCCAAGGGGAATGAGAACAGTGGCTGCGCCAGCCCTTTTTGCCCCAAGGCTGCCCTAACTGTCAAGTCCAACTGTAAATTGCCTCAGAACCCTGACAGAGCTGGCAGGAGGCTGCAGAGTGCTCTCCCTTCCCCTCCTTTCAGGCCTGCTGTGAAGGAGCCTCTGACAGGCCCTGACTGAGGGGAGGGAGGCATTTCCAAGAGCAACGCAAGGGAGCCTGAAGGCCTTCCTTTTGAGGGGGGGGGCTTTCCCCTTCTGCCAAACAGTTGGATGACAGGGAGGTCACAGAAAAGCCCCTTAAAATACTGCTATGGCCGGGGGTTAGACACAGCCAAGCCATGTGTCTTTCTTCTTTGCAACTCTCTGCAGATTTGAGGCCACTGGCACAGCATTATTCTGCAGATGAAACTGGATGCTGTTGCAGAGTTTCTTTTGTCTCCTGTTTCATCTGCACAACAACCCTGTGCAGTAGGCCTCAAGTCTTTCAATTCAACAACAACCCATCTGTGAGGCCTTAAATGTTTCTTCTCTACCACAACCCTGTCCAAAGTAGCCCTTTCTGCCTGGGGAGCTCATCTTTATACTCTGCAGGTGAGCTGTAATTCCAGGAGCTCTCCAGGCCCCACCTGGAGATTGGCTACCACTGGGTTCAAATATTCCTGGTGGTTTGGAGGTGGGACGTCATACAATGCCTCAGAGTCCAACCTTCAAATGAGCCATTTTTGCCTGCAGTTGGGAGGGAATGGTGCAGGTGTGTCCCTCCTGGGCTATGGGCTACGGCCAGCCCTTACCAGCAACTGTTTGTATTCTGGGGCACAGATAGGCAGACCAGCATCAGTCCTGTGAGTCTGGAAAGTGCAGGAAGATCTAAATAAATATTTACAGCTTGAAACTGTAAAAAGTGAACAAGTAAATGGAAACCGAAATAAGTTTTTTCAACCTTGGCCTGGCAAATAAAAAAAAAACAGTATAAAAAACATTACTAAGGTCAAGACTGCTATGCAGTCTTCCTCTTAGGGTTGCCAGCTTCCCTGTGAAGCTCTCTACCCCACCTCCCTCATGGGGAGTCTGCTATGGGGAGAGGAAGGGAAGACAATTGGAAAATGCTTTGAGACCCCTGAGGCCTGCTGGGTCACTGCTGCACATTCCCAGTCCTCTCAGACCTCTCACAGCCCCACATCCCTCACAGGTTGACTATTGTGGGGAGACGAATGGAAAAGGTGTTTGTAAACCGCTTTGAGACTCTTTTGGGTAGTAAACAACAGGGTACAAAAATCCATTCTTCTTTTAAGGAGCAATCATGAAAGAAGCATGTGAGCACATAACATTTTATCAACAGTGAGAAAATGGAAAAGAAGGAACAGGGTGGACACCTGTGTACTGTGACTACCCCATGTGTATTAGGGAAGAGGGGCATTTTGGTGTCTGTGGTCTAATTCACACAAGAAGGGAAATGATGCAGAACTGGGAGGAATTGGTTGCCATGTAATCTTCCCCTAAGAAGAGTCTCCAGTCTGATTTTCCCTTCCCATATCTGAAGACATGGCTCTGGAGAGCTCATCTGTAACCACTATGCCACAATTCCCAAAGGTCAGTCCTCTCCCACACTCAACGAACATTCCAAACCACAGGTTCTTGACACCCATCTCTCCGCGCCCATGCCCTCATTTGCCACCACACCACCACAACCTCCCACACAACACACACATTCAACCCCTTACAGACTGGACAACTCCTCCCCTTCCTCTTCCCACTGCCAAGCTCTAGCACCCGTTGTATTCTTGGATATAACGGGCTTTGCGAGAGAACAAACAAACAAGAACGAAGAACCCTTTACTTCATTTATTTTGTAATAATTTTAGTAACATTTATAGTAACCTTGGGATAGGTTTTTTCTTTCTCTCTTTGTATTCACTACAAACCGTCCCATTTGTCTATATTTGCTTGGCTTGATTGACAGGTGGAAGAGAGTCACGTGTAAAGCGTGTTTCTCTCTTCCGCTCTTTCAAGCAGGCAAAGTGAAGTGTAAGGAGAGCGAAAAGACAGTAGAGGAAAGCAGGACAGCAAGAAGGTAAGGAATGCCTGGAGGTACGATAATATTTAGTGTTACGCCATTACGCTGGCGTAACGCTATTTTTTCCAATACGCAGAAATGCCCTAATTTTCCAGATTAGAACCATTTTATACAATGTGGGTAAGCATGAGCCAGGCGGAAGCTATGACAAACCTTTTCCTTCCTTTTCCTGTCTTGGGTGAACAGGACAAAATGGAGCCTGCACTTCTTCCACCTGTTGTCCCCTCTGCAAGCGTTATGGCCCCTTCCAAGACTTTGCATGTGCTTTGCCATTAAGCCATGGTCTTCCCAATCTATACCTATACCAATCTATAGGTTCTTCTCATCACAGAACAAACAGTAACCATAATGCACCTAAATGTCAAGCAAAGAAATAAGAAGACAATATCTTGCCAAATGGGTCAGTGGCAGCACATGTTTGTTCTTATTCTGAACTAGTTCAGTTGCCCATCAAATATTTGGAGCTGCTGCTATAAGGGAACATCAGGCAAACTGCCGCAAAGAGATTATGCTGCTTCCCTCCAATGCTGAAGTCTATATCTGCCAATGGCTCAGAAGCCAAATGCTTTAATATCCACTTGCAGTGAGCCAGCGCTGCACAGCTGCAAATAAAATGGTTCAGCTGTTCTGTGGACTCACTTCTACATGCAGGGTTGGGAAAATATATTTGAAATCTTGCTTGGCAGTGAACCAATGACAAATTTGGGTTTGCCAATGTCCTTGTCTTTTAATGGGACACCTAGTAACATCCACAGTTGGTGACTAACTTGCAAGTATCCCTTGAAAAACAGTCTAAAAAAAGGCTTTAAATGCCTTTAAGTTGAGTTTATATATTTATTAAGTTTAGAGCCAAATTGTCTTTTTGAGAAATCAGGTAATGGCCAAATCAACTTGACAGCCAACAAGTACCATAGGAAAACATGGGAAGAACTTTGAAAAGAGAACACACATGGGTTTCTCTGAATCTCCCTGCTGAAATCACAGGTACTGAAATCAATGCATGTATGGAGGAATGGGCCATGCCCCCAGCTTATGTACCATTGCTGGTTTATGAACATGGAGTCTATGTATGTACACAGTATATGATTGTAGCTTCTATTCACATGACTAGGAAAACTACTTTTTCAAACATTTCCAAGCTGAGACTCATGTTTCCTTCCAATGTCATCTGAGCAAGGTTACTTGGGAACACAGCAGACGCCGTGATTATACTGGCTGTCACAACGTACATGTTGATTATACTCATGAATGCAGATTTATAAGATCTGATCCTATCTTTGTTTGCTTATAAGTAATTAATACTCTTCAATGGGATGTACTCCCTACTTAAATATGAGGAAGTAATATTACAGCCCTAGTGACAGTTTCTAGATATGGCAAGTGCACTCTGCATTATCCTTAGGCTGATTCACTGGTTATTAACAGAAAATTAGGAAGCAGCTTATAGAGGCCCATCCCAACTGTCATGATTAGGGCTGCCATCTATGGCTCTGGAAATTCCTGGGGCCATTCCGCATGAGTTCAAAGTAGCAGAAGGCTTACAAATGGTAAACGCTACTAATTTGCCGTTCCGCATGACGTTGTACACAATCTGCGACAGTCCTGCAACACTAGCTGTAAAATCGCTTCATTGTAGCGATTTCCGGTGAATCCAGAAAAGTGGATTCACCCTCAGAAAATCACTACACTCCTGCCAACAACCTGCAACACTTGCGAAAAAGACCTGTGCATTCTCAATGTAGTGGCTGCAACAAAGTCCCTCCCCCTGGCTCTCTCCTCCGAACTTCCGGCGAAGCGATCGCCATTTATTTTTCCTCGGAGCGAGCGGGGAAAGAAACGAACCAGCGAGGCTTCATTCACCCAGCGAAGCTTCTCTGGCTACAGTCCCTCCACAGAAGTGCTTTAAAGCTCCCCTAAGTCCCCAAGCACAACACAGCCCCCTGTTTGCAAGTTCCCTTTATTTTCGGCCGAAAATCGCATCCGTGCGGGGGGGGGGATTTTTTTTTCACTCGGGGAAGTGTGGTAACGATGACTCGCCAGCTCACACGCCTGCTAGATGGGTCTCTACGTTAGGAAGAATCAAGGCATATTCGTTGCAATGTGTGTGTGTGTGTGTGTGTTTTTAAACCTGTGCTTAAAGGGAATGGGGCTTTTCCGGAGCATGATAACAACCGCCCATTGGTTGTTCATTTGATTGACAGCCAGGGGCGGGAACAAGCACAGAAAAAAATGCTTCCTTTTTAGCGATTTTTGCGAGACCGGAAACCTGTGGGCAACGAATGAAACACTACTGGATTCCACTACAAGTGCAGGTATGCGGAACGCCGAGATTCCACTATTTAAAATAGCGTTTCCGCTTTGTGAAACCAATTGGCAACATTGGTCCTTGTGCGGAAAGGCCCCTGGAGATGTGGGGGGGGGGAGCCTTGGTAAAGCAAAGTTTAGGGAGGGGAGGGAGCGCAGTAGGGGGTGTGATATCATCCAGTCCACCTTTTGAAGTTGCCATTTTCTCAAGGAGAACCAATCTCTCTCATTTGGATAGAATCCTTCAGGGTCATCCAGTCCAACCCCCTGCACAATGCAGGAACTCACAACTACCTGCCTACCCACAATGACTCCGGTTTCATGCCCAAGTCATCCCCCCACCTAACATTTCCAGAATCCAGCCTGGCCTGGAGGGAATTCACCTACCATCCCACAGTGGCAATTAGCAATTCCCTGGGTATGTAAGGAAGAGCCACAAAAGACAGACACTGGCTCATCCCTTCCTGCCCACCCACTCACAATCTGCCTAAGTTCATAAAATCAGCATTTCTGTCAGATTACTATGTAGCCCCTGCTTAAAAACTTCTGAAGAAGGAGAACCCACCACCTTCTGAGGAAGCCTGTTCCATTGAGGAAACTACTCTAATTATCAGGAACTACTTCTGGATATTTAATTCTTTTGAATTAATTTCAACCCGTAAGTTTTGGTCTGATCTTCTGGGGCAACAGCAAACAACTCTGCTCCATCTTCTAATATGACAGCCCTTCAGGCATTTGAAGATGGTTATCATATCACCTATCAGTTTTCTTTTCTCCAGGCTAAACAGACCAAGCTCCCTCAACCTTTCCTCATATGACTTGGTCTCCAAACCCCTCACCATCTTTGTAGCCCTCTGCACATGCTCCAGTTTTTCTACATCTTTCTTCAGTTGTAGTGCCCAAAACTGAACACAGTACTCCAAGTGTGGTCTACCAGAGCGGAGTAATGTGGTAACATTACCTCGTGTGATCTGAAAACTATACTTCTTTTAATACAGCCCAAAATCCCATTTACCTTTTTAGCTACTAAGTCACACTGCTGATGTATGTTCACTGTATGGTCTACTAAGACCCCCAGATTCTTTTCACACAAATGACTACTAAGACAAGTCTCATCCATCCTGTAGAGATGCATATGGTTTTTCCTGCCTAAATGAAGAACTTTACATTTATCACAATTGAAATTCATTTTATTCACCTTAGTCCAGTTTTCTAGCCTGTCAAGATCATCTTGTATTCTGATTCTGTCTTCTGATGTGTTTTCTACCCCTCTCAGATTAGTGTCATCTGCAAATTTAATTACCACCTCTATTCCTTCATCCAAATAATTTATACATATGTTAAACAACACAGGGCAGATCCCTGAGGCACTCCACTTGTCAGTCCTCTCCAAGAAGATGATGAACCATTTACAATCACCCTTTGGGTATGATCTGTCAAGCAGTTCTCAATCCACCTAACAGTAATAGGATCCCTACTGCATTTTACCAACTTGTCAATAAGAATATCAATAATTGTTAATAAGGGCTTCCTGAAT
This sequence comes from Paroedura picta, assembly GCF_049243985.1. Classification (NCBI taxonomy): domain Eukaryota; kingdom Metazoa; phylum Chordata; class Lepidosauria; order Squamata; family Gekkonidae; genus Paroedura; species Paroedura picta. The sequence goes on from NC_135371.1 coordinate 87,508,394, forward strand.
AGCTAGGAGTTAATTAATTTTAAAATATATTTTGAAAATGTGTTAAACATTTGTTGGGTCATATGATTATATATGGTCATGTTGACCCCACTCCCAAAATGGAAAAGATGTGAGTGCCAAGTTGTTTTCATAGTTCTTGTGTAAGTGTTCCAATGAGTACTGGTAGAAATTCCCCCCTAAAGCAGCAAGATGCCCAACTGGGATGCTGAGAAGAACTATGCTTTCCACAGAGGTCTCCTAATTATTCAAGATATTTATCAAAGCAGAATAAGAGAAGGGGAACCTTTGTGCTATTGCGGGTTCTTGTCCTGACAAAGAAAGAGACTGTGATTCTATCACTCAGAGGAAATGGCTGTTTCCCAGATATAAAACTATTCCATATTAAAGAAAATGTATTATGTGCATCCATCATATATCCAACATACTGCGCTCTTAGGAAGCAGCCTTCTAAAAGCACGCTGTCTGCCCCAATTAACACCTCAGATCATCTTGTCACTTATTAATGCCTGATCCTAAATACAAAACTAATGACAACAAGTAGAGATACTAATAGCTGTGAGGAGACTACATAGATAACTAAGGCAAGTTCTGATATGAAGCTTGCTTGAAATGGGGCTTTTAAGAAACAAAACTAAGCCAAAGGAGAACATAGGGAAAAGTAGGGTGCCACAGCCTCCTTTCATAGTTCGTTCTCCATGTCAGATGTGTCTACGTAAGTATTAATTAATACTGTAAGGACCTTGAAAGATTTGGCAGTTTACTTACTCACAGACTTCCAGATAGTTGGATGCTAATCAGAGTCTCAGCGCAGCTATTTTAGCAGGTTAGGCAGATGAATTACATTTCTATGTTGAATACTATGTGCAGTGGGTTGCCAGATTATTTTTCTGGCACAACTTTGAGGAGCTGTAAAACAAGCAACAATCCAACTGGTGTAGCTTCTCTTGGCTTGAAAATGAAGTCATGGAAGTCGCTTTTCCTGCTTACCCTTACACATATTTCTTTGGCTTGAAAAATGCATTTTAGCTGGAAAGTTTGGTGTTTTCAGCTGCAGTCAGGTCCACTTCAATTATAGAATCATAGAATCATAGAGTTGGAAGGGGCCACACAGGCCATCCAGTCCAACCCCCTGCTCAACGCAGGATTAGCCCTAAGCATCCTAAAGCATCCAAGAAAAGCGTGTATCCAACCTTTGCTTGAAGACTGCCAGTGAGGGGGAGCTCACCACCTCCTTAGGCAGCCTATTCCAGCATGGCTTCAATCCATTCACCAGTAGACAGAAGTAGCCTCTTCTTGGCTACCAGAAGCTCAGGGAGGATGGTAGGATATGAAAATTTTCTATGCCTCCACCTTGCAGACAAAATAGAAGTGGTGGTGGTGGGGGACAGGGGGATATCCAAAAACACTGGTTATGTGAAAGAGTAGTACCTGAACTCTGCTCTCATGTTATCATGTTCTAGCCCTTAGTCAAGAAGAAGAGGGCTGATGCTGAGATCACTGGGGGGGGGGGGGAGAAGTCAGAGACTGTGTTATCCCATCCCAGTACCCCACCCCTTCCAAAGTTGGATTTTCTCTGTGTACAACTTTCCTTTTCACCTGGATATTTTCATGGGTTCCAAATTGCTAGATTTATTTTAATCTCAGCCAATCCTAGACATTTGTTATATTTTACAATATGAAGAAGGAATCAACCCAATTAATATTTTCCCTAATGTCATTTTCCCCAAGAGCCAGTTTGGCGTAGTGGTTAGGAGTGCAGACTTCTAATCTGGCAAGAACTAGTCCCAAAAACAAATGATCCAGAATTTTACATATTAAGTAATGTGCCTTAAATAATCTTCAACTAGAAGCTAGACAAGATTACTGGGCCTAAGGTGAGCTATAGCAATATCTGAGCAGCTACTTCATGTGCCAGCTGAAGCCACAAAATCTGGCAAGATGGGTTCTATTCTGCACTCCCCAACATGCAGCCAGCTTGGTGACCTTGGGCTCACCACAGCACTGATAAAGCTGTTCTGACAGAGCAGTGATATCAGGGTTCTCTCAGCCTCACCCACCCCACAGGGTGTCTGTTGTGGGGAGAGGAAAGGGAAGGCGACTGTAAGCCACTTTGAGGCTCCTTTGGGTAGAGAAAAGCAGCTTATAAGAACCAACTCTTCTTCTTACTTCTTTTGTAAGCAACTTATTCCTAATCCTTTTTACTCCCATGTTTACAGGGAACTCAAAAATAGTCCAGCCAGAATCCTACCCACTCCACTTCCATTTGTCTGTGCAGTCCTATGTAAAGTTACCCTCTTCTAAATTCATTGAAGTCAAGGGGTTTAGATGGATTTATAAATGCGTATGATTTTCCTGTAAATTATATGAATGGGTCATCACAAATTATCAAACCTTCCAAGAATTTAATCCCAAGGTTTTCAATGGAATCCATTGCCACATTCAGTTGCCCATTGCTATCAAGTATAAATAAATCAAAAGGCATGTGTGAATTAACTGTCTGCCTTGGACTGAACTATTATGGTATGGAACTTGGTTGTCACCAATATGTGGTTGACACCCAGTTCCTGATGGTTGATCACCTTGATTCTCCCCCAGAAACATCAGCCAGCTGCCTGGAAGCAGTTATGAGGAGGCTCAAGCAGAGTTGTCTGAAGCTCAGTCCATCAAAGACGGAGGTTCTGTGGCTGGGCAGAAAGGGTCCAAGTGAGGAAGTGCATCTGCCCAACCTAGATGGTGTGCAGCTATCAGTGGCTCATTTGGCCAGGAACCTGGGTGTGACCCGGGATGTTTCCCTCTCCACAGAGGCCCAGGTGACAAGAGTAGCATGGCTGGCCTTATACTACCTTCACCAAGCCAAACTACTAGCACCCTACTCAGCCCTGGAACACCTAGCCAGAGTGATCCACATGACAGTCACCTGGGCTAGACTTCTGCAACTTGCTCTATGCAGGCCTACCCTTAACTCTGATCTGGAAACTGCAGCTGGTCCAGAATGTGGCAGCCAGGATCCTCACAGCAACACCCACATCTGGCCCATCCTTCAACAACTGAGCTGGCTTCTAGCTGCATACAAATGTAATAAATAGATTAAAAGATACAAGAAAAATAAATGGATAAATAAATAAACCTTAGGATATCTAATTCTTATTAGCACACATAAAATGAACATTTTAAATAATTTAAAATAAAACTGGAGAAAACTGATTATCCATGATAATACTCTAGGATCTCAACAGAATTAAAATAGCAGAGCCTCTAAAAATTCAAAAAGTTGGGTCTTGCATGGTTTTCTAAGGGAATCTAAATATCTGGATGGATAAATCCAGCAAACAATTACCTAAAAATATGATTCTCTACTCCAACTATCCTGATTCTTCTGTGGGTGATTCTTCTGTGGGTGATTTAAGTGTTAGTAGGTGATATTAAGTATCATGAAAAACATATGGTAAGGGAACTAGTCCCAAAAACAAATGATCCAGAATTTTACATATTAATTAATGTGCCTTAAATAATCTTCAACTAGAAGCTAGAGAAGATTACTGGGCCTAAGGTGAGCTATAGCAATATCTGAGCAGCTACTTCATGTGCCAGCTGAAGCCACAAAATTGTTCAGAAGAATCGAATTTACAATGCATAATGCTGCTGCAAGAGCCTCATAATACTTTTGTCATGCCATGAGGAAGAAAAAACAATCTAATCCACTATGATCGTATATATACACTCTGAAAAATTCAGTTTTCATAGCAAAATCAAAAAACATAAATAAGACTATATATTTTTTCTCTTACTAAGAATAAGTGCTTGGTTAGTTCAAGATTTTCTAAAAGAGAGACCAATGTCAATATTTTGAAGCAATCTATGCCATGATGGAGATTTCCCTGGAGAAATGATGCAATCCTAATGACCATGAAAACAATCTGCTTGTGCATTAAGAAGAACTGAGACAAAACTAATTTACTGGAAAGCATGCTGGCGGAGATTTCAATGGATCGTAATATTCCACTATCCCAAGTGGCTTGCCAGTATTATTCATTGTGACTGGAATGTGTGTTGCAGATACATAAACATAGAATCATAGAATCATCATGGTCCAAGTCTGGGCATATGCAGCCAGATTATCCTATGATTGCTTAGCCATGGTAATTTTTTTACTCAATGAGTCCCTAGACTTAATCAGTGGTAGCACAATAAAGATGCTTCCACCCAGACTGAAAAATGTGACATCCATTGCAAGTGAGATAGCTACACAACTATTTTACATGGCTAATACTCATTTCACCCAGTTCTCAGGGCACCGTCCTACAATAAAGTTAGCCTGTGTTAGTCATACACAAAGTACAGCTGGTGGTGTGCACTACAGACCACTGAACTGAGCATGGGGCAGAGGCTGAAAAGGCTGAAGGCACAGGTTAAACTTGTTGGCCTATGGTTGAAATGGGTTGTGTTGTTTTAAAAAGTAGGTTTTGGGTATAATAATTCTGTGGGAATGCAGAATAAAACATAGAGTATGATAAGAGGTTCAAATCAATTTACTTTCTTTTTTAAAAAAGCAATATTTTAGTCTTTATAGCTGTGGAAATATTCTTAAATGTGTGCAGCCTGAAGCCAGAAGCCAAAGGAGTGTCAGCGGTTTGGACAGGGGATCATGTCCTTCCCATGAGTTGCAAACAGGGTTGTAAACTCTAGGTTGGGCAATAACAGGAGATTCTGGACTGGAGCTTGAGGAAGGCAGGGTTTGGGAAGGGAATGACCTTAGCAGAGTATGGGCATTTCCGCACAGAGGGTCAAATCGCGTCTGCTCCCCGCAATAGCGGGATAGTAAATTGCACCATTTCTCCCCTCCACACTTTAAAGCCTTCCTGCTGCTGTGTCTCGCCTTTTCCCCTCCTCACTAGTGGTGACAAAAGCAAAAGAGAGAGCAATGCACTCTTTAGCTCACTGCTCCTCGGCCTGTCAATCAATGGAAGCAACCAATAGGAGGTTTGTTGGTCTAGCACATTTTAAAATTGAAACCTACACGTGGCAATACTTATTCATTGCTATGCATATGCATTGCTGTGGAAGATAACCCCCCCACAGCAAACCCCCAACCCAAACACACCCGGATAGCAGTGGGCATGGTGAGTGAGGCAGATTCCCACTCCTGTGTCAGTTCAACTTCCATTAAGTCTCTCTCTAGTGGTTTTTTTTAGTATGTGCTTCCTTTCGTTTTTTCACTCATTTGTCAGACCCCCATCACTTCTGCTCCTCTTCCCCCCCCCCCACTGGTTCACCCGCCTTCCGCTCAGCCATTCCCTTCCACAGTTGCCTAGGATTCCTGCCCTCCCTCTCCCTCCCCGAGCCCAGGTACATTTTGCAGAAAGGCTCAATATTTTCACACAGTCTATCATCAAAAGCAGTCATTTCCCTCATGGAAATGGATCTTGGTAATCTGTAAATCTATTGTACTGATATCTTAAGGTGTGGCAGCTCTAGTTGTAAATTGGAATAAAATATTAAAATAACAACAGAATACCAGGTGCCTGGAGGCCATGGCAGACTGGCTCAAGCGGAGTTGGCTGAAGTTGAGTCCAGCCAAGATGGAGTTCCTCTGGCTGGGATGGCAAGAGGAGAAAGAGGCGATACAGCTCACAATACTTGACAGAGTGCATTTAACACTAGTGCTTTCTGTCAGGAGTTTGGTGTGATTTTGGATTCCTCCTTATCAATGGAGTTCCAAATTGTGAAGACAGCCTGCCTGGCATTTTTCCATTTGTGCCAGGCAAGGAAACTTGCACTTTATCCCACCTCCCACCTTTGATAGGCACCCCCCCCCCCCTGCTTTTAATGGCTCCAGAGCACCCGAAGTACTCAAAGGTGCCCTGAAGCATGCCTCAGAATGCCCTTCGGCTCTGTTCAAGGGTGGGATTTAGAGCCTTGGACTGCCTTGGTGCAATCTGTCTTCGAAGGAGCTGTGCTTCGGAGGTTTTTTGTTGAAGCAGCCCAAAGCGCACATCCCTAATATGAAACACCTTATAGTAGCATAGGATTGGGAAATTTTGGGGAACTGGGTTGTGTGGGAAAGACAGAGTTTGGAGAGGGAAGGAGCTCAGCAGGGATGTGATACCAGAAAGTCTACCCTCTGAAGCACCTGTTTTCTCAAGGGGAACTTGTAGGCTAGAGGTCACTTGTAATTCTGGGAGAAATCTAGGCCCAACCTGTAGGCTGGCAATTCTATAACAGTTTAAAGTTATTTTTAACATGGTGTATAAACACTTTTGCTGTCAGAACTGCCTGTATTGGTCTTTAGTGCTTCCTTCTGTAAGATAAAGTTAACGAGGCTGTTGCCATTAGACATCCTACTGTACAGTTTTGTGATGACTTTGGGGGGGGGGGGGGGTCATAGGAAATAAAGACATGCACCATCTACCTCCATAGTTGTTAGTTAAACAATAGCTCCCTTCATCCATTAAACCTATTAATCTGAGTAGGCCATATGTTTTGTCACCAATTAAATGCAGACAGAAAATCACAGTGCTGTTTGTCAGTTGATGCAGGTAATCATGGACTCCAGAGCTGTTCAGTAGGCTGAAACTGCAGAATAGAACTCATGCAGTTCTATTCCAATATGTTTGACATCAGAAATTAATTAGATCCCAGATGGTTGTTGCTTTTATTTTTTTTAAACCCCTAGATATTTCATGATTTTGATTTTTTTATTACCTACCCCTGGGAAATTGGCATCCTCCTCATTAAGGGCAACTCTTTATATTTATTTATTTAGTAAAAAGGTAACCAAATAAGAAATTATTAACAGTACTTGTACAGAGTAAAATTATTTATTTTAATCTGAGCTGGTTACTTAATATAATATGTGTAATCATGTGTATGGCATTATAATGCTTTCCTCTTGGGTTAGCTGCACTTGATTGCAGCACATCTCACATCTAGAAGATCTGTGTAACCTGTATGCCCTCTGAGAGGCATATGCAATGTACATGCCTCATAATTTTTTAAAAGCAGAAAGCCATAATCAGAGGCCAAACAAATGTCCCCAAAATGAAAATGAATGTAAAGGAAAAAATGAGCAAAAGGCATAAAAAAGGAAAGCTTGAAAAAAATTAAAATAAACAATAGATATGCTAAATTTCATGGCACGTGTACTGAATGTACAGACTGTAAGACTCAGGAGTAGGTGGAGCTATGGAAGGGAGGGGAGGAACAGAAAAATAATCAGTTCACTACAGAGAGCCAAAGGGCTGAGACGGCATAATATATGGGCAATTATAAGTTCTTCCTCTGGACCATAAGGAAGGCCGAGCATCAAAGAATTGAGGCTTTTGAACTCTGGTGCTGGAGAAGACTCTTGTGAGTCCCTTGGACTGCAAGGCGAACAAACCGGTCAGTCCTAGAGATCAGCCCTGACTGCTCCTTAGAAGGCCAGATCCTGAAGATGAAACTCAAATACTTTGGCCACCTCATGAGAAGGAAGGACTCCCTGGAGAAGAGCCTAATGCTGGGGTGATTGAGGGCAAAAGAAGAAAGGGATGACAGAGAATGAGGTGGCTGGATGGAGTGACTGAAGCAGTAGGTGCAAACCTAAATGGACTCCGGGGAATGGGAGAGGACAGGAAGGCCTGGAGGATCATTGTCCATGGGGCTGCAATGGGTTGGACACGACTTCGCACCTAACAACAACAACAAAACCATGTTTTCATATTGTATTTGTGACCGCCACGAGCCTCCAGGGAGTGGTGGGATATTAAACAAACAAACAAATAAACAAACAAACAAACAAATAAATAAATAGGAAATAAGAGCTACAATTAGAAGCTAATTAAGTGCGATCTCCTCCAGCTCAGAATGATACCCTTCTCAATCACAAGACTTTTTGACACAAAGTCAGTACCAAGTACACTGACATACCCCAGAGGTGTCCAAGGAAATTGCTATTTCAGCCTAAGGAATGTGCTGTTTCATTAGATCTGGCTCCTCGCTCCCAGCAGAAGATAACTTGGCCCTCCGGTTGAATGGGGGATTGGGGAGGGGGAATAGGAATTGGACTGCTCGAATAAGAGGTCACCATCTATATCTATTTAGTGTTGTAAGGGGTGCTTTTATGGGCTTTTATTGTATTTTATTGTTTTATTTTGTATGAACTGCCGCGAGATCACTAGAAGAGTGGAGGCATATAAATAAATAAATAAATAAGTAAGTAAATAAATAAATAAATAAATAATTGAGTACGTACATACATAACCAATGCCCAGTTCCTATTTTTCCTTTTTAAAAACTCAGGGCCATTCCGCACCGGGATCCATGTAGCAAATTGTTTGCTGAACGAAAAATCGCCATTTTAAATAGTGGAATTCGTCGTTATGCATACCTGCCTTTGTAGTGGAATCCAGTTGCGTTTCTATCGTTTCCCACAGGGTTCTGGTCTCGGCAAAAATCGCTAGAAAGGAAGCGCTATTGCTGAGCTGTGTCCCGCCCCTGGCCGTCAAGCAGCCAATGGGCGGCCATTATCATGCTCCCTAACAGCCCCTTTGCCTTTAAGGAAGGTTTAAAAAACACACACACACACACACGTTGCAACGAATATGTGTTGATTCGGTGCAACGGAGAGACCCATCCAGCTAGCAGGTGATGTTTGAGCTGCCGTTTCATCATTGCCACGCTCCCCCCCGAGTGAAAAAAAAATCTCCCCCCCTCACGGGCGTGATTTTCGGCCAAAAACAGTGTAAAAAATAAAGTGAAAATAAACCAGCAAACGGGCCTCTGCGATGCTTGTGCTTGGTGACTTTAAACAGAGGGACTGCAGCCGGAGAAGCCTCACTGGGTAAATGAAGGCTTGCTGGTGCGTTGATCTCCGCTCGCTTAGAGAAAAAAAAATGGCGATCGCTTCGCCGGAAGATCAGAGGAGAGAGCCAGGGGGAGGGACTTTGCAGAAACCGCAACAATGGTAACGCACAGAACTTTCCCGCTAGTGTTGCAGATTGGTTGCAGGAGTGTAGCGCTTTCTGGAGGGTGAATCCACTTTTTGGGATTTTCCTGAAAGCGCTACAACGAAGCGCTTTTTGCAGATCGGTTTCAGGAGTGTTGCAGATTGTCAACGACGTTGTGCATAACGGCAAAACTGTAGCGATTTCAATTAGTAACCATTGTGCTATTTTGGACGAATGCGGAACGGCCCTCAATCAACAAGAACACTCAATTCATTAATTTGCCCTCCACCCTATTTCAAGAGCTATCTTGTCTCATCCAAACTTTTATGTCAGTGCCGATTGGGCTCACTTCAACTTAATTAAAGTATGTTAATTATATTGCCTCACCTAGGTTCTTTATGGCCCTGCAGATTTGTCTCACAATATCGAATCTAGGTATTTCCCTCACTTTTTACCATTAAAGTCTGACAGGAGTAAACCTGAACCAGCCAGTGCGATTTCAACTTTTTATCTTGACCCAATCAAAAGCCAGGGTACCCAATCTACCTTGGGAGTCTTCTACACAAAAGAAGAACCCAATACTCTGCTCCAGTCTGCAGGCTTCCCCCCCCCTTTCCTCCTCAATATCCTGCTTCCTTGGAGCTCAGCCCCATCTGCCTGCACCTCTCCAGATCTCAGGTCCCAGGTTAAGGTTGTAAGTCAGTTCACTAAAGTTTCCCAATTTTTTCTCCTCTCCCTTTCATAAGTGTGTCACTTTGCTGGTGTGTGTGTGTATAATAATGTAGGGAATTAGTTCTCTGGTGCCTAGTGTAGGTTGTTTACATTTTTATTATTTAAAAAACAGTATACAATAAAATTATTTGTGTTTACAATTCTCTAATTATTTTTCTTCATAATTTTATTTTGGAGTACTCCTACCAAGATTCACCCTGGTATTTACAGATTACAAGGTTCTGTGTTATTCCTTTGTATAACCCCTTTAAAAACTAATTTCTCCTAATATGGAACCATTTGTGTGTCTCCTGCAGAACATTGATGGGTTTGCCCCCCTGGGACTCCTCCGCTGCATTGGAGCTGTGGGTGGTTTTTACATCCCAGTATAAGCCCCCAAAAGGAGCATATGGGAGTATGGCAACAGAAAGAACTTCTGCTCCATGCTCCTACATAGCTTGTCTGGAGGAGAAGGGATGGGGGATTGTGGGCTGGAAGGGGCAGTCATAGCCACTGCCAATGTTCCTTCTTGCCCCTTGTAGAGGCTTGATGGCAACTGGGCTGGCATTCATGCTGTAGCAATTGGCCCAGCCAATGAATGCATTTTTTTTAAAATTCAGGAAGGATATTTATGCATTGTTCCATAGAAAAACTGCCATATACTATCATGCCAGGGCCATGCAGTGGGCAGAAATTGAGGCTCTTCTTGATGTGGTCCTACACTCCAGGAGCCTCCCACATTTGATGGCCAGCACACATATGCAGACCAGGAGAGCATATGTGATGGTTGCATGCAAGCTGGCAGAAAGTGTCCACCACCCGACCTTGGAGCAGTGCAAAATAAAAGTCAAGAGGCTGAAGTTGGACTTCCTAAACACCCTGGAGGCATGGCAGGGCTTCCCCAAGGAGAGTGGGAGGATACCCTTTCATGATAAGTTAATGGAGATCTGGGAAGCAAGACGCCCTTCTTGGGAGGACCGGAGACAACTTTGTGAGTTTCCCCCCACCCATGTGCCAATTCGCCTAGTTACACCCAAATTACAGACCCCACCAGCCCTCCCTGCTCTCCTGCAGTTTTAAGTAGCCATTCCTTTAAGGGAGACTACTGCTGTTCTCCTTGACAGGCAGATTTGTGTTGGTGTGCATCCACATCCACATAGAATTTCCATGGGTAGATTAAAAACTTCTGAGGGGGAACTTGCCACCTTTAGAGTGGGTTCACTTTGCCCTTGTGGTGGGTGCCTCCAAGCACCAGGAGCCCCCATCCTACCCCAGAAACTCCAGCCTCAAGGGACATCCCTAACATTCCCCCTTCGCCTTTTTGGGTATGCGCATTATGAAGGAGAAAGGTTGCTACTAAAGATGCCACTGCCGTCATGCAGTGCCTCAAGGGCTTGTTGTGAGGTGCTTGCTGCCAGTCGGGTTGCCTTTTTAAGTTATGATCTCTTTAATTGCAGGTCCCACATCAGATTCCATTTTCTGGCAGTAATGTTCACCTTTCTTGGTAATAGTGGGCACATGTTTCACAGCAAAGTATAGGAAAAGAGAGTCTTATTTCTCCACATTGTGTGTTTCGCTCAGCCTCTGCAGTGTTCATGGCACCCAGGAGAGTGGCTGCACCCTCTGCCCCTCCATGCACCAGAGACATAAGTCCAGGAGGGGATGGCATCTTCCACACCTGAAGCTGAGGAAGATGTCCCAGGAACCAGATGTGGAGTAGGATGCCCCTGACAGCACCCGCCAAACCTCAGGTATGTGTCTGCAGTGTCCTGTTACATGGCCATGGGTGGTTAGTGCCTTGTGCCACAATGAGCTGGTTAATTGTGACTGTGGGCCCACATTTGCAAATTTCACCCCAAAATTCCTGGACAGCCTCAGGATGCAGGCAACATCATGGGGGGGGGGGGAGGGCTCTAAAAGCTGCAAACATCTGGAGGCTGTCTAGGGGTAGATTCCTCATGCAGAAACAATCTAGATCCAGTTTGGGTAGCAGGGCAATAAACAATTTCAGATAAGTTTTAAAAATTGCTGATTTGTTGTTGTTTGGTAAGATATGCATTTATATTGATGAAACAGCTGATATTTGTTTCACAATGTTTTTACTTTTTAAGAATTGCAGAGATTTTTAATATGGTTTATATATTTCACATCATGTATATTTTAAGCTCATATCAGCTAAGACAAACATTGTTTCTATGTGAAGCAATGGACTTTGCTTTACAATGAACTTGTCATAATTATGTTGTAAGCTGTCTTCAGGGTCAAAATCAAAAGTATTAAAATATTTTAAATAAATAATGAAAGGGGCCCTGATTTTTGAACTGTTGATATGGCAATCCTTTGCCAAAATGCTTTGGTATGACATAAATGCATTAGTTTTTGATGAATTCAAATTAATCCCTTTGAAATGCATATTTATAATTTGTGTGGGGAACTGAGGCGATTTACCTCTGTATAATCTTTCCCTAACTTTTATACTGTTCAGAAGAGATCTGAAACAATATACATCCCATTCAACTTGGCTTCAGAGGGATGAAAAGAGGCAGCTGCAAGTCAGCATATGCTTACAGAAACCATTTTTCTCCTCCATTAGGTTTTTTGCATGCCCAGCTGATTTTTATTTTTATATTATGAACATCCTCTGTGCCTTTATTTGTATGTTCCCTGCTGAATGTTATCATGTCTTCTACCATCAGGGCATCATTAAAGTAGAATGTTGTCATGCAGTGAATTACTCCAAAATGTGAAAACAGAGACCTACTTCAAAAGGGAAATGAGGGTTTCTAGGGCTTCATGGGGCTGGTAGCATTTAGAGATGTCCCGATGGATTCTCCCTGAAATGTTCTGAAAACCTGAAAGAAAGGCAATGAGCATGTGCAAATGAGGAGAAAACGTAGCTCCCCAGTGAACTCCAGTGGAAAGGACATGATAAAAGGAACAAAGAATATCTCTACCCTGCTGTTTCTTCTAAATTAAAATGAATGAAGCTTGTGCTGGCGTGGCACTTTGAAGATCGACTCTTAAGCAAAAAAAAAATGTACCTCTTAAGCAAAAATTCAGCACTTAGAAACCAAAGATAGCATGCAAACAGTAGTAAGATGCCCACATTAGAATCTAGTCAGCACTGGTAGTTAGGGTGATTTGGGCAGGTTTCTCTTTTATGCAACATTTTAATGACTCCAGCATACCACTCTCATGTCTGCATATACACCGTAACAACAACTTAGAGAAAACCCAGTGTATTTCACAAAGACCTCTGATGTTTCTGTCAGGAATTTGGGCATTTTTTTCAGAGAGATATACAGCACTTATGAAATAGCTTCTCTACTTTTGATGGATTATGGGGAAACTAGAATTTAAGCCCGTTGTACATTTAAATACAACGGGCACTAGAAAGGGTGGATTAGAGAGTGTCCTTGGTGGCTGGGTGTTTGTGGAAGTGGTACTGTAGGTGTTTGGGCAGTATGGATGGGAGAGGTTCAGGAGGTGTGGTGATGTCCCCCGCAAGGAGGAAGGTGCTTTCTGGTGCTAGCAGAGGGATTTTTGCTTGAAAGAGAAAAAGTGGTGTAGTCATTTAATGGGCAGCACAATGTGGGTGCATCATCAGAGGCCACATGCACATGTCATGGGGGCTCCTTTAATAATTTGTGATGTGCGCAGGGGAGTAGTTGGATAGGAGAGCGTATAGGAGTTTTGGGACATCTCTGCCTGTAGAGGCCTATTTGTGTGTCTCTGTCTGTCTTGTCTGTCTGTCTGTCTGTCTGTCTTTTGTCCTTCCCTGTATTCTTCAACCCAGCCATCCAGCCACCCATTCATCCCTTTACCTGCTTTCTCTCTCCCATCCATGGCTGTGTGTTCTAACTGTCTGGCTGTCTGTATGTCTTTCGTTATTGGCCCCATCTCTGTATCTCCCGGTCTCTTCCTCCTTCCCTCCTTCTTGCCTTGCATCTTTCCTGTGTTCCTTCCTTCCTGTCTTCCTTGTTTTGACTCTCCTTCATCTGTTTCTTTGCGTGTATGTGTGTCTCTCTCTCCATCTCTCTTTCTCTCTCTCGGTGTCCTCCTTCCTTCCTGCACTGCATCCTTCCATCCAAGCATCCATCTATCCATTTATCTCCTGTATTGCTGCCAGTGATCCCTCTCTCTGCGAACTTGCTCATTCTCTATATTTCTTGTCTTGTTTCTGGCAGCCCTGTATCTCTCCATCTCTGTTTCTGTCTCTGTTGTTGGGGGTGGGGGTGAGATGTCTGTGACCATGGCGTGTATCTCTGTGTCTCCCTGCTTGTATCTGTCCCAATCTCTCTCTGTGTCTCAGCCTGTCTATATTCCCTCCCTGCATTCTAGTGTCTCCATGCTTTCTGGCAGGCATCTGTTTCTCTGCTTTCTTTCCAAAATGTCTGGCTGGCTGGGGAAGGAGGGAGGGGGGAAGGGCTGTAGCAGGGACTGCCTAGGACCTCTGACCATTCGTGTGAGCTATCTCTTCAGCGTGTCTCTCTGCATGTCTCTGCTTGTAGCTGGCCATATCTATCATTGTGTCTCTGGCTGTTTCTGTTTCTTCCTTGCATTCTAGTGTTTGCATGCTGTCTCCCAGGCATCCTTTGTCAGCTATGTTTGTAAACTGTGTGGCTGCCTGGGGGAGGGGGGAGGAGGGAGGATGGGAGGGGGGAGGAGGGAGGAGGGAGGGGGGAGGAGAGCTGGAGCACGGACTGCCTCGAGGCTCTGGCCGTTCCCTGTAGCGGGTTTTTTTTTGCCGGGTATGTCGGGGCTGGAAAGCTCCTTTTTCAGCACAAAGCCCTCTCCCTGGGCCCCTCCCACCGCAGGCTCCCGGCTTAGCAGGAAGCCCTCTCCCCACCCCCCCCACCCCAGGCGGCCGGCTTTGTGGCTGGCCCTGCTTCTTGGCTGGCTGCCAAGCCCTGTGCAAGGCCCCCTCCCATCCCAGGATCCTGGCTTCGGCACAGGGAAAGGAGCTTTCCCCGCTCTGAAGGCTCATATGGTGGGCATGCTCACCTGGTTGGTCTGCTGACATCTGGGAGGGTCCCAATTGGCCCCTTGGCCCCAGACTCCCAATTGGCCCCTTAGCCCCAGACTGACACTCAGAGTTTTTGTCACGGACTTGCCCCACCCCTTTCTCCACCCATTTACCTCTTACTGCTTTATTTTAACCGCTCCCGCAGGAGTGGTTTACAGATGCCCAAAAGCATCTGGCAAAGCCCTGTATTTGCACTACAGAGGAAACCTTACTCTATTTCATGTGCAAATGTGTATGGTCTGATGGAAGCTTATACCAAAACTACAATCATACAAGACACTATGGAACAAGCCAGTATTAGTTAAAGAGCCCAACACAGAATAGTAGTTTGCCTGTTTCTTATCACTACCCTCAGCAATTACTTCCTCCGGCCCAAGGTAACTTCCACCTATTTAAGTGCCACTTCTCTGGCTGAAGAGTCATTTAAAATGGAGGAAGGCTTGAAACTGCTGGACAGTGGTAGGATACAGGGCACAATCTGTATAAAATATTTAAATAATAGCCTTTTCCCATCAACACAAAAATATAGGACTTGTTGATTACAACTCTTCACTCTTAATTTCTGCAGATATTATCATCTCCCAGCTACGTGCCAAATTTTTCATGTAAAACAAAACTGATTGAGTCTATTTATAATGCCCCTATGCTGACATGCACTGACATTTTTGTAATATGGAACAGCAATATATTCAGAAAATTCAGTAAGTGTGAAAAAATGGCACCAGATTTTATAGTATAACAGATGTCCACAGTAAGTATGGATGGTGTGAGTGGATGCTAGGCTAGGAGACTAACTACAAAGCAGACATCTGGTAGGCAGATAAAAAGCTAAATATCAGAGAAGATCAGAGGCAAAATAAAATTAGCAAAGTTCCCACCCGCTGTTATACCTACTGTAACCTGTTCCATCACTCCATGTCTAGGCCATAACATTTCATAAACTGCAGGCGTATCACACTAATGAGCTCTTAAAAACACCAATATGGAAAAGCAGGGAAAGTCTTACAATGTCCTGTTTTTCTTCTGTTATAAAGGTCCAGCACTGGTTTTGTATATTTATATATTTAGTATATTGCAAACAACTTTAGAAAATTAATCCGCTGAGTCATAGTAAATCTATACCGTAGCCAACATAATTGAATTACGTCCACTAAAGACAGATTATGGTTTTTAGAGGCCATTCTAGCTCATCCTTCTTTCAAGGAACTCAAGATAGTACATATGGTTCTCCTTTCCCCATTTTATCTTCATCACAAACCTGTGAGATAGGTTACTCTGAAAGAGAATGATCTATCCAAGGTCACCCAGCAAGCTTTATGAAGATTTGAACCCAGACTTTGAAGATCCTAAACTTCTGCTTTAATCACTAGTAGTGATAAGAACCTAGAAAAAAAGCCAAATTTATGGAATATGCTTTCTTGGGGACTGGTGGCTGTTTTTCAAGCAACGTGCAGAGAACTTAGTTCTGCCTGTCAACTACCCTCCCATTATTGTCAGATTCAATGGGTTCATGAACAAAATGCCCAGAGACATCCTACTTGTCTGCACTAATTCCTATGGGAAAAATCCATGCTTTCTCCAGGACAAAAAATCCAATAGACATAGCCACAAGAACCGCTACTGCCCAAAAGCCTCCAAATGCAAACAAAATCAACAAGCCCAACAAAACCAACATTGTATTTATTTATTTATTTATTTATTTATTTATTTATTTATTTATTTATTTATTTATTTATTTATTTATTTACCGCCCTCCCCGAAGGCTCAGGGCAGTTTACATAGGAACAAAGAACAATACATAAAACAATCTATAACAAGTGAATACCTTACAATAATAATACTAATAGTTGTAACCATATATAACAGTATAAACAATATAAACAATACAACAGTGCAACAATACAAAGAGGTCCAGAGCATTGGTGGAACTCTGAGGGGGCGCAGGGGGGAGCAGGGGCCCTTCAATCGCTGTTGATTACGTCTGGTCTCAACCAAATGCCTGGCGGAAGAGCTCCTTTTTGCAGGCCCTGCGGAACTGTTTAAGCTCCGTCAGGGCCCTGATCTCCTCTGGGAGCTCATTCCACCAGGTGGGGGTCAGAACAGAGAATGCTCTGGCCCTGGTCGAGACCAAGCAGACTTCTTTAGGGCCAGGGATCCTTAGCTGGTTGGTGGTGGTAGAGCACAGAGCTCTTTTGGGAGCATAGGCAGGGAGGCGATCCCTCAGTTACACTGGGCCCTGACCGCATATGGCCTTGAAGGTAATTATCAGAACCTTTAGTCTGATCTGGAATTCAACTGGCAACCATTGCAGTTGGTGGAGAATGGGCCGGATATGAGACCTCCACGGTGTTGCTGTGAGGATCCTGGCTGCTGCATTTTCAACCAGCTGTAGTTTCCAGGTCAAGGCTAAGGGCAGGCCTGCGTAGAGCGAGTTACAAAAGTCCAGTCTAGAGGTGATTGTCGCATGGATCACTGTGGCTAGGTATTCCGGGGCCAGGTAGGGCGCTAGTAGCTTGGCTTGGCGGAGATGGTAGAATGCCAGCCACGCTACCTTTTTGATCTGGGCTTCCATTGTGAGGGAAGTGTCCAGAATCACGCCTAAATTCCTGGCGGAGTGAGCCGTAGAGAGCTGCACACCATCCAGGGCAGGCAGATGCGCTTCCTCACATGGGCCCTTCCTACTCAGCCACAGGACCTCCATCTTTGATGGATTGAGCTTCAGATGTCTCGTCACTGCTTCGTCACAGAGCCATCTCGTCACTGCTTCCAGGCAGCTGGCTAATGCTTCTGGGGGAGAGTCAGGGCAGCCATCCATCAGGAGGAAGAGCTGGGTGTCATCTGCATATTGATGGCAGCCCAGCCTGAAATTCCGTACCAGTTGTGCAAGAGGGTGCATGAAGATGTTGAATAGGATAGGAGAGAGGACTGCTCCTTGTGGGACTCCACAAGTAAGTTGCCGGCGGTCTGATGTTTTCTCTCCTATTGCAACCCTCTGTCCATGATCCCAGAGAAAGGAGATCAGCCATTAAAGGGCTGTCCCTTGTATTCCGGCATCAATGAGGTGGCAAGCTAGAAGCTCATGATCGACTGTGTTGAATGCTGCTGAGAGGTCTAATAATATCAGCAGTGCCGAGCCACCTCGGTCCAACTGGCGACGGAGGTTGTCCGTCAGGGCAACTAGCGCTGTCTCTACCCCATGGTCAGGCTGGAAACCTGACTGGGATGGGTCTAGGACCGAAGCTTCTTCCAGGTACTCTGTCAGTTGGTTTGCAACTGCCCTTTCTATCATCTTTCCCAGAAATGCTAGATGCGAGATGGGTCTGTAGTTGTTAGGCTCTCGCAGATCTAGAGATGTTTTTTAAACAGTGGGTGTACCACAGCCTCTTTCAATCCGGGAATTCTCCCATTGTGAGAGATAGGTTGATTATCTCCCAGAGGGGGCTCTTTATCCTTGTGCTAGCTGTTTTTAAAAGCCAGGATGGGCAACGGTCTAGTGGGCATGTGGTTGGCCTTGCTGTTGCTAGTATCCTGTCCACTTTGGTCAGCATGAGTCATCTGACTCATAGTTTTCTCCAGAGACGGCCAAGGGGCCTCTAGTTTACTTTTTGTATCAAAGGTTGGTGGGAGGTCATGGCGGAGTGTCGAGATTTTGTCTGTAAAATGACTCGGAAATGCCTCACAGCTGATGTCCAATTGGCTACTGTTTTGTTGCCCTTCAACCAGGGCAGTGAGGGATCGAAGTACCTTAAACAATTGAGCTGGGCGTGAGTCTGCAGATGCGATGGTAGCCGAGTAAAAATTGTGTTTTACTGACTTCAACGCCAGCTCATAGGCCTTCATCTGCATTCTATAAGATGTTCTTGAGGCTTCGTCATGAGTCTTCCTCCAAACTCACTCTAGCCGTCTCAGTTCCCGTTTCTTGTTGCCTCAGTGTACCAGGGAGCCCACTTGAGACGGGGCCGGAGAGAGTGTCGGGGAGCTATCTCATCGATGGCAGTCAGCAGTCTGTTATGCCAGTCACTGACCAAGCCATTGAGAGAAGTGCTGGGAGGCATTGGTTCCCGCAGAGCGTTCAAGAATCCAATTGGATCCATAAGTCTCTGCAGGCAAGCTAAAATTTGCTCAGCGCCCAACTGAGGTGGTGGTGGTAGCCTTAGCCGAGCCTTTAGAGCGTAGTGGTCTGATCATGGCACGGCAGTTGCCGTGATCAGATCCACATCCAGACCTATGCCAGGGTGTGACCCGCTTGATGGGTGGGGCCAACAACAAATTGCGAGAGCCCTAGTGTTGCCATGGTTGACACCAGGTCCTGTCTGATTCTAGAGGACGGTAGCTCAGCATGGACGTTAAAGTCCCCCAGGACTAATAGACTGGAGAACTGTAGCATCCAGGCTGCCACCACCTCTAGCAGGGCAGGCAGGGCATCTAGCGGTGCATTGGGCGCGCGGTACACCAGCCAGATGGCCACGCTCTCGGTTAATCCCCATCCGAGGCCAACACATTCAATGCCTGGTATTGACGGTGCAGGAAGGGCCCTGAAGGAGAAAGCCTTCAGGTCAGGATTGCCATGAAACCAGAGGATACTAGCAGAACCATACACCAATGTAGCAAGAACAAGTGTCTTACCAGAGAATCCAAGCCAAAGCAACTTAATCAAGGGCCACTATTGCAAGATGAACAGAGCCAATATCAATAGAATCCATGTCAATTCAACCTGGCCTGTCAATACCAAGATCAGGCAAGAAGACACTAACATAGCCACACTATTAAATTTAAGAAAATAACAGTGCTGGAAGCCTAAAAAGCTTGGCTTGAAATATTCCCATATATTCCCAGAATTTTTCAGGACCCAAATACCACATGGACACTTGAATGTGTTGTAAAAATACTGAGAATGTATTTTTGGAATGTATATATTCAGACCAGAAATATCCAAACACACATACCTAATCACGACACATCACTGATCACTTGTCTTAAGTACATACTATACCTTGCAGTGTGTGCTAGATTAGGTTTGCTTCTAGCACACAGTCATATAGATTTATGTATTGCTTCAAAAACCTACACACCCTATTTGAATAGCTTATATGAGTACGACAAAAAAAAAGTGTGGACATACAGGAAGCAAAATCTCTTCCAGTCCACTTTCAGTTCTCAAAAAGTATTGTCCTTATTCAGTCATAATTTGGGGTATTATAAAAATGATATGTTTCCATTTAATAATCTGTTATTTACAATCTAGGAATACTGGGGAATGTGTGTTTGTGGAGAGATGTGGCTTTTGAAAAAGTTGACTATATAGAACGGAAATGTAGAGAAAGTAAGATGTTCCATACTATAGTTGGTTGCTAGGGTTATCACAGAGTCGTAAGAGATTTTATAGGATATCTAACCCAGGGCCCAACTCAATGGGAGTGTGCATTCGGGTATGCCTGAGCCAAAAAACTGCTGTTATTTGACCACTGTTATTTGACCAACATGCCTCATTTGTGGCTGATTTTTTGAGGAGACAGCTGTGGAGCTAGGAAGAGGAACAGGGAAGTAACTGTTGCTCAAGGGAAATATGCTCAAACTCTCAATGGGCAATCATCTCAGGTTCAAATTGTAGGGATGGCACTCGTGGATGGACCCATGGATTTTCAAGCAAATTGCAAGATCCCAATTCTGATTGAGCCCACTGTGTAGAGAGCCATTTTAAGCACTGGAGGGATAAGAATGCTTTAGCCAGCCATGCTGCAAGCCCAGGATTTGGTGGACCCTCAAAGCATTTTAAAATTGCTTTTAAATGGTGGCGAGGTCCATAGGTCAAACCTGTGGATACTGTCACATCCAGTTTCACTTTCAGTCACCCTGTTATGGAGGATATCCTGCCTTTTGGGCAATGTTGGATACCCACCATTTGCTCTTTACCTCTGTATGTGGAG
The DNA here is from genome assembly GCF_049243985.1 of Paroedura picta. Taxonomy (NCBI): domain Eukaryota; kingdom Metazoa; phylum Chordata; class Lepidosauria; order Squamata; family Gekkonidae; genus Paroedura; species Paroedura picta. Next base: position 87,528,982 of record NC_135371.1, read on the forward strand.
ACAAGATGAAAAATAATTCCGCTGGCATTACAGTCCCATTTTGATAGCAAAGTAAATAATTATTCTGATCTTCCAATGGGTGTTCTTACCTATAGAAGAACAAAACCAAACCAAAACAATCTTGTCCCAAAGACAAGAAAGTGAATACACACATCCAACTTCCTCTCTGATGTTTCATTCAAGACAGTTTAAGCCAATGCAAACTGTAGCAATCCAATTTAAACTTCAGTAACTCCAGAGAAAATTAAACAGTCAAAACTGTAGCTATTGAAAGAAACAGCTAGTAAAGAGCAGCATATTGGGAGTTGGGCCAAAGCCCTCATTTAAATGTAGATCTTGTCTGGTTCATTCAAACCAGTCTCCTGTCAGTCCTCATAGGTACTGTTCTGAATAATTATTTCATCAAAGTGGTTATGGATCAATGCACCCAAAGTGTTTGCAATTAACAAATTTTGTAAAAGGTCTAGCCATGCATTCTTTATAATGAAGGAATCTGAATCAGAGATAAAACTTTTACATTATGCATACATTGTCAGCATTATGGAGGAGTCTGTTTAATTGCTAACATCTTAGTGACATTCAGAGCATGTATTTAACAGTTCTTTTATAATAGGCACAGATTCATATAATAATTCATTGTACATTTAAGCTGATATTATGACTGGATAGTTCTACCTATCAGGTTTACTCACCCAATAATACTGTATTTCAGAAATTCTCAAAGGAATTCAAGGCAGGATAATCTTTTCAGTTTTGCACTGTTTGTTGTAAGTAATTTATAACTTTGCAGTAACAGCAAAAAGGGTATAATAAAAGGCTAATGGAAGATAAGGCTGCTCATGGTAAATAGAGCATCCAAGTCTCCTTTTACATGGCGGTGTGAAAAGGGAACTTGGTTTGAGGACATCTGCTCTTCCAGAAAATAGCAAAAGCACAGAATCACAGATTTATGATGCTAGACAGAATTTTGCTCCTCATCCTGTGCTAAAACATTAGCTTTTGTATGCAAAGATTCGTGACTGGGAGAAGCTCTGCTGCTGCCCTTGATCTGCTGCAGCCATTGCTGGGTGGAGGGCACGGCAGTGAAAAAGCATGGCGGCTCTTGAGTGTGGCAGTGCCCTGGGCATGCTCCCCTGCATGCGGGAGCCACATGCTGCAGGGGTGGCGTAAGATGGTGGTTTTAAAGCTCCTGCTGCTGGCTGCTTACTTACGGCTGTTGTCTACTCGTGAGGACTTCATTGCTTCCCCAAATTCTTCTTTCCACCTCCAAATGACTGAGTATTCTTTAAAAAAAGTGGGGAGGGGAGAAGGGGAATCGGGGTTTGGAAGCAGCAGTTGCTTGTGTGCCTGGGAGGCTCCAGTCTTTTTCAACACGGGCTGAGCATGGATGACATTGTGCATTGATGGCACCAGCTGCTAACCAAAGCAGGGGGAGTCGGCGCACCGGAGGGTCTAGCGTATCCAGCGCTCAGGTTCTTTGGCAAGGGAGAGCCCAGGCAGCCTCAGGGGAGCCACACAAGGGACTCGAGTGGTCGGTCTGAGGGTGCAGGTGGCGGCAGCCACCACAGTTGCCTTGGATGGGCTAGTGATGGGCAAGGATCATTCTGCTCAGGAGGGGTCAGGGCAAGATGCACTTCTAGTGGCCTCTTCTGCCCCTAGATGAGTGCCCTGGGGCGGGGTGCCAGCACAGGGAGGTACAGGCCAAAGCCTGCCTGGCCTCTCCTGCTGCTAGGGAACATAGATTGTGCAGCTCAGAAGATGGCTCCTGTGGGGAGTGCTCCTTTTATCCCTAGGCTCAGGGATATCCTTATGGCCAGGGGAGTGGTACCGGGCACAAGGCAACAGGCCCACATGGCTCTATTGCTTAGGGAGGGGAGGGGATATACCAGTCACTTCCCTTCCCATTTTCTGTCATGGGGCCTTGGGGCTATGGCACTGGGTCAGGGTGGTATCCCCCTTTTGAGCCCCTGGGTTACCAGCAGTGGGAGGGTGCTGTGCACCCTGAATTGCATCATTTCCAGCATTGGGAGGGTGCTGTGCACCCTGAATTGCATCATTTCCAGCATTGGGAGGGTGCTGTGCACCCTGAATTGCATCATTTCTGTGACACCCTCAGGGGGTGGGCTCTCCTGGTGAGGGGCAGCAGGGCAGCAGCTCAAGAGGTGGTTGTGGAAAATGGCAGGAGGCAGCCAGAGCACCTGACAAGGGGGGCAGGGTTTCTTGCATTGTTCCCACTAGTATAGGTGAGTGTTGGGTTCCGGCTTCAATGAGAAGGCCTACTGTGCAGTTCACAATTGGTGACGGGGAAACTGACCCACCTTCGGGCGTGTCTTTATCAGCAACTGGCGAGGCGGCCTTAGTATCTGCCTCAAGGAAAGATGAGATCCAAGAAGGAATGTTCTTGGCAATCCTCAGGGGAATCATCTGGTGAATGGTCCTCATCCGATGATGGTGTGGGTCCTTGGGATACGTGTTACTGGAACAGGGGGACCTTTTTTCCTGAGATCCTCTCTTGGTTGTCGAAATGCAGGGGGGAGGCCAGGGAACAATGTTGTACATGTGAGGGACAGGGGGGCATGATAGATCCACTGGAGGGTTACAATGATAGCAAAAACCCTCTGGGGACTTACCTCTCTCCTAAACTCCATGGCAAGGCATTAATTAAGCAGGTGTTATGTTGACATGTTTAAATTTTTTAAACCCATTGATGTGACATCTCAGACCCGTGTTTGGGGGGGGGGAAGGATTCAGATTCAGTTTATTAGTCAGCCATTGGCATGCCACCCCGATGCAATGACCCAGCAGCAGCCTGGTGTGGCTGCTGCTGTGCATAATGGGTCATAGTCATGCAGATAGGTGAGTCCTAGGCCATGAAAGGCTTTAATAAGCAGCACACTGAATTCAACACAGAAACAGTTCTTAACAGTGCTGTAATATGTAAATGAAACTAAATTTCAAACAGTAAGTGAATGGCAGCATTTTGAAACCTGTGAATGACCTTCCAAAAGAGCAGTCTCGTGTAAAATGAAACAAAACAGGGTAGCCTTGAGATTTCTATTGCAGCTTCACTTTGCAGATCAAGCCTACTTACTGGCCCAATTTGTAGGCACATGAGAACTGCAACATCATCACAGATATGATAGTCAAATATCCCAGCACATTGCTACTTATGCTTCTCCTAACATGAAAGCTTCAATAGTAACAAAATATTCATTCAAAGTGGGTTTGGCAATCCATGTTGCCCCATGATTTTTCTACAAAAAGAACATTTTGCTTTGAAAGCAGCATAAAAGGGAGCTGGGGGACACACCATTACAATGGTGAGAAAAATGCATTAACCTACTTGCTAAATTGGATTAAATTTACCTATTAAATCAATTATGGCTTTTCTGGATTACTAAATTCCAGATGCTTATAATGTTTCCATTGATTCAAATGATAATCTTTCATCTGGCAAAAAAGAAATGCACTAGAAGCTGTACAACATTTACAGTGTGTATTAACTGAACAACGCATTTTGCACAATCTAGGATGTCTGGACTTGCTAAATGGAATAAACATTTTTGTAATGATACCAAATTATGTTTTGTTTTTTGAAAAATGCTTAGGTGAAACATTACAATAACTGCTTGCTTTAAACAGAACAGATTGCCTCATTTGCCACCCATGCAATTTATCAAGTCTGTCGAGTGAATGTGCAAAATGGAATTAGATTCAGAATAATAACTAAAGCACATGCTGTGCTTTTAAGCAGGATTTTATGAATGATCTTGGATTTCTGTCTCTATTCTCATTGTGTTCATTATGGAAGCAAAAGGACAATTGTCCTGCCTTGCTGGTCAGAAATAATCCTCTTTCTGGGATGCAAGCAGGAAAATATGAATCATCACATGTGAATTGTGAGTAAACCAGAGCTGGGTGGTGAGGTCTTACCAGGTCAGGAAGGCGCAGGGATAATTCAGGTGTAAGGACAAACCACGGTTTGTTGTGACATGAGTGTGTCCTGAGGATTAAGTAGTTTCACGCCACTCTCAACAGTAGCTCAATCATTAGACTTCCACTGTCATGCCAAGTTTAGTTTGCTGTTCAATCCAAACCAGAAACTATAAACTGTATCACACTGTCCCGTAGGCTGTTCTTGAAGATAATATGGAAACTGCTGCTAGTTCAGAATATGGTTGCCCTATTATTGTCAAGAATGGGTAAACAGGAACATATCTTTCCTTTCCTTAGTAAAAGACAAAAGATTTATACAGTCTGAAGAGAAACCTATATATCTTTTGTATCATAAACAGCCACATTGACTAGCAGGTGGCGATTGTACCAGTGATGACGCGACTCCAACTTCTGGCGAACAAAATTGGCCGCAGCCTTTATTAACAGAAACCCCACCCTCAACGGAGGGTTGGCCCGATGCCGGTATGGGAGCCTGACCTGTCAGCTGTCCGGCTGCATATAAGAATCCAGCTCCACGCCTCACTCCCAGCTGGGTGGATGGGACGCTTTCTGCCACGGGATAGTTCTGAGAAGCAGCTGGATGGGACCCAACGGGCATCCGCCTCCATTGTCATCCCCCAGCCATCTCCCAGCCACCTGGCCCCGGGCCCCTGGCCTCCCAGCCAGGAAGCCGTGCCCGGTTATTGGGCGGTCCCCTTATTGGGGTCCTCTACTCCAGGGATTCCCATGTGCATATGAGCCTCCCTGCCAACAGGCTCCCTACCGAGCATCTCCACCACTAAGTAGCACCTGAACCTCCCGCAGGGTGCATTTACGCTTGGTGAGCATACCGGAAATGAGGCTCCATATGGTGGAGACCTTGTTGGTGGGTAATCGGGATGTACCCGCTACTGTGTTACTCTATGCCCAAATATGTGATCTATGTGGCTGGGCCCTCAATCTTTTTGGGACCCCGAGCTCCACCATAACCTCCGTAAACACCCAGAGGCGGGCGGAGCAAATGGGCATGCCCCCTGGCCCCGCCACCAGGAAATCATCCAGGAGGTGTACAACTTTGGAAAAATGCTCCCTGGACCGCACCACCCATTCCAGAAAGGAACTAAATGTTTCAGAAGCCGCACAGGCGATGGAGTAACCCATCAGCATGGCTTTGTCTACATACCACTTGTCCTGGAACCGAAATCCCAGCAAGCAAAAGTCCTCTGGGAGGACCAGGGAGGAGCCGGAATGTTGATTTCACATCGCACTTCGCGAGCAGCGCTGCACGGCTGCATCTGCAGACCATGGCGACCGTTGCATCAAACGGTGTATACTTGACTGTGCACAACTCCGGCAGGATGAATTTGTTCACCGACCCTCCCCGCAGATAGGAGAGATGCTGGATCAGTCGGAATTCTCCTGGGGCCTTCTTGGGCACCACGCCCAGGGGAGAAACCCACAAATTCGGGATAGGCAGCGAATCGAAAGGCCCTGCTATTTGCTTGGTTGCCACATCCTTTGCCACCTTGACAGCAACCACATCTGGCAGGTCCCGTGCAGACTTGTGGTTGCCGCTTGTGGTGGCCTCCCACTTGCCCATAAACGGGATACAAAAACCCCGGGATAACCCCTCGGCCAGTTAAGACCCTGCTGCCCTCTCGGGGTAGCTTCGCAGCCATCGCTGAAGGGGACCCAACTGGATCGGCGTGGGGGCCAAACCGCTGAGGATAATGGAATCAGGCTGACTTCTGGGTTATGGAAGGAGCGTTGGTTCCTGGTCCTCCATCCTTTTTCCCAGAGGACCGGGCCCCTCGAAAGGGAGTCCATGAGGTGAGGGCCTGTGAGCAGCTCGCCATGGTATGACTCCCTCCACAGGTTTCACACCAGTGCTCGAACTGGCATCGCCACCTCTTGCAGCCCCCCTTGTTGAAGTCCCAGCAAACTAGGCTGATGAGCTTCTTGCTGGTACCGGAGGGGGTGGCCTTCCCTTTCTCTTTCCGACGCTGAACACTGGGGCCCACCTGAACGATCCAGGCATCGTGAAGCTTGAGATCCCAGTGCGTAGAGGCATTTTGGGAGGTGAGCTCATGGAATTCCCGGTCGTATTCCATGGCCACCTCGTCCCTGGCCATATCCCACACCTCCAAAACATTGTAAAGGTGGCGTGTGAGATGCCAGCCCCTATCAGGATAGGCACTGTAGATCAAGCCATGGTACTCTGTGTAACCTTTTAACCAATTGACCATCGTCCGCTCGCATGGCTGGGCGCACGGCTTGTCTTTCTTGCTCCGCTTTCCCGTGTCTGAGCCCTTGGTGCGGCCCTTGACGAGGTTGAATAGGTCGACGAAATACCCATCAAGGGCCCGCTCCCTGAGCTTGATGGGGAGATGGACGCCCAGTGGGGCCTCCCCGTCCTTGAACCACCCCGGGGGTTCCCTCTGCCTCCAACTGATGCCAGCAGCATCCAACAATTCTTGGTATTGTGCCGCCTGCTCATCATCCATGGTAGGATCCTGGGGACGAAGGCATCCTCTATCCAGTATCTACCATCGTGGATGGTGCTGTCTCCTTCATCCCAGGAGTAGTGCTGTCTCCTTCATCCCCATGGAGTGGATGTGCCGTGAAGAACGGCAACGTTTGTGTGCTCACTTCGGCGTCCTTCGCCTCCTCTTGCCCCCATGGATAGCTGAACGTGAAGGGACGGGGGACCTGGAATTGCTCCCTGGACATGCCATGGAGGGGGTGCCTTGCCAAGCCGATGCGCTATGGTGGGCTTCCTTATTCCTAAAGTATGCCATGGCCTTAGCATAGCCGCCCAATAATCGGCGGACCTCACGGCGGTGCCCTGGCCAGAAGATTTAGAGCATGAGGCCCGCCTGTGTCCCCCCGAGCCACCCTGCTCATGCTGGGCGTGCCGTCCATAGTTGTGGTGCTGCCCCCATGAGCCCCCCCGGGGCAAACCCCTGGAGGACCTGCTGGAGCTGTCCTCAGCTCGGCCACCCCCTCGTTCGGGCCTGCGCAAAGGAGAAGGAGAGCGCAGCCATGCCCGGCCCCAGGCCAGCCTGGCCCCCCTTGATTCCCCCCTGCCACTGGCGGAGCTAGACGATGTTCCCCCCCTTGAGGGGACCCCCTGCCTGTGTGGCATCTTAACGCCCCCTGGCGGTGCGGGGATGGGGACGGCGAACTCCCTCCCGTGCTGGAGGAAGCAGTATCCCGAGGGGATAGTGCAGTCCCCTGGGTCCACCGCTTTGCTTGTCCCCCTCTAGGTGGGCAGACCGCACTGTGGATCAGGACCCGGGGATAGCGTAAGCCTACTCACTACGGGCCCGCAGGGCGCTGCTGCACCGGCTAGTCTACCCCGCCCCCGCTGATTTTGCCCCCAAGGAAGGTGACCTGCTTGTTCCCTCCTCGCACCCGTGCTGTCCTGGAGACCCTGGGGGTTAACAGGGCCTTCCCTGGTTGTCCCGAGCCACCCCTGATCTGGGTGCCTCGGGGATGGGGGGTAACGCCCCGTGGCTGCGCCCACCCGATCCCTGGGAATCCTGGCGATGGTGGGGTGACCGGCTCGTGCCCTGCTGCATGTGGCTGCTCTCCCCTCGCTCCATGGGGGAGTGGGCTCAGTCTCCCGACCACCCCCTTCCCCGGGGAACATGGCCCGACCCCGCTGGGCTTGGGTCTGGGAACCGGCCCGCCTGCTCGCCATCACTGCTGTTGAATCCTGGGCTGGCGCTGCTCGTGAGCCCCCATTGCCCCGTTGTCAGGTGGCTGGCGCAAGCTGGCGAGGCATCTCTGTGCCACTCCACCCGCCCTGCACCACCTGCTGCACCTCTAAACCTTTTTTTCTCCTGCAGAGCTGGGAAAGGCACGCGCCCAAAGCACCGCGCCCCTCCCCGGCACCCTGCTTCCTGACCTACCTGAACTCTGCCGGACAGCATGCTGTCCCGGTCACCGTTGGCATGGAGAGCGCGACTATTTAAGGCTGGTGCCCCACCTTCCGAGTGCGCCTCGGTGCGGCTCATGACGCCACTGGGCTGTGCCTCATTTGCTGCCCCTGCTGTGTCAACGCGGCTGCTCTTTAGCAACTAGTTTAATTCTGAGTTCTTTAAATCCCTTCATGGCCCAAGACCCACATTCCTAGACACATCAAATCATAGAATTGGAAAGGACCACCTGGGTCATATTGTTCAACCCCTTGCACTATACAGGACAATTACAATCCTATCGCTCATCCAGTGTAACCTGCCACCCCCTTGAACCTTCATGGAATCAGCCTCTCCATCAGATGGCTATCCAGCCTCTGTTTAAAAATATCCAAAGGTAGGGAATGCACAACCTCCTGAGGAAGCCTGTTCCACTGAGAAACCGCTGTAACTGTCAGGAACTTCTTCCAGATGCTTAGACGAGGAAGTTGTCCATTTAAACCTACAAAATTTCATTTTCTGGTCTACAGGACCCTTATAAATATCTTCAATGTGTGGATTAAAAAAAAAAGGAATCCCAACTTCAAATTAAGGGGTAAATTATCACTATTTCAGTAAGGAGAGACCTCAAATAATTCTATAAATTCAACCAGATTTTCAGAAACAATAATATAATCCAGAATGCTCATCCTATCTCCTGACCAATAGGTGAATTAAAGGCTGTCCTGGGAGAATGGAGAATGCACCATCACTCTGTTCCAGCTGGCTTGTGGTCAAGGCCTAAAATAACACCCACCAATACGAGGCTGGCCTCACCATTGGGAGGAGGAGAAAAAGAGTTAGAAGATTGGCTCCATGCCAAATAACTCCACTGGGAATTTTAAGGGGGGGAGGGGATTTGTAATATTGTAAATACTTTTAACTTAATTTTGCATGTTGTTTTACTGCTGCCATAATACAGAAAGGTGGAGGATAGAAGGGTAAAAAGGTAAAGGTAAAGGTATCCCCTGTGCAAGCACCGAGTCATGTCTGACCCTTGGGGTGACGCCCTCCAGCGTTTTCATGGCAGACTCAATACGGGGTGGTTTGCCAGTGCCTTCCCCAGTCATTACCGTTTACCCCCCAGCAAGCTGGGTACTCATTTTACCGACCTCGGAAGGATGGAAGGCTGAGTCAACCTTGAGCCGGCTGCTGGGATCGAACTCCCAGCCTCAATGGGCAAAGCTTTCAGACGGCTGCCTTACCACTCTGCGCCACAAGAGGCTCATGATAGAAGGGTAGGATAGAAATAAACATTTACTATTAGAGGTTATCAGATAGGAATAAAGAATTAACTATTAAAGTGACCAAGTTTGGATGGATGGCTTTTAGTCTTAGAAGCCCCTGGACTAATTGAGGGAATAAAAATGTTTATTTCATAGTGTATTTAATCTATGTTTTATGTATGCCACTATTAAGATTTTGTTATATAAGAACTGTATTAATGTGGAATATTTATTCTAAAATCTATCTTTATTTGCTGGTCTTGGACCATAATAAATTAAATTAAAATTACCATTGAGTTCTGGATGCATTTGAAAACACCTTCTAGTTGCCTGGGAACATGACCTTTATAAGGCATCATGATTTTGTGGCAGAAGTTCAGACATTCCAGAAGAATTATCAATATAGAAAGGATTAATCAGAATAGAATTTTGAAAACTGCTGCCATATAAAATGACCTGCTATAAGCTATATTTACAGATTGCCAATTGGGAAGTTATTATTGATTTTTCATTGGATGAACTTCAGTAAAACCCATTGCAAATATGCATATCGGAATATCTGAAATTATCTTTCTTAATGTACTTGTTAGTCATATAGATCTGCCAGGTTCCCCCTTAGCCACCAGCAGGGGATGGAAGGTAGAGTTGCAAAATCTTGGTTGAGAAACTCCTGGAAATGTTGGGATGGAGTCTGGGGAGAACAGAGATCCAGTGGGTTACAATGGCATAGAGTCCACTCTCCAAAGCATCTGTTTTCTCCAGGGGAATAGATCTCTGGAGCCTGGAGATACACTATAATTCCAGGGGTTCACCAGGTCCCACCTGAAGGCTGGCAGACCTGAATAACGCTTGAAGCAGATTCAATGCTGTGCAGTCTTAGTTTAGACTCTATTTTTTGAAATTAGATTCCTCTCAAATTGCTGCAAAAGCTACAGGGACCTGCTGATTAATTTCTCCTTCAAAAGTATTAGTAAAGTCCATTCCTTCCTTTTAGAACAATGTAGGACTGAAGAAAAATAGTGTATGTAAATCATGATGAAAGAGCCCTAGGAATGGCTAAGAAGTTACAGTAAATAACAATATGAAAGAAAGAGGTAATCATACCACATGGAGAGACTTCTGATTTCCACATATCTTATTTATATCCTGTTCCTTTGATCATTACAAGTTCTCTTTGAAGTACGTGCACTCTCTAGCTACACTTCCCCATAAATGGCCTCCATAAAGCACTTTTGCTACAGTGAACACATTCTTGTTTTTTCACCCTGAAATCTGAGAAACCCTACAAATATTATAGGATTTGTCATGCTTCATTGTTCAAAATGGGTCTTCAATGAGAAAAAAATCCATGAACATAAGACCTTCCTGCAGCTGGAAGCCCCATCTAGAACAGACATGTGTCTCTCAGCCAGACCTGATGTCACAATTAAAGGCTTTCAGTATTTTCAGTTAACCAGGTTGGAGTAAAACCACCTGCCTCTTCTTATGCTGATACAGCAGCTGGCCCACTGCTTAGTGTCAGCATCTCTTTGTTTCATTACAAGGGGGAGAGTCTCATTCAGAACAACTCAACCACTGCAAACCAAACTGCATAAGCATTAACATAGGGAGCTCTGAAGAACCCCAAAACATGAAAATTAATTTATTATCTCTAATTAACGTACGGTGACTACTTCCTACTTTATAATTTTGCCCCATCATGGTTTGTTGATACAACGGCCTGGCAGTTGTCACTTTAAACAAAATATAATGCATTTTGCATTTCGTGGACTATAAACTGTCAGCCTATTGTCACTTCAAGTGTTGGAATGCATTATTCAAGACAGAGAGGCATCGAAGCAGGGTTCTTTTTATATTAAAAAATAGCCAGATCTGAAGGCAGCAAGTAGAAGGTAGTATTAGCCCACTATTAAACACCAGAAATGGTTCCTTCATATGACTGCCACCTGAATGCATAAGCCTGCTTATTTCCACCTACCAGTTGTAGGTTAGCTATGGGGTCTGGGATAGGAAATTATGTTTGCAGAATTTAAATTTTCAAAGACGATCAAAGCACCAGGCAGGTTAAGAGAATAAAATAGTTTTATTAAGAAGAGAAACAACTTTGTATAGAAAGATGGGAAAGAAAGACACCTAATTGTTCTGTTCTTCTGCAGTTAGTCTGTCTGTTGTGAAGGAAAGCTGGGAGGAAGCATGCTCAAAGGAGCAGGAAGTCTCCAAATAAGCTAATTAGGACATAGGAGGAGATATTTAAAAACATATCAGCAGATTCCTAATCTAACTATGTTAAATACACATCCCTTCCGATGTTCCCTGAGGATATTCTTTATATGATGATTTTGAATCATGCACACTACAGATCTTGCATATGCCAACAGATGAAAGGGTTATGGGGTGAGGAGAATGATGCAAAGATCCCCAATTATACAACAGTTGCATAGAATCTCCACAGTATGCTGGGGAGTCAGTGGACACACTCACTGTGAACCATTTTGGATCCCTTTGGAAAAGAGGAAGTAACAAATAATGAGAGCCTTGGAGGTGAATATGACACGGCTTAAATATAATGTGGTTCAAATCAGCCAGTAACCTTGCTGAGTACATCTTGTGCAAATTACAGTTTATGAGAGGATTGGTGTGAAGATACAGTGATAACACAATGGACACTAATGTGGGCTCCTTGAAGGAAGGGGCAGGATATGAATGTGATAAATAAGGTTATAGTTTACAGCCCTGTCAATAAAAATGTCATTGAGACCTTTCTTATTATTATTTGTGTGCAGAAGAGGACAGTGTTCTTTCTGCAGGGAAAGTAAACAATATCAGGTCATATTGCTTATTTTTATTATTTAAACTTTATATTGCAACAATATTTACCAATTGACCAGTTAAAGGTAACTGGTCTTGCTATTCAAGACCATGGTCTTCATGCTATTCAAGTCTTGCTACACAAGATTAAAAAAAAATTGTATTCTCCAAATTAAATGCCATCCTTAAAATAATAAAACTAAGAAAGCTGTATTAAACACTGGCAATCCCTCCAAAACTGAAGAAACTGAAAACAGAAAAAGAAGAGTTGGTTCTTATATGCCGCTTTTCTCTACCCGAAGGAGGCTTACAGTCACCTTCCCTTTCCTCTCCCCACAATGGACACCCTGTGATGTAGGTGAGGCTGAGAGAGCCCTGATATCACTGTTTGGTCAGAACAGCTTTATCAGTGTCATGGTGAGCCCAAGGTCACCCAGCTGGCTGCATGTGGAGGAGGAGTAGGGAATCAAACCCAGCTTGCCAGATTAAAAGCAGCCACTCTTAACAACCATACCAAGCTGGCTGTCTTATATATAACATTTTCACCTTCAGAATAACACTATGTGATCATTTGCTATCACTGAGATACTGAGATGCCTAACAATAGAATGTATTTAGCAATATACATTTGGCCATGATGGCATTATTCTCCAGCAGGAAATTCGATACTAATGGCTATGATAAATTGCTTTTCAAAAACTGTTTCAATATTTTTGGTATATGATAAATATCAACTGCTGTTCTGTAACTTAAAAGTTTGTCACTTCCTCTCAACAGTTTAAAAATAACTTTTCAAACATACAAAGACAGAAAGTGGGTTTCAAAGAAGAAGAAAGAAATGAACTGCCCATGCAGTCTAAATTGTCGCAGCTGTTACTGTGGCTGAGCTTCACAGTAGCTGGTCTTTTGGTTAGTGGAAACTAAGGGGTGTACTGTGTTAACTGTGTTAATTTTGAATCTAGATTTCAGAACGAGTATTAAAGCCACTAGAAACTCTGCCAACCAGCTGATAGTCAGGCAGACAGAGGCCAAGTATCCCAGACACTGGACACAGTAGGTAGACTCAACCTCTCTACAGTCTGCAGTCTACAGTTTATAGACCCAGCCTCTGTCCATGATTATTACCTGTTAGTTGGCATCAGCTGTAAGGTGGAGTTCCTCATCCCTTTAAAATGTAAAGGGATGGAGACACCGACTACTTGTTATCTGGTGAGCCAGCTTCTTCTCTCTCCCTCCCCATTCCTCCACCTCCTCCAAACCAAAACATTCCTGAAATTCAGATTTATATTTTTAATAATGCTGCTGCTGCTGCTACTGCACTGGATACACCAAAGCCAAAATTAACCCCCTGACTAGCTGTTTCAGGTTGGACCAGAGATGTCCAAAATGATTTTAAAACACTCCCAAAATTTAAATCATTTTGGATATGCCTGGTCCAACCTGAAATCTGAAACAGCTAGTTTGGGGGTTAATTTTGGGTTTGGTGTACGCAGTGCATGCCCCTAGACTCTAGGGCCTAGAGGGAACTCAGTGCAGGGAAATGAAAGAGCATGGATCCTGCTATGTGTACAATTCTTTCCTATTCCTCTTTTAGATCCTAGAACCAATGGTCCAATACTCCTTGACTGTGTCAGTCCAAAATAATTTTGCTTCAACTAAAGTGTCATGTTGTTCTTGAAACTAAAGGCAATGTAGAAATTTTATTAGAACCATATTTTGATGGTCTTGTAAAATGCACTGCATTCTTCTGCATATAAACTATTTATTTCCCTTCCTATAAAGTGGCAAAGTGTATCTGTTCTATCAGCCAAAGGCTGATGAATCTATTCTTCCGAGACAACTGATATTCAACTAAACTAAATAAAACATGATCTCCCTTTTTCCTTTCCATCAAATCAACCAAACCCCAGACTCTAATATTTTTCCGTGAGCTCAAAAACTTGATATTTCAAACCGACAAATGATGTAACATTGGCATCTTAAAAGACCTACTCCAGCTATAACCATGTTTCCTTGTGGGTTCAAGGCTAAATATCTTGTTTTCATAGGTAAAGGTGAATAAATAGAACCAGCCTAGAGAACCAATGAGAAAGCTCATCCACCTCATTGAGTTGCCACGGAACAAACCCAATATCCCTTTTACCATACATGCGGAATCATGGTCTGACTGTTCACTCAAAGGCATGCCCTTCCACTTCTGGCAGCTCTAAGGATAATGTACACGATACATCCATGCGGCATCTTACAGTCAAATGACAAAATATATTCAAAGTAAATGTACTTTTAATTTTCCTAGGGTTTTATATCCTTGAGATGATAGTCTGGACTAAAGAGGCGCCATAGATGCTTTAGGCCAGCGGTCCGCAACCTTTCGGCTGCCGCGGACCGCTGCTCCGGAGTGGGGCGAGAGGGCGGCCCAGGGGCCCACGCACGCGCGTTTGCGCCGCCGCCATGCCGGTGGCCGCGGCTCCCCCTCCCGGCCCCTCCGGGCCGCCAGCAAATCGGCCGCCAAAGCGGCCAATTAGCTTGCGGCTCGGCAAGCTTCTCTCCCCCCCCCTGAAACAAGAAGCTTGCCGGGCCGCGAGCTAATCGGCCGCTTTGGCGGCCGCTTTGCTCGCGGCCTGATGAGCGTCTCGATTCGGGGGGGGAGGGAGAGAAGCTTGCCCGCGGGTTGGGGACCATTGCTTTAGGCTGACCCTGCATTGAGCAGGGGGTTAGACTAGATGGCCTGTATGCCCCTTTTCAATTCTATGATCAAGTCTCTGTGATTTTACTATGTCATTGGTGCAGGTGCATAAACTAGGTTGGCACCCGATGGATGCTGCATAAGCATTTGCATTAATCTCCATGGTACAGAATCTCCATGGTCCTGAAGGTAAGGTGGTCTGACTGCTTATCACATAGCAGCTATCCAGGCTATTTAAAATTTTGTTTTTGCTCTGCTGCTTGAAACGGGAGACATTGGATTGAAGCTCAGTCCAGGTACAACTGTGGTATAGTTGGAACAAGTTATGGGGTAAATGGGGTATTCTGAATTTGCAGCTTGGAGTACTGCTGGATCCAGATCTACAGTTCTGATTTAATCTGTCAGGCATAGTACCTTTTAGCGGCTGGGGTTGGTTTGCCAGCTTGAAAATTACTATCCAGCCATAGTGATCCAGGCTTCTCTTAACTCCACTTAATTACTAAAATTTACTCTGCTGCATTTAGGCTACTTCTTTAGATGGTCCAGGATCTTCAGTTAGTCCAGAAGGCATTGGCAAGATTGCTGGTTAGGGTAGATGGAGCAGGGTTAGCAGCATATCACTAGTTTTGTTGCTGGTTGCACCCACTTTCTACATGTCTCCAAAAAGCGTTCACCAGCATAATTCTCATCAACCCCCTCCAAATGCAAGCTGATGACAGGAAAAACAAACAGGAAGCTGCATAAGCTTTGGTGTGTTTGTACAGGAGTGACTTTTCAAAGGGCTTGCTTTAAAAAGAATGGCCTGCATTTTTCCCAGTAGCCACACTGTTCACGGGTTCCACTGAATTCTAAAGGATACCTTTGTCGGCTGGTGTGTGGACTGCAGCATACAACTCTGTTGATGCAGGCCAGGCACAATTACACAAGTCTTGTTTAATTAGTGAAGGAGTAATTAGAAAACAAAATGAAGTGATAAAGTGTCTGGGAGCAAGATAAATAGCCAGTTTATATACATCACTAGGGGCAAAGCCCATTTATAAAAATGGGCTTTGAAAGGGGAGAAGGGGGAAGGGTAACAAAGACGGTCTGACCCAGTCACCCATCCCCTCTCCCAGAGCGCGGCCCCAAATCCGACCCTGGGCTCCTCCCTGGAAAGGCGAGACAAAATCCCAGGCGCACTCACGGGGTTCGCGACGGTCCCGTCCCTTGACGGCGTGGGCGTGGTCCGGAGGTAGGCAGAAGCCCAGGGCGGGCTGCAGAGGCGGGCTTCCAGTGGGGCCAGGCATTTCGTCGGTGCTGCATCCAGCATCGCGGGTCTTGCCGGCTTGAGAGGCCAGCGAAGCGTGTCCCTGCACGCCAGGCCGGCAGGTAGGGAGCCCCCGCCAGCTGCGCGGCAGTCGTCCTCGTTGCATGTTGGCTCCCTTGGCTCTCGGCGCGGGCGGGCAGGGAGCCTCCGGCAGGCACGCGACGGTAACGTCTCGCCCTGTTTGTCTCGTCGCTCCCTTGGCTGTGGGCGTGGCAGGCGGGCGGGCAGGGAGCCTCCAGCAGGCGCGGGACGTTTGCTTCTCGGCCTTTGGGCTTTAGTGAATGTCGCTCCTTTGGCTCTCGGCGTGGCAGTCAGGCGGGCGGGCGGGCAGGGAGCCTCCAGCAGGCGCGGGATGTTTGCTTCTCGGGATGTTTGCTTCTCGGCCTTCTCGGCCGCTCTGGCGGGGAATTGGAGGGACCAATCGGCAGGCGCTTTGCGCCTGCCGATTGGTCCCTCCAATAGTATGTCTAGAGGAAGGGGCCAACTGGCACCCTTCCCCATCACGGACACATCCCGCCTCCCAAGGCCTTACCGCTTTATTTAGTCCGTGGCGCCCGCGGCGCCACGGGCGGTGTACAGATAGTAACTCCATATGTCAAGACTAGTACAGCATCCTAAAATTACTTTGGAAAAATGGTTTGGCTGCAATGCGAATAATTTCTCATCCTATCACTGAGAACTGTTGCCCTCTGGCCTTTTGACATTATAGATGAAAAGAGAAATAACTCATCCATCCCATAACCTGGCCTCTCCAAATGGCCAGCTAAACAGACAGCTCACTGAAAGTGGTCAAGTTTGGCAACAATCAAAATGGAGACATCTCTCAGCTGGTTTATTCCAGACATTCTACCCACGTTTAATCCACAACTAATTAATCCCACTTCACATAGAAAAAAACTGGTGCCAAACACACACAAACACGCACACACACTGTATATGACAAGAGCTAGGCAAAGCATACAGAGGCTGAGGACTATACCGCACCATAAGCAGCTCAAAGGGTTTTCTACCAGTTTTTCCTTGCTGCCTTTTAGCAACTGTGGCCTGGATCCCAGTACTCTACTAAGCAAGGTCTTCCTCTGAACTCCAGAAGAAGAGCGGCTTCAGCTGGAAGAAGACTGGTGGAAGGGTTCAGACTCTGCTGAGCAGAGTAGTAGGATAAAATCCAGACCATTTTAAGTATGAACCACCTTCCTAGCCCATCTAAGGAGGCAAGGTCGCGTGCTTCACCCATAAGTGATGCCATTGTGTATAATAATAATAATAATAATAATAATAATAATAATAATAATAATAATAATAACAACAACAACAACAACAACAACAACAACAACAACAACAACAACAACAACAATAATAATTTCTAGCCTGCCACTCCCAGTGGCTCATGGCAGGTAAAATCATGTATAAAAACGTATATAAAAACCCCAATAGAATTCCCCTAAAAAACCAGAACTACACCATAAATGCTTTATCCTTTGTTCAAAAAGCAAATTAAGGCAAATGCTATAGTGTTCTTTCTAGGTGATGATGTCACTTCCAGGTTGCACCACAAGTGACATCACTGCATTGCCTCCATCACCTGGTAAGTCTCCTGTCAGTTGTCAGCACTGGGCTGGCAGCCCTACATACATTGCTACTCTTCCTCTGCGGTTTCTCCCATTGTCTATTTTAGATTGTAATATCCTTGAGGGCTCATTCCTCATGAAACTGTTTGAAAATTCAAAGCAATCTACTAGTAAGAGTCAAAGTGAGAAACAACAAACTGAATTTGCAGTATAGTTGATTCTACATGGGTTAAATCTGAACTAAATATAGTTGGTCAAATAAAGGTGTTTCAGATGCATGGAATATATTCTAGGATTAGTCTGTTCTTTTAAATCACAGAGTAACATCTTTAGCTCATCTTTTTATATTACTTACAGCAGATCCTCTCCTCTAACACATACAGAATTGTCACAGCTACTGGTTAGAAGATCTTTTGTGAAACGATTATTCAGACTTGTTCCTGAAACTATAGCTATTCAAATTGATGTGAATTGCATTACTATTTTTACTGTTTTTTAAAATTTATCTCTGTGCTTAGTGAAGGCTATTTTTTTAAGCATATGAATACTTCAAAAATATTACACTTCAAAGCACTGACCTACTTGACTTAAATCACATTCTGAATTCATTCGATTTCAAAACACTAATTAAGTTGCCATTGTTTAGGGAATCTTCCCAAGTAATTTCATTTTTAGTGTGAAGTTACCAGTAGACCACAAGATGGTAACTTCCTCCCCAATATCCAAATGCAAATTCATGTTTTTTTAAACATCCCAACATATTTCCGTGTGGCAAGATAATATTCACAAAAACCCCTGAGTGATATGAGTATTGATCATGTTTTACACCACAATGTGAGAAGAACTCCTCTCCAGGACCTACCAAAAGGAGGCCTACCGAAATCTTTTTTTTCTGGGTCTCTGCAACACAGTAGGCACCAGGCTGTAGGTTATGTGAGAGACCTCTGCCTGAGACTCTGGAGAGCTCTTGTCAGTCTGAAGAGATAATACTAATTTTGATGGACCAATGGCCTGATTTGGCTGTGGCCAGGGCATGGGTGATTTGGGGGCCCCTCCATATATATATTAATAGCTGCTATGTTCCATCTGGTAGGACAGGCACCCCTAGTACTCCCCTGAGGTGCTTGGATGGGTGGGGAGGGCTGAGCTGGCAGGGAGGGGGGAGGGTTCTTATTATGCCACCAGGTAATTTGGTAATCTGTGGGGTTTTAAATTTTAAATATTTTATCTTTGTGTGGGTTTATCTTTTTTACTTATACACACTATAATAACAAGGTATTACAAATAACCTCTTTTGGGTTTATCTTTTGATTGTGACCTACTGTGAGATGCCCCCCCCCCCCATAGCAGCAGGACATAAATTGAGTCAATAAATAAATATAAGGCAGCTTCATGTGAGGTTGACCTTAGAAAGGCCTTTGTACTGGATTCTTCAGTCCCTGGTTGTTATCCTTTGTTTCTTGCCAGCCTCCTCTAGATCATCCCATCCCTCCTTGGTAAACGTATGTACAGCTAGTGTAGCTTTTGTTCTGAGTATGCCAGGGGTGACACAGTCTCCTTCATGATAAATGTTAGAGTCAGAGGCTGAACACAGGCCTTTGATTCTGGGGTCAACTACCCTGTTTGGCAGCTCTCCTGCTCTGGGGGTGGGGGAGGGATTCTGCCCACATTTTGATGCAATGCAAAGTCAATGCACAAACACATCTTCAGTTTTAAGTCTGATGTGTCAGATTTCACCACTTCACCACCACTTAATAATCCTGCACATGTGCAGCAATGAAAATTCTTGCAAAAAAGAGAGATCAAACCAACTGTGCTTGTGGTGGCAGTTGTGGCAGAATGAAAAGAGGAAAAGTGCTTTGAGCTGAATTTATGCAAAATTTCCCTAATGCAAAACCCTAATGCAAAATTTCTCTCCACTTTCATTATGTGATTTTCTTCCCAGTTACACTAATTGCCCAATAAATCATTCTTCTCTTCTACAATTCCTTATCCTATTTCCTTTTCCTCTGGTGTAGCTTCTTTGCCTTTCTGAAAACTTTTGCTTCCCATGATGTGCACAAATGGTCTATTTCTTCAATCCTTGCCAGTGGAGGCTATAAAGTAAACCTCCTGATCAAGCTGTGTCTTGTTCAGACCACTGAAAATGTGTTCTGATAAAGTATGAAGCAGGCACTGTGCTTGAAGAGACCATCTGTCCAAGGCTCGCAACAAGTCAGAAAGTTCTTTAAAAGCAATGGCTGAGAAATGCACAGAGATCTACAGAGAGACAAAATAAGCACAGGTCTGTGCAGCCTCAGTGGCATCTGTGAATTCCTCTATGTCTCAGGAAATCCTTGACTGTTCCTCTAGATTAGTTTTCAGGATGCCTTAAGCAGCAAAAAAACTATGCTAGGACTCAATATTGATCCCCAGATGGTGTGCAAAATGAACATAACTGGCACTCTGATAAGGAGGAGGAATTTAGCAGGAAAAGCAAACAGCAGGAGCCTAAAATATGAATTTGGTAGGCTACAGCTGCAATCCTAAATGCATTTACTTGGAAGTACATCCTACTGAATGCAATAGCTTTGACTTCCTAGCAGAATATGCCTAGAGTCAGAATTTTAAGTCTGAATTTGTTTGCACTGATAAAATTTATGTCAAGCAGTGCAGACCAAGTGTTGGGTTCTAAAAAAAAGTGCCCTTTCCATTAATCAGGGGAAGGCTGTTTCGGTTTGGGGGAAAGTTTGTTGCAGATCACTTACTATGTCTGGGCTCAAATTGAACGGACACCGGTAATAATGAATGCGGGGAAAAACCATTCAATGCAGAATAGGCCCAGGACAGAGGAGTAATAAGTTGCTTGGGCAGGAGAGCTGTCCAGCAACTGAACCACCTGGCTGAGTAAATAAAAGCTTAAACAACCTTTAGCAGCAGTAGCATTACTACACTTTCTACTCTGGTGTGGGGCTTCCTGTGGTCTTAATTTTCCTCAAACGTTAGCTACCTTAGTTTTATGTATGTGGAGGGATTCTTGGGAGGAAACACAAGAAGGATGGGGAAGGCCCTGTGCTCCAGGATAAGTGTTTTGTTTCCAAGGTTCTCCCATTTTGCGTATATTCCCCTATCTTGATATTACCAGTTCCTCTTCCGATGGCACTTCAGAGCAGTAAGCAGGATTTTAGCCACTTCTACAGCAAATGTCAGACAGCAGAAGACTATGATTGCACCTAATCTCATCATACCAACTGGAATAGAATAGGCTGACCCAGGGAGAAGCCTTACCTCATCCCGTTTTTATGATGAGACCAGTGTCTAGCCATCAGATTAGGATGCTGAGAGATTAATCAATGTTTCTTCAGCTATATGTGGAACCTGTTTCAACAGCATTTTTAAAGAAATGTTTTCTCATTTTAGGAAGGGGCTCCTCAGCATCTTGCTGAAATTCAAAAGGATTATTTTTTCAGTTAATTGCCCCAAATACTTTCTATTATTAACCATTTTATCAGATCTGCCTATGAAAGTTAGACAAAAACTGTGCCTATAAAATAGACACCAGTTATAAACAGTAAAAAAAATAAATACCAGGTATAGACAATGCAAATGAATCTTGAGTACTTATAACATAAAGCAAATAATTTAAACCATGGACAAAAGTATATAGAAGTAGAAAAAGAAACAAAAAGAGGATATTTGCTCATTTCTATCAGGCAGGCAAATTCTGCCCCTGGGTAGTGTTATGAATCAAGGCACAGTAAAAATTATAAGAACAGCATGAAAATGAGACAATCCCGGCCACATGAACCATCAATGAAACTGCTTGAAGCAAAAATTGAAAGAAAACATACATTTGCCTGGGATTCATCATGTTAGAAAAATTCATGATGCTGAAGACTTGTTGCAGCTTCTTAATGCTAAATCTTCTTTCCCTGTTTCCTTAACTGGCCTTGAATGAGCTGAAAAATCATTCTAGATTCAAGTTGATGTACTTGCATGTGTTTGTTCAATTGTAAAATGAACTTATAAAATGATCTGCAGGCACATGACAGTGCTTAAGCAAGGCCTTTCTCTCTTCCTGCTACTGCAATGCAGCCATCTCAATATTTAACATGGCAAATGACGTGTGTAGAAAAACTTGTCAGTTGCTAGTTATCTCAAATGACATCCTTTCATTTGTTTTCTTTTGTTTTTAGACAAACCAGTAACGGCAGCTAGAACAGATTTACATTTAGATATTGAAAAGATACGGCAACAACATGAAGCTACCAGGGAAATTCTAGTTACAATGCAAATATAGGCAGTAAAACTCACTTAAGCATAGCATGATACATAATGAACAACTGGCAATAATTATCTTCTATAACATGCTTCCGGCCTGCTTCAGCACTTCCTTGTCATTCATTTCAGAAAAGTTCTGCAGCTGATTTTTCAAGAACCTCCACAAACACTTTGTAGTTTAGTTTGCTACATATTCAGCATCTAGAAGAACTATCACTCCTCTAAAACAGAAATGTGAAATTTATTTATTATATACCCCCCCCCCTTCGCCAATAGGGCAATGAGAAATCTGACTTTGTGACTTGGTTCTTAGAGACGTCAACACATCTCACAGACTTTCACTCTGATAAGATTCAGCAAGGGAATGAAAGAATGCATTGAAGGATGGGCAGTGTAATTAACATTGTGCTGTATAGCTGATCCACTAGGCAGATTAATCCTATCAGCATAAAATTCTATCAAGTTTTTTTAAGGGTACATAAGGGTACATCAAAATTACATTTGACAGTTCATTTGCTTGGAATCTCTACACTTGTGTAAAGCCAGGGAAGCTAAGCCCAAAATGAACTACAGTTATTCAGTACTACAGAAAACAGAGATCTGCCTTAAAGCTTTTGTGCTTGGGAGAATGGTACCAATGCCAAATACAAAATGAAGAAATGTGTACAAATGAATTGTCTGACAGGTGGCATTTCTATATTTTTGTTCTCTAGTTAAAGCTGCATTTGAATCTCCAAATCTGCATTCCAATAAGGTTAGAACTGCAACAAGAAGTTCTAAGGGATTTGCAAAACAGGTTTGGGATGACCCTAGGCTGATAATGCCTCCAATCATAGCAAACTCCAGCAGGACCATTTTGGAGCCTGCATTTTTATGCACTACAGCACACCAATGCTCAACTGTTACACAAAGGATCAGAGTGAAGAACAGATTAACAATTGATCCATGGATTTACTTACACAAGGGAAAAAGGAAACACTCTTGCATGGCAGATGTCAAAGCCAATACCCCTACTACTGATAGAAAGTGTACATATATAGTATCTGCATTTTAGGACACTTAATAATCCCACACATAGGGCAACAGGCGTCCACAGTTGTAAACACAAAGCTCAGCCTTTTCAAGTAGTCATCATAAGGAAGGCTTGCAGAAATAGGAAAGAACCTTTTCCTCCCTAGAAGCACTGCTTATCAACTAGTCACTTCTTTTAAGTAAAAAGTCCACCTGCCATGTGCTATGGCCTGCTAGCTGCCCTTCCTGTTTTTCACAGTCCGGGGCATTAACCAAACTGTGGTGCAGGCCTAGTGTGTGTGTGTGTATTGCTAAGGTGAACTGCTGAACACGCTGTTATCGCAATGCAAGTAGAAAGCACAAAGAACAATAGCTGCTTGTACGCGTACATGCAAGAAGCTTCTGTGTTTGAGTACCGGCCTGAAGGCCAAAAGAGATACATGGATACATGTTATGTGCAAGTGACGTTAATAAAAGATGCTGTTCTTCGGGGGGAGCTCGGCGGAAAATAGGCAGACTTCCCTTACACTCAGATACCTGCTTGGATGTCTGAAACTCTCTCATCCCAACAAGTGGTGCCCGAGCCAGGGACCATCACCTACTCATCAACGCCTGGAACAGGCCCCACAGTGCACTTCGTCGTCTTCACGACCCCTCATTGGTGAGTATGGGTTCAAATCTAACACAAGCTCAGAAGGAACATGTTAGAGAGTTAAGGTTTCTGTGTCAGAAAAGTGGCAGGTCCACCTCTGACCGAGATATTCAAGAATTACTGGAGACGATTCGACTGAAGATGGCGCTGTAACAGCTGGGCTTCTGTCCGGCTCTTAAGCCATGCTGAGGGTCAGGAGCAACCGCACCTGGCAGACCTGAGCAGATACGCAAATCTGCTCGCCGGTCGCCCCAGGAACTGGGAACGGCATCCTGAGGGTCCTACAGATCCGTAGAGAGGGAGGGAGACTAAGCTCTCCGGATCACCGCGGCATGTGCTTAAGGTCATGATGGCGCCCTTGTCGTAAATAACTTTCTAAGACAGCAGCAGTAACTTTTAGGTCAGGACCAATATATGAAGGGAACTGACTTTATATTATCTAAGACAATAATAGAATATATTCTTATAATAGATTATACTCTCATATGTATCAACAATTACTCTGCTAAGAAAGATGGTAATAACTTCTAGATCAGGATCAATATGTGATGGGAACTGAATATGTATGCCAATATGTATGCTAAAAGAGGATGGCAAACTATACTTCATATGTATTAACAAGACAGCAGCAGTAACTCTTAGGTCAGGGCCAATTTATGAAGGGGACCGACCTTATATCACTTAAGATAATAATAGAATATATTCTTATAACAGATCATACTCTCATATGTATTAACAATCATTTTGCTAAGAAAGATGGTAAAAACATCTAGATTAGGATTAATATGTGATGGGAACTGAATATGTATGTTAAAAGAGGATGGCAAACCATATCAGCTGGTCGCTTTTTTTCTCTTTACTTTTCTGTAAATGCTTCATATAATAATAAATAATAAAATTATATATATAAAAAAAAGAATTACTGGAGACTATTTATAGACAATGTCCCTGGTACCCGGAAAAGGGCTCACCTAAGATCAAAGACTGGGAAAAAATAGGGAAACATTTGCACAAAGAACCTCGTGCCTCAGTTCAGATTCTTCACACCTGGCATCAATGTCGTTTTGCTATTGATTGTATCTGTCCTGTTTCTTCCTCCGCCTCTCTTCTGCCAAAAGAAAATTCAGACAGCATTCCTATTGCTCCTCAACTCTGTCCTGCCTTGTCTGCTTTGCCTGTTAGTCCGTCTTCCCCCACTCTCCCGACTCCTCCTCCTGTGCCTCCAGATAAGGAAGCTTTTTCTCCAGTTCCTCGTTGCATTTCTCCTAGGGAAGCTCTTCAAAAAGAACTTTCTCAAACTACAGATCCAGAAACTATTCTTGAACTTAATGAGATGTTGGCAGTCTGTCCTGTAATTCAGACAGGCAGACAAAATGTTCAAGGACAGAATATAGTTGAATATCAACCTCTTTCTTATAAAATTCTTCATGAACTACGCAGAGCAATTATTGATAAGGGAATTCAAGGTACTTTTGTACAAGGCATGTTTGAGGCTACTGCTCGTAATAATGCCATGATTCCTGAAGATTGGAAAGTGACTATGAGAATGCTTATGACACCTGCACAATTTGTTGTGTGGGACAGTGAGTGCAGTAATGAATGTCTTACTCATGGTGCTGCATCTGGTGGTGCCTATACACCTGATCAGCTTTATGGATCAGGACAATTTGTCACTCCTGATTCTCAAATTGTTCTTCCTCAAGCAACTTTGAATGTGGCTTCAGAAGCAGCACTTCGTGCCTTTCAAAAGGTTCCTGTTTCAGGAAAACCCACTTCTTCTTTTTCTAATATTCAGCAAACAGCTTCTGAATCTTTTCTAGACTTCATCAATCGCCTAACAGAGGCACTTAAAAAGCAGATCAATAATCAGGAAGCTCAAGCAGAATTACTCAAGAAATTAGCTAAGGAAAACTGCACTGCAGAATGCAGGCGCATCATTCAGGGTTTAGGCTATGATCCAGATGTTGCAGACATGATCAAATCTTGTCAGGATGTTGGTACAGGTGCTTATCAGGCTAATCTTCTTGCTGCTGCCTTAAAAAAGGTTCTAAACCCACTGGGAACTGTTTTAACTGTGGGAAATCTGGACATTATAAAACGGAGTGTCGAGCTCCAGGCGGTGGGGGCATTAAACAGCAGTCACACCCCCGCAATAGGTGCCCCCGTACCAAATGCCCAAAGTGCAACAAAGAATTTCACTGGAGTAGTGAATGTCGTTCTTCTCCTCAGGGAAATGGGAGACTGGGCCTCTCCCTGGTCCCAGTAACAATAGGGGAGGCTTCTTAAAGGAACCTTCTGCCAAATCATTTTCTCTTTCTCTCACGCCCTCAACAGAAGTTACATTTAAATTTCCTAATGAAGTTCAGGTTATACAATGCCAACAATCCTTTTGCGTGCCTCCTGGCCATCAGAGTCTCATCCTCTGAAGCTCACCAAAGAGGTCTTTTTGTTGTTCCTTTAGTTCTTCCTGAAGGCACACACTCTCCAATTACTATGCAGCTGTGGGTTAATATGCCACAGTCTCTTCCTTCTGACATAAGTCCAGCACATCTAATTTGTTTTCCCTCTACTTTCTGTGAACCTCACAGCCCAATGATTGCTTTCTCTACTCCTATTTCAGTTCGTCGGCCGAAGCACAAGTTTTTGGTGGAAGGCCGAAAACTAGAGGGTCTTTTGGACACAGGGGCTGATGTAAGTGTTATTAGTCAATCACTTCGGCCCTCTGATTGGCCACTTGAAAGGTGTCCTTCTGTTTGGGGAGTTGGTGGTCAACAACCTGCTTATCAGAGTGCTTCTTTGCTTTCTTTTTCTTTGTTAGGTTCCTCAACTAGGGTGGTTAAGATTCGTCCTTATGTCCTCCCTATTCCTATCTGTCTTTGGGGCAGAGACTTATTAGAGAAATTAGGGGCTCAATTGACTTTTGAGGATGAGTAAATCTGCTCTCCCTCTTATTTGGTTACGGAATGAGCCAATATGGATTGATCAATGGCCTTTGACACAGGATAAATTAACTGCTTTACAAATTCTTGTTTCTGAACAACTTGCTCAAGGGCATATAGAATCTTCTACTAGTCCCTGGAACACCCCAGTATTTGTTATTAAAAAGAAAAGTGGAAAATGGCGTTTTTTGCATGATCTTTGTGCAGTGAATGCCTGTATTCAACCTGTGGGACCATTACAGTGTGGTACCCCTAATCCTAATTTCATTCCCTCTGGTTATGACCTTCTTATTGTAGATGTTAAAGATTGTTTTTTTTTCCATTCCTCTTGCTTATCAAGATAAAGAGCGTTTTGCTTTTACTATCCCTTCTGTTAATTTTCAAGCTCCTTCTAAACGTTATCAGTGGAAGGTATTGCCTCAAGGTATGCTCAATTCACCCACTCTTTGTCAGATGTTTGTTGATCATGCTCTGAAACCTTTTCGCTTATCTAATCCTGATCTATTAATTTATCATTTCATAGATGATATCTTGGTGGCTGCCCCTTTTCTTAGTCCTCAGGTCTTACAAGATCTCACTGCTACTTTATCTATTTCTGGTCTTCACATTGCCCCAGAAAAAATTCAGTGTGTTGAACCATTTCTCTATCTTGGCAGACGTCTTTTAGCACAAACTGCTATTCCTCATCTTCCTTCTCTACAATGGCCAAAACCTCTAAGCTTAGTTGCTCTACAACAGCTTTTAGGAACGCTTAACTGGCTGTGTTCATCTTTTCCATTATCAACAGACCTGCTAAGTCCTTTGTTTCATTTGCTTATGCAGGGTAAAAGCCCAGGGGATATTATTGTCCCATCTCCAGAGGCTTGCAAAGCTTTTAATCAAGTGTCACTAATTCTTAGTCAAACTTTTGTAGACCGAATTCCTCCAGATTTTCAAGGTTTACAACTGTTAATTCTATCACAAAAATCTCTTCCTGTTGGATTGCTTATGACTACTGACACAAAGACCTGTCGCTTGTATTTTCTGGAATGGTTGTTCCTACCCCACACTCCTTCTGGCAGTCTTACTTCACTCCCTGACCTGGTAGCTAATCTGATCTCCCAGGGTCGTGAACGTGCTCTTATCTGTGGTGCTACAGACCTTGTAAAAATTTCTGTTCCTTTGACAAAACATGCTTTTTCCCTAGCATTTCAGCATTCTTCTCTTCTAAAATGCGCTTTAGCAGATTTTGTGGGACAGATCTCTTTTCATCTTCCCAAAGATCCTCGTCTTATTCTCTTTGCTAACTCTTCCTTAAAGTTCCAAAGTCTTCTGTCTTTCATTCCCTTACAGGGAGCACTTACAGTCTTTTCTGATAGAGGAAAAACAAGAGGTGCTATTGTTTTTAAAACTCCTACAGGCACTTGGCAATCTCTTTACACAGCTGGCCAAAGCTCTGCCCAGTGAGCAGAGTTGGCTGCCATAATCCTGGCTTTTCAAACATTTCCTTTCTGTTCTCTTAATATTATCAGCGATTCACAATATACAGTAAGATTGCTGGCTGGCATATCCAATGCTTATCTCTCCCCATCTCTCGATTGTAATCTTTTATCTCTTTTTTTAACTTTGCGTGAACTCCTATTGGCACGAAAACATGCTTTTTTTTATAGCACACATTCGTAGTCATACTTCTCTTCCTGGACCTCTCACTGAAAGGAATGCAAAGTCAGATGAAGCTACACATGCCTCCCCCTTACTTGGGGGGGGGGGGCCTTCACTGATGCAGTTAGCAGTCATCAATTTTTTCATCAGAATGCTTGCAGTCTTGCTAAGAATTTTAGCATTCCTCTTGATGAGGCACATCACATTGTTCGTTCCTGCTCTCAGTGTGCTGGCCTCACTCCTCTGGCTCCTGAGGGTGTGAACCCAGGGGGCTGGAGGCCTGCCAACTCTGGCAAATGGATGTTACTCAGGAACCTCGCTTAAATCCCTGGAAATATCTTCATGTGTGCGTGGATACCTATTCTGGCGCTCTTTGGGTTACTGCCCAGCGTGGAGAAACCACTAATCATGTCATATTCACTGTCTGGCTTCTTTTGTGGCCTTGGGTCGGCCATCTCGACTCAAGACTGACAACGGTTCTTCTTACTGTTCACAGGCTTTTGCTGCTTTTTGCTCACGCTGGGACATTCAGCTCATTCATGGCTTGCCCTATAACTCTACAGGCCATAGTAGAACGCGCTAATCGTTCCTTCAAATCCCTACTTTCTAAATTAATAGAAAAGAGTGGACATCCCCCTACCCAGCAATGGGCTTTTAATCTGGTCTCCAAGGCTCTTTTTGTTTATAATCATTTAAATTTGACACCCTCACTTGGCTCCTCTGTAACACCGGTTTCAGCCTTGGACCGGCATTTTCGGGCACGCCCAGTCCTACCTCTGCCCATGGTCATTTATCGTCTTTTACTTGACAGGTCCACGTGGCATGGACCAGCTCCTTTGTTAACCTGGGGGAGAGGGTATGCATCTGTCTTATCGCCCACAAGTCCAGTCTGGGTTCCTGCTAAGTGTGTTCGTCCGGCGCATGGCTTGGCACCAAGGCCAGCCCAACCCAGTACCGGAGTTCCCGAACATCTCTCTCCAACACCACAGAGTGCCAATAAACAACAAAGCAGTTCCTGTGACCTGGGGGGCTGTCAAAGCAACGGCTCTCCAAACTCGCCAGCTTCTGCAACAAACCGGAGCCCAGGAGACACCAGAGAATCTGTTCCTTGCACTTTCTGCGGCTATCACTGCCAATTCTGCTCACACACCGTCTTTGCATCATGAGGTCACTTTTCCTTCTGTTGGGAATTTTTCTGCTGCTATCCACCAGTCCGGTGCAACTACTTCTCAACCGCCTTAAATTTAATCTCTGGACCCATCTAGCACAGCAAGTAAATGCATCCACCTTTTGTCTGCAATCCACCATGAACTTGCACAATTTACTCTCCACATGCTTAATTCCTGTCTGTACTCCTCTACATCTGTTGTTAAATGAGACTTGGTTGAAGGGAGTAGTACCTGCTAACAAATTCAGTTATGGGCAGATGTATGATTGGGGGAAAACCTCACGGACACTCAAAGATTATTCTCTTTCTCTGTATACTCCTTATGTTGCTTCTAATACTACCTGTGCACATGTCATAAATTGCACATCACATCACAAGAAGCCCCACTGTCTTAAAGTTGGTCCTAATGTACTTAATTGTTCCTCAGTTGAAAATGTTTTATTTGCTTATGCTCACACATTTCTTCCTCCAGGATGGTTTTTCACATGTGGATCACGTACTTTTAACTATATTCCAGCTAATGTGTCAGATTCATTGTGTTGTTTAAGTCGTTTATCAGTTGTGTTACCACGCAAAGAATGGTTTTCTAGTCAGAGAGTTCGCAGAGACGTGGCTTCTTTAGATGAATCTTGCAATTCAGATGTAACTCTTTTAAATAAGGCTGAAGCTGTAGCTCTCGCCATCTCTCTAGTGGGAGTGCCAAGTTTAGCAGTTATTAACCATGGAATGACTGTTGCTATTGCCTGTAGCCTAGTCAAAAGTATAAACGCTACTTCAACAGCACTAGCAGCGCTTAATGAAGAACAAAAAGAACTGAGACATGCAATCCTAGATAATCGAGCTGTCATTGATTATTTGCTCCTGCTGCATCATCAAGGTTGCCAATCTGTAGCAAATATGTGTTGCTTCAATCTTTCTGATAATTCAAATGTTGTGCAGAAACAAATTGATTCTCTCCACACTTTGGCTGCCACTATTCGCAAGGATGTTCTTCCTACATGGTGGGCTTCATTTTGGAGCTGGTTGCCCACTGGCTTATTCGGAACCATAGTTAAATTCGTTTGTCTTGGCTTTTTTGCCATTCTAGGGACATGTTGTTTGTTCCAATGCTTACCCATTCTGTTGGCACAGAAATCTTGCGCTGCTCCACCTCACCGTACGCAGGCAGCGGTGTTGTGGCGGCAGAACAGGAGGTACAGTGACTCAGATGGGGAAGAGGTGCAGACAATGCTCCCCTAGATCTAAAAGTTCATAGATTGCTACCCCTCACAAATTAAAAATAAAAAAGGGTGGAATGTGGTGCAGGCCTAGGGGCTTTTTGCACGCCTTCAAAATCGCACAATGGTTGCCAATTGGAAACGCTATTGATTTGCCTTAACGCACGACGTCGTAGACAATCTGCCACACACCTGAAACCAATCTGCAAAAAGCGCTTCCTTGTAGCGCTTTCAGGGGAATCCCAAAAAGTGGATTCACCCTCCGGAAAGCGATACACTCTTGCAACCAATCTGCAACACTAGCAAAAAAGACCTGTGCGTTAACATTGTTGCGGTTTCTTCAAAGTCCCTCCTCCTGAGCCTGTCCTCCAAACTTCCGGCGAAGCGATCGCCATTTTTTTTTCTCCGAGCGAGCGGGGATAAACGCACCAGCGAGCCTCTTTCAGTTTAGAGGCTTCCCTGGCTTCAGTCCCTCCCCTTCAGTCACTAAGCACACACATTTAACACAGTCATTCAGCCGAAAATCGGGCCCGTGAGAGGGGGGGGAGGGGGGGATTTTTTTTCCACTTGGAGGCAGCGTGGCCACGATCAAATGACAGCTCAAACAGAGGCTTCCCCGGCTTCAGTCCCTCCCCTTCAGTCACTAAGCACACACATTTAACACAGTCATTCAGCCGAAAAACGGGCCCGTGAGAGGGGGGGAGGGGGGATTTTTTTTTCCACTCGGAGGCAGCGTGGCCACGATCAAATGACAGCTCAAACAGAGGCTTCCCCGGCTTCAGTCCCTCCCCTTCAGTCACTAAGCACACACATTTAACACATTCATTCAGCCGAAAATCGGGCCCGTGAGAGGGGGGGGAGGGGGGATTTTTTTTTTTCACTCGGAGGCAGCGTGGCCACGATCAAACGACAGCTCAAACACCCCAGGCAGCTGGATGGGTCTCTCCGTTGCAACGAATCTACACAGATTCGTTACAATGGGTGTGTTTTTTTTTAAAAAAACCTTTCTTAAAGGGAAAGGAGCTGTTTGGGAGCATGCTAACGGCTGCCCATTGGCTGCTTGACGGCCAGGGGCGGGATGAGCTCGGCAATAGCGCTTCCTTTCTAGCGATTTCTGCCGAGACCGGAAGCCTGTGGGAAACGCTACAAAACGCAACTGGATACCACTACAAAGGCAGGTATGCATAACGACGAATTCCACTATTTTAAATGGCGATTTTTCATTCAGTGACCAATTTGCAACAAAGATCCCGGTGCGTAAAGCCCCCTAGTGTGTGTGTGTGTGTGTATTGCTAAGGTGAACTGCTGAACATGCTGTTATCGCAATGCAAGTAGAAAGCACAAAGAACAATAGCTGCTTGTACGCTTACATGCAAGAAGCTTCGGTGTTTGAGATCATTTGCCTTGAAAGCCCCTTGCTGAGATTTCCATAAATGGGTTGCAAATTGAAGGTGTTTATTAATCCTGATGGACAACCATACATGTCTGTGGGGTGCTTTTTGTTTGGTGGCTATACCAGTCTTTCCTAAATTAATTAAAATACCAGAAGCACATTTTCACAACAAAATTCAAACACTTGCTTTGCACAAATGTTGCATATTGGTTTGGACTCATTAGATGCCTGCTACTGTTAAAATGGTGCTTTACATTCCAGAACTAATTCTAATATGCTATCCATATTCAGTGAGAACTCGACGCCCATGCAACAATTGACAAAGACTTGCTCAATTTGCTCTTGCTGTGCAGGGAGTTCTATTTACTCAGAGGATTACTTGCAAGCATCAGTAAGAGGTAGCTCTAAACTGAAACTGAATGACGTTGTAGAATCCTGAAATGGTATACTATTTCAGGCTTCACATATCTTAATGGGCCCTAGCAAAAACAATTCCCAGTAAATGCTAACACAGCAGAGAAAAAAGTGGGTTAGAATCCTGGACCTTTATGTATTAACATTAACCCAGGCCAATTTGGAGACAGGGCATTTGGCCTGAGCTCTAAAAGGCCTCAAATTTAGACACCTTAGTCTTGTGCCTACCATATATGGTATTTTTCCCATTTTTACTAAAGCTAGGTGCCTGGCAAGCATTCAAAAATGTTATCACTCTTCACAGTCTGGTTCAAGAACCAGCTTGGTGTAGTGGTTAGGAGTGCCGACTTCTAATCTGGCAACCTGGGTTTGAATCCCCATTGCTCCTCCACAGGCAGCCAGTTGGATCTTTTTCATTTTTTTATCCTTTAGCTGGTGATTGGTGGAGCAGGTTGTCCTCCCAGCCAATATGTGGCTGTAGGTGCCATTAGATTTTTTGCCTTGTTTATGTTTTCACGCTTGGCGATGGGTGGCAGTAGTTTTGGCCATATGGATAGTCAATCGCTGGTTTCTGAGGTCTTCCTTGATCTGTTTAAGCCATGTTTTCTTTGGCACCAGTTGCTGGATTTTCCATTAAGTTGGTCCAAAGAGTTTATGAGGCAATCTGCTGGTTTTCGTTCTCTAGAGACGGCCAAACCATTGCAGTCTGCACATTTTGATTTTTTTTTAAATTTGCAGTTGGTTGTCACATTTTGTTCGAATTGTCTCATTTCAGTTATGATCACATGGAGAGACACCCAGAATCTGTCGCAGGCAGCACATTTGGAAGGTCTCCAGTTTGTTTATGTCAGGTTTTAGTAAAGTCCATGTTTCTGATCCATATAGGAGGATTGGCAGGATTAGTGTCTGGAAGAGATGAACTTTCGTCTTGAGAGAGATGTTTGTCTTCTTCCAGAAGCACCATTTGAATGTGGCAAATGCTGATGCTGCTTGGCCAATCCTATTGTGGTCTTCAGTGGCAGATAACACTTTCTCTTCTTGTACCAATGAGAGTATTTAAATTCTTAAACTTGCTCAATTTGGGCTCCATTGAGGTATACATTTGTCAGTGATCTATCTGAGGTTATGACTATGGTTTTGTCCACATTTATTTTTAAGCTGTAAAACTGGGTGATGCAGAAGATGTTAATAGCCTCTGCATCTGTATCAGCAAATATGGAACTATCATCTGCAAACATTAGATCTGTTAGGAACTTGTTTTGGCCATATTGAACTCCGTGTCTATTTGTGAAATCATTTCTCATAATGGCACCAACTATGATCTTAAAAATTAGGGGAGAGGCCACATCTCCTTGATGCAATCTGGATGGCAAACTCCTCTGATAGTTCATTTCAAATTTGCACTTGGCTTGTTGAACCATCATATGCTGTTTGGAGGAGTGTGATAATTTTCTCGGGAACATTTTCAGTTTCTAGTACCTTCCATAGAGAAGGCCAGTAGATGCAGTCAAAAGCAGATTTGAAATCAATAAAGACTGTGACAGTTCTGTTTCTTTCCTGATTCTTTCCTCTGCTAGTTTACAGATGGTGATCATTAGATCACTACAGCCCCGATGTGGCCTAAATCATGCTTGTTCTTCTCTACTAGTCTGTTCATGATGTTTACATCATGTCATACATTCTCTGTTGCCACCCTTTGTCAGGTTTGGCACTATGATGGCTTTCTTCCACATTGAAGGAATGCATTCTGAGTGCTATATGAGTGTTAAGAGGTATGGAGCTGCTGTAGCAGAATGTCTCCCCCAGTTCTAATCATTTCAGCAGTAAATTGGCTTGCTCCAGTTGCCTTTCCATGTTTCAATGATTTTATTGCACTTTTTAGTTCCTTGATAGGTAGCTCAGTGCTGGTGAATATATTTCTGGCAAGTCAATAAGTGGTGGTTCTGGTGGTGGTCCCTGAGGTGTATCATGGCTGTATAGCTGGTCAAAGAATTCTTTCCATCGCTGCTGATGTTTGGTAATAGATCTCACAAAAGTACCATCTTCTCAAAGTGAACATGTTTGACTCATTTACGTTTTCCTACAAAGTTTATACATTCATCTGAAATCAGTGGTTGTGTTCGGCGTTTGATGGGTGGACATAAAGAAGTGGCATAGTTTCTGAGCTCCTTTTAATCTATATCTACATCATCTGATGGTTCAAGAAGTGCAAATTTATTTGATAAAGCAATTTGAAATTTTTGTCTGAGTGCAGGCTGTCTCAGGCATGCCCATTTCTTTCTGGCTGGTATATATGGTTCCATGTAAATGTTCTGAAATGTTTTCTGTAAACCGCCCAGAGCCGTAGGGAAGGATGGTATAAAAATCCAAATAAATAAATAAATAAGTGCCTTGCTGCACTTTGCTCGTTGTAGTCGTAGCTGTACCTTGGCTCGTACAAAGTAGTGATCAGATCTGCAAAGTAGTGATCAGATCTCATGGCCTGGACATCTTTGAGTGATGAACAGAACCTGGAGTTGACCAGGATATAGTCCAGTATTGCTGAGTCCTTGCCTGATGGATTTCTTCATGTTAGTTGGTGTTTTGCAGGATGCTGAAAGTGACTGTTCCTAAAGATAAAATTATGGAATGTGGCAAAAGACATGAGGTACAGTCCATTGCCATTTATCTTCCCATGGCCAAATTTGCCCATTATTTCCTCCCAACCGGACCTGTCAGTACTGATATGGAAGTTGAAATTTCCAGCCAGGATAGTCAGATCTGTCTGTGGTATTGAATCTAGTGCATCTTGGAGTTGGGCATCTGTGCTGGTTTCAGTAGGGGCATAAGTGGACAGGATGTGGGTCTTTTTTGTAGCATTGATGATGAGGACTGCCAGGCAATCTGTTATTGATTAGAAGGCAATTATGCTCCTAACAATCTGTCTGTCCACCATAAAGCCTTCTCCAGCTTCTTGCTGAGCAAATGTGGTAGCACTCTAAAGGTGGGTCAGAACAAAATACTCAAACCAAGTCACCCCCATCTAGGGTAATCCATTTTAACAATTTTGCTTTTCTAATAGCAAGATCTGATTGGAGCGTCTTTTTAAAAATATGCTGTTTTTTCAGTGGAAAATATGCCTCAAAAGTGATGTGTGCTGAATCTTCTGCTTACTCTTTTTTATAATAAAACATGAGGCTGTCCTCCTTGTGTCTTAGTCACAAACATTTTATCATCATTAAAAGTCTAATCACAGCAAGTTCCACATGGCATACTATAAATCAGGTGTCCTGTTTACTTGTTGAACGTGTCTGCAACATCAAGTAGGCTGGCATTTTATAAGAAACTTACCCTTTTTATCATATTCATCAGTCTACGAAAAACAGAACAACAAGTAATCTGCTACAGTCTCACAGAACGAAGTATTAGCAGCAAGAGTTTCACAGGCATTGTCAATTACTTACAACGCTGTACAGACAACAAAAAGAAACTAAATAACAGGCGGTATACCTTGGCAGTCAAATGAACAGATTAAAATAAGATGCAGTAGAGCAACTTTAACTCAGCAGTGATTATTTAAATTAGGATGACTCCTATGGGAAATATGGGCTTATTTCAAGCAGAAAGCAACAAAGGAATTGTGGAAAGCCAAGTATAGTGTTACGTCAATTTGGAATAGTTATCTCTGTGTATAAAGCAGCTCTGCATATTCTGATCTTGGCCTATGATTCTGGTTTATACAAC
Organism: Paroedura picta; assembly: GCF_049243985.1. Classification (NCBI taxonomy): domain Eukaryota; kingdom Metazoa; phylum Chordata; class Lepidosauria; order Squamata; family Gekkonidae; genus Paroedura; species Paroedura picta. The sequence goes on from NC_135371.1 coordinate 87,564,889, forward strand.
ACTGTACATTACTGAAAGCCCCCCCCCCCCAATAACTGCTGCAGGCATGTGCACTCCAGAATGAGTTTACAGTAAAGCTGCCTGTCTGATGCCATATTAGCCCACCCTGAGATGACATAGAATGGACATTAGAATTACAGTCTCTATCTACAATTGCAGTGGCTCTGTTTACCTGCCAATTAGTGTTGTACAACACCATGACATTTTACATCATTACTGTATAAATGTTTCTGTCACTGAGAAATCATCATGAGCAGAAGCCAATTTCTCTGGCATGGTACATTTATAACTCTTCTGGAATTTCATGTTAGGGCTACAGATTTCATATGCAAGTCCCTTGTGATAGCTGCCTTGCTCAACTAGCTATTTTGTAATGATCTCTGAGGCTGATTTTGCATGGGGGTAAAAGCCAGGGTGGTGTCTATATGGACCTGGGGATAATCCCCGTGTCCACATGACACCACTGCCAGGCTGCCGCCCTCCCATGCCTAGCACAGATCAGGCTCCAGAAGCCCCACTCTAAGGGGATATAGATTTTTCCTCATTCCCTTTTGGTGCTGCGGGGGCCAACAGGGACTGTCCTGCAGCCGGCTGATCTCCCCACCCTATGGAGGCTTGCAGGGGACAAAAAATGCCCTGGACAAGTTCACGGTGCTTCATGGCACTGCAAGGTGGACCAGGGCAAGGTGGACCAGGTGCCTGGAACACAAACCCACCTTCCTGCAAAATAAAGCACCTTCCTTCCCTCCGTGTTGCAGAACCCTCCTGCTGCCACTGTGTTTTGTGGAGACAATGTGATCCCTGTGGAGGCACAGTACGCTGCGAGATGCAGCTCCGCAGCAGTGCACAGCAGCATCCCAGTGTGGCGCTGCTGATGCAGAATTGACCTGATGTAACTTCACTATCATGAGTTATCTAAGTATTCAAGGAGCAAGAGCTGATTCCCTTGTGGTAAGAGTCCTTGCCCCAACTTTTAGTTGCATGCTTGAGCCACCATGGGCTGAGGCTGCTGCATGTGAGTCATCATGTGCTGAATTCAACCTGCTATTGTGTCTTGCCATGTCACTGGAAAACCCGCATGAATTAATGTTTACAATGGCATGCCACAATTTAAACTTTAGCCTATGGCAATGCATGTAAATAAATGGCTTGAGTTGATACACAGTAAAGTGACTAGAAGTCAGTGGGTTAAAGCCCACTAGAATAATTGCAACTTAGAATAGGAAGGGAAATGTTGGAAGTAGGCATGGGTGATTCAGATTTGGAAACGTCCGAAGGGTGGGAATAAATGATTTCAGCAGGTAGATTGCCAATTTCCTTGTTCAATTCCTATTGAAATCATTTTTCCCCATGATTTTTGGGAGCCCCAAGGATGGGACCCCTTCTTGAAACTTGCAGGGGAGCTCAGGGAGGGTCTTCCCTGAGTCCTCTGCAAGTTCCAGGAAGATTGCACCAGGGAATCCCATCCTGGGGGCTCCCAAAGACCATTCCCCATAGAAGTCTATGGGGAAACATGTTCAAACCAAAGAACCTGACACTCCATTCTATCCAATGGAGCGAATAGGGGCACCCTCTTTGGGAGCCCCTAGGATTGGACCCCTTGGTCCAATTTTCTTGAAACTTTCAGGGGACTCAGGGAAGACCCTTCCTGAGCTCCCCAAGAAGTTTCAGGGTGCAACTTACACCCCCTCCTCCCCAGTCCCCGGGGAAGGCGGGGGAAGGATTTCCAATGCAAGTCAATGGCCTCCATTGACTTGCATTGGCCCTGAATTGATTCGGACAGCTCCGAATCGGTCCAAATTGGCCCGATTCGGATCCTAAATGGTCCGAATCAGGGCCTCCATGCACAACCCTAGTTGGAAGCATCTCTGGCAACTGTATAAAATCTAGGCACAGCATCTATTTAATAATTTATGTTTTGATTTATATCCCTCCACTCTCAGCAAGCTGGCTTGTGGCAGATCACACTAAACCCTCCAATAAAATATACAATATTGTCCTATTAAAACAGCCATTAAAAAAATGCTATGGTGGTGACAATTCAAGTCCCACAGTGTTAGCTCACATTTGGTCTCAGGTGGAACCCTGAGTACCAACCCCCTCACCCACAGCAGTGGTCAGCTTATGGGGACTTCCAATTCAAGATCTTCATCCTTCTCTGCCAGGGGGATATCAGATCTTCCTGGACTGGCCTCAACCATAGATCCAGCAGAAGAGCTCCATCTTACAGGTCCTGCAGGACACCAAAATCTTCCTCAGGGACCTCAGCTCATCCAGGAGCTCATTCCACCAGGTCAGGGCCAGGACTGAAGCCAACCAAGCTTCTCTGGGGCCTGGAAACACCAGCAGGTTACTACCCACAGAGCACAAAGCCCTGGGGGGGGGGGACAAAGTGCAATAGGCGTTCCCTCAGATATATGGGTCCCAGACCACAAAGGGCCTTGAAAGTTAAAACCAATACCTTGAACTGGATCCAGGCCGCAACTGGCAGCCAAGGCAGCTGTCTCAGCACTTGCTGAATATGGGTCCTCCAGTATGTTCCAGTGAGGACCCTTGCACCCACATTCTGCACCAGTTGCAATTTCCGGGTCAGGGACAAGGGCAGGCCTGCATAAAGTGAGTTACAGAATTGTAGGTATAAAAGCCTGAGCAACACCAGAGACAAGGGTTCTTGGCCTGTGGGTACTAGCCTGTAGCTTATAGCATTGGATGAACCAGTGCAGTAGATCCAGAGCCAACCCACAATGGTAGTGGAAAGTTGCCATTAAGTCACGGCTGACTTTCATAGGGTTTTCAAGGCAACAGAGGTTCAGATGTGGCTGTCATTACCTGCCTCTGCACAGTGACCCTGGACTTCTTTCGTGGCCTCTCATCCAAATACTATTGAGGTCTGAAGAGATTGGGCTAGCCTGGACTATCCATATCAGGGCAGTCCGAGAGACAGCTTATTATATTTTGTCTTTTATTCCTTTAAGTTATATTTTGTACCCATTTTGAGCCCCCACTGGTGAGAAAAGTGGGACAGAAAATACAAAAGTTCTTTTTTTAAATTGCTGTTAATAAAGGAAATATTGGCTACAAACGCTACTTAAAACAGGATATGTTCCTGGGCAAATGGCAACACTTATGCCATATTAGTCCACCCTTCCATTTTGTACTTCCATTTTGTATTCTGGACATAACTCCTGTGCCTAACAGTTATCCAGCCAAGGAGAGATAGCAACTTGGGCAAATAATATTTCCTAGTCATTGCTGACAAGAAAAAAAATGAACTTACAAAACCACTTCCTTACAGAGTTGCTGGCATTCCAAGACCTTTTCCACATTGGAACCTAGAATCCTATGTCCCAACATGAGTGAGGTCTGCATTAGGAATGGCAGGATATCCAAGTCATGAATATTTCTGGGGGTGAGATCCACAAAGGCATTGGGAAGGCGCCAAGAGCAGAAATCACATCACTTTGACCCTAAGCTGGAGTGGTTTGTGTTTTCATTCCACTGCTGCATTTTCCTCATCATTTTAGCCAACATAACATTAATGCAAAAGGAATGAAAGGAAAAACATTACATTTGCTTTAAGAATTGCCTTTATTATGTATGCCACAACATGCTCATTATTTCAAATTAGTTTACTTTCTCTTCTCTTTCATAAAGCCTTCCAATTAGCATGGCCAGGCACACTCTTCAACTGCTGCTCTGTACCTTTCATTTTCAAAGGAACTTCAAGCCCCCTTAGCTCTTCATTTGATTTAGCAGTTTTCCTTCCAGAGAATTGTGCTGAAAATGCAGATATAGGGAAACCATAATGTGGTAATTTTCATCCAACTGTCACAATCCCCCTCATTCCACAGTTACCATTCATATAGCTCAATTTCCTCTCTGAAAATTAGAAATTTAAAGTGGCACTTACTACTGAAGCTTGAAAGCCTTCACACTACCTTTATTCATATCTTAAGCTATTATAACATGCAGTATATACAAAACCTTTCCTCTACCATTCACCTTTACATTCCATCTGGGTTTGTCTTTTGGTAGATACTTTGTCTTCTCACCTGTGTACGCCACTGTTGAAATTCCTTTTAAAAATGACTTCTAATTGTTAGGGGTCATTCTAATTGTTAGGGTTGGAGTACAAAATGAAGCAGGGCACAGGCTGGTAGAATTTTGTCAAGAGAATACAATGGTCATAGCAAACACTCTTTTCCAGCAACCCAAGAGACGACTCTACACATGGACATCACCAGACGGTCAACACAGAAATCAGATTGACTATGTGCTCTGCAGCCAAAGATGGAAAAGTTCTATCCAGTCAATAAAAACAAGACCAGGAGCTGATTGTGGTTCAGATCATGAGCTTCTTGTTGCAAAATTTAGGCTTAAATTGAAGAAAGTAGGGAAAAGCACTAGGCCACTCAGGTATGAACTAAATCATATCCCTGACGAATACACAGTGGAGGTGACAAATAGATTTAAGGAATTAGATCTGATAGACAGAGTGCCTGAAGAACTATGGACGGAGGTTCGCAACATTGTACAAGAGGTAGCAACTAAAACCATCCCAAAGAAAAAGAAATGCAAGAAATCAAAATGGCTGTCTGAGGAAACTTTACAAATAGCTAAGGAGAGAAGGGAAGTGAAAGGCAAGGGAGAAAGAGAAAGATACACCCAATTGAATGCAGAATTCCAGAGAAAAGCTAGAAGAGATAAGAATGCCTTCTTAAATGAACAGTGCAAACAAATAGAAGAAAACAATAGAATGGGGAGGACCAGAGATCTTTTCAAGAAAATTGGAGATATGAAGAGAACGTTTCATGCAAAGATGGGTATGATAAGGGACCAAAATGGTAGGGACCTCACAGAAGCAGAAGAGATCAAACAAAGGTGGCAAAATTATACAGAAGAACTATACAAGAGCGAGCTTAACATCCCTGATGACCACAATGGGGTAGTTACTGACCTGGAGCCAGACATCCTGGAATGTGAAGTCAAATGGGCCTTAGGAAGTCTGAGCAACAATAAAGCTAGTGGTAGTGACAGCATTCCAGTTGAACTATTCAAAATCTTAAAGGACGATGCAGTAAAAGTGCTACACTCAATATGCCAGCAAATTTGGAAAACTCAACAATGGCCACAGGATTGGAAAAGGTCAGTTTACATTCCAATCCCAAAGAAGGGCAATGCCAAAGAATGTTCAAACTACCGCACCATCGCACTAATTTCTCATGCTAGCAAAGTTATGCTCAAAATCCTACAAGCTAGGCTCCAGCAATATGTGGACCGAGAACTTCCAGAAGTACAGGCAGGATTTCGAAGAGGCAGAGGAACTAGAGATCAAATTGCCAACATACGCTGGATCATGGAGAAAGCTAGGGAGTACCAGAAGAACGTCTACTTCTGCTTCATTGACTATGCTAAAGCCTTTGATTGTGTGGAGCACAACAAATTGTGGCAAGTTCTTAAAGAGATGGGAATACCAGAGCATCTTATTTGTCTCTTGAGAAATTTATATGCAGGTCAAGAAGCAACAGTGAGAACTGAACATGGAATCACTGACTGGTTCAAAATTGAGAAAGGAGTTCGGCAAGGCTGTATACTGTCGCCTTGCCTATTTAACTTGTATGCAGAGCACATCATGAGAAATGCGGGATTAGAGGAGTCACAAATTGGGATCAAGATTGCAGGGAGAAATATCAACAACCTCAGATATGCAGATGATACCACTCTAATGGCAGAAAGTGAAGAGGAACTAAAGAGCCTGTTGATGCGGGTGAAGGAGGAGAGTGCCAAAGTTGGCTTGAAACTCAACATCAAGAAAACAAAGATCATGGCATCCGGCCCTCTCAATTCCTGGCAAATAGAAGGGGAAGAAATGGAGATAGTGACAGATTTTATTTTCCTGGGCTCCAAGATCACTGCAGATGGGGACTGCAGCAAAGAAATTAAAAGACGCTTGCTCCTGGGGAGGAAAGCTATGGCAAATCTAGACAGCATCCTAAAAAGCAGAGACATCACCCTGCCAACAAAAGTGCGTTTAGTCAAGGCTATGGTCTTCCCAGTTGCAATGTATGGCTGCGAAAGTTGGACCATAAGGAAGGCCAAGCGTCAAAGAATTGAGGCTTTTGAACTCTGGTGCTGGAGAAGACTCTTGCGAGTCCCTTGGACTGCAAGGCGAACAAACCAGTCAGTCCTAGAGGAGATCAGCCCTGACTGCTCTTTAGAAGGCCAGATCCTGAAGATGAAACTCAAATATTTTGGCCACCTCATGAGAAGGAAGGACTCCCTGGAGAAGAGCCTAATGCTGGGAGAGATCGAGGGCAAAAGAAGAAGGGGACGACAGAGAATGAGGTGGATGGATGGAGTCACTGAAGCAGTAGGTGCAAACTTAAATGGACTCCGGGGAATGGTAGAGGACAGGAAGGCCTGGAGGATCATTGTCCATGGGGTCGCGATGGGTCGGACACGACTTCGCACATAACAACAACAACAAAATTGTTAGGGCATTTCCGCACATTAGTAAAAATAGCGTTAGGCCAGCTGAATGGCAAAGCGTTACATTTTACCATTCTTCCCAGCCCTCCACACCTTTTTAATCTCTTGCCTTTGTCTGCCACCTTTTCACACATCTCACCCTCCACAGCTGTTGCTGGAAATGGCAGAAGAGAGCAACACACCTTATATGCATCACGCTTCCACCTGTCAATCAATTCAGGCAACCAATCCTATTGCCTACAATGAGAATTTCACCTTTTTTGCCTTTCCTGGAACCTGGGGGTGGGAGGTTGAGGTACAGCCTCCAAACTTTCAGGGTACCTCCGGAAAGTTCTTTCCTGGCTCACCTCCAAATTTCAGAATGATTGGTCCCGGGGTTCCACATTTTGGAACTCCCGAAGAGGGTGCCCCCATCCCTCCATTATATCTTATTGCAGCGGTCCCCAATCCCTGGTCCGGAGACAGTGACCGGTCCGTAGATCAGTCAGTACCGGACTGCGGCTCCTCCTCCTCCTCCTCCTCCTCCTCCTCCTCCTCCTCCCCGGCTGCTGCCTCGGGGGCTGCTCTGCCAATCTGTCGCCGGATCACCTTTGGTGCTTTCCGGCGGCTGCCATGACTGGGGCTCCCCCTCGGCATAGCACTGCACAGCTGCTGCTAGCAGTACCCCCCAGTGGGCAGCAGGAACTCAGGGGCGCCAGTGAGAAAGCAAGCGGAGCAGGTGCTCAGGTGGCGGCAACATCCCTCAGCAAAAGTCTAACCCCCACCAGGCCTCAGTAAAATTGTCAAGCGTTGACCAGTCCTCGGTGATAAAAAGGTTGGAGACCACTGTCTTATTGGACTGACTATCCATTGGATATAATGGAGGGATGGGGTACCCTCTTTGGGAGCCCCTAGAGTGGACCCCTTGGGCCAATCATTATGGAATTATAAGGGAAGTCAGGGAACAGCCTCTCAGAGCTACACTGAAAGTCTGGAGGCTCTAACTTAAACCCGCACCTCCCAGATCCTGGGAAAGGTGGAAAATCCAAAATTTCCATTATAGCCAATGGCCACACTGACTTTAATGAGTGCTGAAGCCAAATTGGCTGGCTCAGGACCTTAGTGATTCATGAGTCCTTTGGTTGGGGTGGGGGAGAATCGTTCCTGATGGGGTGGTGGGGAAGAAAACTTTTGAGTGACACACTTTGTGTCACAACACAGAAAAACATTTTCTTTTATTTCTGGCATCACCTATATGTTTCTGCCTATTCATTGCTCCTGACATGTCGCTATTATTAAAAAGAAATTCCTATCCCAATGAGAGGGAGGCGGGTGCGAAGGCGGGATGATACAAACGAATAGGCGGACACGCACCTTGGCTGTGATTGTCTGTGCCTCTATGACTATGCGGATAGGCATTTAAATGAATAAGTCTATTTTTAAAAATGTTGGTGGCTTCTTGAAGTTCATATGTCAATCAGCCATGGTGGGAGGGGATTGGTTAGTGACAGTGGTAGACAGGCCAAAGCACAACAAGACAAAAGCACCTTGTCTTCTCATGTTTCTGGCACCGAGTGTGCAGTGCAAGATGCACAAAAATCACACAGAAACATTTGAGACAGCTCGAGAGGTGTGGAGTGCCAGTAAGTCATGATTATTTCTCATGCTTTGCCATACAGCAGGCTTCATGCGATAATGCCCAGTGTGCAGAAAGCCCCCAAACTTGCACTTTAAAGTGGATAATGTGGTGAGCTGTCGGCTGGCCAGATGCTGGCTGTAGGTGATTTCATGTGGAGCGGCCGGACTATAACACCTACATTAGGTAAGCATTTCACTATATTTATCACGTGCAGAAAAGCCCTTAGTATGACTATTGTGGGAGAAGTGCGAAGGAAGGCATGGTATAGTTCAGTCTCATCAGATCATAGAATGGAGACCACCAAGGAAGACACTGAAGAGGAAGGCAATGACAAACCACCACTGCTTCACACTTGCCTTGAAAACTCCTCACTGGGGCCACCAGATAGGTTGTGACTCAATGGCACATATGTAGTGTGAGGCAAAACATCCTAATTCCCTCAAGAGTTAATGTGATTATTAGCAGGCTTACTCTGACCTGCATGTGTCTGTGGTTTCAGCCTTCCTGCTGATACCATCCTTACCTCATTCAAGGCCAGATTCAAAAATGTAGTAATTGATTAATGCTCTTTTAAACTGTTTAAACTTGATGCGCTTTTAAACTGTTCAATAAACTTTTGTACATTTTTATAAAGGTCTGTTTTATTTGTGTGCATTTAACATTGAGGACCCAGAGGGTTGGGTACTGCTCATGTAAAAAAGAGCAGAGACCCTGGGGGACCGAGGTTTGCTTCTCTGACATGTATGCACACATGTTGTAGAAGCAGGAGCTCGTTCCTATTGTCACAATTTTCCATGAACAAGGGGTTGGCAAAAGCGGATCACAATGCATAGTTTTATTTCCCCTTTCTGTCTTAGTATACATGGGTGACATACCCATACAGTGCATCCTGAAGCATAGAAAACTGAGTGTCCACAAAACTCTCTGCGTGATGGAAGTTTCTCAATCCTGCAGTTCAGTTAACTTGCATCTCAGTCAGAAGGGAAGCTGGATGGAGACAAGGAAGCTGCACACTGACCTTCTCTATTCCTGCAGCTTTATGGTGCAGTGTTTGTGCATATGCTTCTATGTGCGCACTGAATGCAGAAGAGAGGAAACAGGATTGTAAAGACCCTTGCATCTATACATGGAGACTCAGTTGGACCTTCACTGTTTTACAATTTTCTATTATATTGCAGCCGCATGGATAAGTACTGAAGAATATTCTTTACCCATTAAAGATATGCACAGAAACATTAAGGTTAGATCAATGCCAGCTATATACATACTCTGCAGTCACTACGATCTGAAGCTGTTAAGCATTGTTGTTCCATTTCTGTAATGTCTCAAGAGGACTTTTAAAATGTAACAGGCAATGCTTGCATCAATTTATTTTATATTCTTGTCACAATCATTAACACAAAATCAATTTATGTTGTGGCATTTTCAGCTCCCATTATGAACTTTGTCACAAGGGGAGAAGTTTTTAATCTGTTCATAAATTCAAAGGAAGACAGCTGCATAATATGCATTAAATACATTATGCATTCTGTAATATGACCTTTTCATGATACCACAGTTTGACTGTCTAGTCACCCCTGCACCTTTTTACTGCTCTGGCAATCTGATGAAAACAGGGGGAAAAGTACATAATCAAAATACCAAATCTTTTACAAGGTTAACTTACTACCTCAGGCTACTCTTGTTCGACAGGTAAGAGAGACTGACAGAGATCAGAAGATACCAAGGATAAATCAATGGCTTACTATAAATTGGCTCAAAGCAAAACAGCTGGAATTAGAAAATAGGAGCGTAGAACAAAAGAAGCTGGGATTGGTTCCATTGGCTTGGATCCAACATGTTGGAGAGATCTCAGATCCTGGTTCACTGATTCACTTTAAAACAAAGACATGATCTGATCCTCCATTGTTACTGATTTCTCTCATAACTTGTCTTTGTGTGTGTTGTGTGTATTTACTCTTTGTCATCATGGGGAAAGGCTTAAGCCTTTAATACTATTATTTCCCCCTCCGGTTTCTGTGGCAGGTACATTGAGGGCAAAGTTGGGCATTATTCTATATTCCCCCTGGTCTCGGCAACCATGCCTGCCTTTCTAGCATGTGTAAACAAAGCTTTTGCCTCTTCCACTGCTGCAGGTGAGATTTACTGATGGAAGGGAAATATAGATTGCGACTGAACTGTTCCTGTGCTCTCCCACCTTTGCTCTATCTGTGTGTGCAAGGAACAGCCTTGCACCTGCTATCAGGCAGTAGGCACAGACCCATAGGCTACACACTCAGTAATAAAGTGTAATGACTGGAGAAAAGTAGAAATGCTATGAATATACCCATAAGGATGAGACTGATGGGAACTTTAGTGGTTGCAAACATCCCTGGAAAAAATAAAAACAGACAGCAAGGCATCAGGAAAACTGGAAGGTTTCCTACCAATAATTCTGTTCAAGTTCTTTGTATCTACTACGTTCACAAATAAGTGCTGCTCATCCTGAATCTTAATTAGTTGATTCCTAACTATACACCACCATTAGAAAGAGAAGACAGAACTTGAACCAAGAAGAAAGCTGAGCTATAATTGTTTAATAGATCTTTTCTTTCCTTATAATAAAACCCATAGCATGGCCCAATGACACACTTCATAAAACAGATGATTAGCCCCAAGTGGGGGAGTGTTCCACCAATAGGAAAAAGGCAGTCCAAGGGAATTGCCTGGCAACTGCTGATGAAACTGGACTATGTTTTTCCTATTGGTTGAATATCCCCCCCCCCCATCATGCTACAGTTTGTTCTTATCCCTTCCAGCAAGGCCAGCTGCTTCCTTATTACTGCTGCATGTGTGTGTGACAGCATGCGGAGGAGGTGGGCCCGCATCAGGGTCCAGGGCTCTTTGGCTGCCTTTGCTTGCTTTCTCAATTCTGAGGGGATTTCCTGTATCCTCTGCCCACCTTTGGCCAAAGATGGTAGTTAGGCTTGATTATGGTAAATCTGAAACTGGAGTTATGCGACTGACCTCACAGGACCCTCGGAGCTTTCAGAAAGGACCAGCACAACAAGAAAAATGGGGTATAAACTAACATTGCTTAAGTGTGACTGGTGAAAAAAATGTGAGTACTTTTGGGGCATACAGGGAAGTGGATTGTAGGCACGCAGGCGCACAACAGTCGGGGCAGTGTGGAGGCGGACATTGCAATGGCTCCACTGCCACTGGCTGCTGCCACCGCTTGCTGCTGCCTGCTGCCAGCTGCCACTGCTGCCAGCTGCCACCTGCCACCCACCGCCACCTACCTGGCTCCTTCCGTGGGGTCCCCAGGTTGTTTCCTGCTGCCACCCACCTCCGCCCCTGGCTGCTGCTGCCGCAGCTGCAACCAACCTGGGGGCCCCACAGAAGGGGTCTGGCAACCCCAAATGGGGTCACAACCCCTCGGTTGAGAACCACTGCTTTAGAAGCTCTCCAGCCACCATGTAAGTCTGCTGCTATGGATGCCTAATAAAGTGATCTGTAAAGAGTTTGGTTTGTGTTGAACACTCTCTGTCAAAAGCCATTCAGCTCAGGCTGTGGGACAGAACAGTAGCTATGTTGGTTTGAAGCAGATGAACAAAGTTTGAGACCAGTGGCACCTTTTGTGCATACGCACAAAAGCTTATACCTTGAATAAAACTTTGTTGGTCTTAAAGGCATCCCTGTACTCTGTTATGCAGACCACCTCAAAGTGAATGGCAAGAGATTATTGTAATAAACCAATATCTGGCCACATCATTTAAATTATTTCCCACTAAATCTGGTGTTGGAAATCAAGTCATTAAAGTCTGAAGGCTCTTACATAACAATTTCAGTTTTCTGTATAGGACTGATTAAATAGTAAACGAATGCAGTACATTATTGCACAACTTAATAGTTTTATTTTTTTATTATTTCTGCACAACTTCTTAGTCCCCCTTCTCTTTCACGAGCATATATATTGTTGGATTTTCCATCTCCAGATGGCTCCTTTTCCCCAAAGGCATATGTTTTTTGAAACTGAAAGCAGGATTCACAGAAAAGTGTTAATCTTCTTCTGCAAAAACAGGCAAATGTCTCCCATCAGTGGTTTTCTAATTATCATGGACAGAGATCTGGACACCTGCACAGTTCATGCAAATTATGAACTGTTAGCAAATCCAACAATCCTGACTCTCGTATCCTGATATATACATTTTTTAAAAAATAGTTTTTTAACTGATGGAATAGCAAGCTATGATTTATTTTTCCTACATTTTTTGACGTTAAGCAGGTAAATCTATCATCTAGCATAATCCCTAGGCTGATGACATCCAGTTCAGAGATGAAAAGAGAAAATAGCAGTAAACTTTTAAGGTCATGTAGAAACCCTGCAATTTTCTACTTGAACATGTTCTTTTCCTTTGTTCACAGCATTTTAAAAAGTGCTTAACATCTGCTCTAATGGTTGAGACACAAAATGAGAAGGACAAGCAGCTCAGGGGTATATCAAGGATCATATATGTCATCCTAATTTGCAAAGGCAGCTATTTACCGAATGGTGAGTGCATATTATAGCCACAGGAAGGACTCATCCTTTGTGAATGTGTTTTCAGATTACTTTTAGATTCATGCACATTGACAAGTATAATTAGGGGCACCTTCCTTCCATCTGCTATCACCTCCGCATAACTGCCACTATGGGGTGTGGTCAACACAATGGGAGGAGGTGTGAAGAAATGTTTCACAGTAAGCATTAAAGAGGACTTGATCAACATGCATTGAATGGGGGAGTAGTAAAGCCCTTAAAATCTTTGGTTTACCAGATTAGAGATACAAAATGGCATTAAAGCACTCAACATTCAATAACCTTGAGCAGTTACTCATTGCTCCTCACTCACTTGTTCACCCAGCTGTCAGGTGGCTTCTTGCAAAATCCATCCCTTATATTCTATTGATGTGAAACAGCTCAGCAGACAGATCTAGCATTTTCCCAACCTCCACTCAGGGTTAATTGGTGGTTTGTGGTAGTACAATCAGTGCACATAGCTCAATATGAATTTATGAGGAATAATTGCTGAAAACTATTAAAATAATTAGTCCATATACTGATTATTTTCTGTTCATCCAGACATTAAAAATATCCAGACAATTAAAATATGGTTGTACCTATAGAGAAGAAAGTGGCTTCAAGACTATTTTGTCTGAGAAGGTGTAGGGTCTTATGAAACAGTATCCGTATTGCTTATCATGCTGCCGTGTTCCTTAAGTAATGTTGTGGCCTGTTTAATCCCATTCACTAGTGTCAGTTTATATCTTCCTTCCTCCCCTGCCATGACTTACATATCACAACAATATATTTCTGAGCCCCTTCTGAGCCCCTTACCCCTAGGAGACATCACTTGTTCCCCCAGTTTTATATAAATGTACTAAACAGTGTGAACCTAGGATTCATAGAAGAAGCCTGAATTAAAGTGAGAACAAAAAAAGTGAGAGCAAAAAAAGCAGTGCGTCAAACCATGAAATGGAAGTTGCTCCTTCCTCCTAAACCGGACCCAGAGGGTGGCATGCGGGATGAGCTATCAAGCTCGTTTGGGCTCCCTTGTGGGCTCGGTGCTTTCCCCCACGTTTTTCAACATCTTCATGCGCCCTCTGGCCCAGCTGGTCAAGAGTTACGGCTTGGGTTGTCATCAGTATGCTGATGACACCCAGCTGTATCTCCTGATGGACGGCCCCCCCCGGATCCATTTGCCAGATGTTTGGAAGCTGTAGTTGGATGGCTCGAGCAGAGTTATCTGAAACTCAACGCTGCCAAGATGGAGGTCCTGTGGTTTGGGTGGAAGGGAGCAGATCAGGAAGTGCGATTACCCACCTTGGCTGGGACGCAACTGACCATTGCACCCCATGCAAGGAATTTGGGAGTGACCTTGGATGCCTCATTAACACTGGAGGCCCAGGTCAAGAAGGTAGAGGGCCAGGCTTTTTCCAACTTCACCACGCCCGGCTACTAGTGCCCTACCTGTCTCCTGACCACCTAGCCACTGTTATCCATGTGACGATCACCTCCAGAATAGATTTCTGTAACTCGCTCTATGCGGGCCTAACCCTGTGCCTGATCCGGACATTACAGCTGGTACAAAATGTGGCTGCTAGGGTCCTCACAGGAACAGCTTGGAGGGCCCATGTCCAGCCTGTGCTGAGGCAGCTGCATTGGCTACTGATTGCTAGCTGGATCAGGTTCAAGATTTTGGTTGTAACCTTTAAGGCCCTCCGCGGTCTGGGACCCACATACTTGAGGGACCGCCTGGTGCCTTATGCCCCCCACAGGGCATTACGCTCAGCGGGGACTAATTTACTGGTGGTTTCTGGCCCCTGGGAGGCGCGTCTGGCCTCGACCAGGGCCAGGGCCTTTTTGGTCCTGGCCCTCGCCTGGTGGAATGAGCTCCCAGAGGAGCTGCCGGCCCTGCAGGATTTGCCATCCTTCTGCAGGGCCTGCAAAACGGAGCTTTTCCACCAGGCTTATGGTTGAGGCTGGCACCTCCCCTTTTTAGATCATCCCCCCCCCTACATCAGCAGTGACCCCTGGTTTCTCGGATAGTTCTGCCACCATCAGGTGGGGTGGGGAGGATGGGGGATTGTTTTTAGGTGTTTTTATGTATTAGGGGTTTTATGGGGTTTTTATATATTGTTACCTGCCGCGAGCCTTAAGGGAGTAGCGGGCTAGAAATCCAATAATAATAATAATAATAATAATAATAATAATAATAATAATAATAATAATAATAATAATAATAATAATAAGTCAATAACCTTTTATTGGCATAAAATATGTATAAGACATATAAAAATAGGGTTTAAAATTTCAACAAAATAATATAATAGGCCATGGGGTTACATAACCAACCAGATCTTAAAATGATTAAATAAACTATAAAAGATAAAATACAAGGTAGGCAGCATATTATAAAAGCATCTTAGTTAAAACTCTGGCAACTAAAATGGTTACCTCTGGGTCTTTGTAAGAGAGCAGAAATTGCAAGGTCATAGATTTACTTACAGAAGTCTTGTTTCCCAGCAAAGAAACAATCATCCCGACACTGCTCATATAAGGGACAATCTAGCAAAATATGTGAAACAGAGTCAGGGCAGCCAGAACCACATGGAAAGAGTCTCGCATGGTATGGGATATGGTGGAATCTTCCCTCTAAGACCTTTGAGGGGAAAGCATTCATTCGTGCCAGGAGAAAAGCTCTTCTCAGGGGTGGGACATCAAGAAGACACAAATATGTAGACATATTTCTCTGCATAGTGATGCCAAAGAATGCTGGTGAGCAAACTCGAGGCTGGGTAGGTATGAGTTCCTGCTGCTCATGGTCTAGTAGTCTCTGTTTAATAATCCGGAAGATACATTTTTCTTCCAGAGGTAGTAGGGAGTTCAGATCGATGCCAATGGAGACTAATTTTTGTTCAATAGCCTGGAACCATCGAAATTTAAGAGGGTCACTTTTCAGACAAGTTAAAAGGCTCCCAGTTTCTATTCTAAAAAACAGTCTGACCCAAAATTTAAAAGTAGCTATCCAGGCCCTTGTCTCTACCCTAATTTGGCCAAATTCTGCACAAATGGCATGGTAGGAGATACAATTGGGAACCCCTGCAATTTGCCTATAGAAAGCAGATTGAACACCCTCAATAGATTTATTAAAGGCAGGAACCCATAAGGGGCATCCAAACAGGAGCTGGGACATCACTTTGGCATTAAAAAATTTAATTGCTGCAGGAATAAATTGGTTACCTTTTGCAGAGAAAAAGAACTGTTTTATCAAGGAAGATGAGGATTTGGCCAGATTGATAGCTCGTTGGCAGTGGGAGCACCAGTTCTGGTTATATTGGAAGGTAATACCTAGATACTTAAATGTTTTGACTTGTTCTATTGAAGTGCCTCCAATAGACCAAGTCATTGCATGCCAGCTCTTAGAGAAAACCAAAACTTTTGTTTTACCATAGTTAATTACTAACTTATTATCTGGGCAATAATGGTAAAAGGTGAATAAGTATCGTTGTAAGCCAACCCTTGTATATGAGAGTATTGTAGTATCGTCGGCATACAACAACAAAGGAATATGCTGGGAACCAAGTTTTGGGGGATGACCATTAATAGGTTCCAGTTTTTGCGTTAAATCATTAATGAATAAATTAAACAACAAGGGGGCCAGAATACAGCCTTGCTTAATTTCAATGGTCGTTGAGATCTTAGTGGTTAAATCTCCCTTTGAAGAATACCGGACTTGACAGGAGGTGGATGAGAAACACAAGTCTCGGTTCCATACCCATTAATCGCAATTTACTCCAGAGCATATCGCTATCTATCTTATCAAATCCACTTTTAAGGTCTATAAAAGCTGTGTATAGCCTCTTACCATTTTGGGACATATATTTCTCGGCCAGGCATGAGAGAGTTAAACAATGATCGATAGTAGAGTTACCCTGCAGGAAACCAATCTGTTCAGGACCTATACTTCTTTGAAAGTGAGCCCAATCAGTTAGGCGCCGTTCGAGATGTTTTGCATAAATCTTACCTATAATTGATAATAAACTAATAGGTCTAAAATTATTAGGGTTGTTATGGTCACCATTTTTAAACATGGGAACAATGATTGAATTCAACCAAGAATTCAACCAAGAATTCAACTCTGGTTTCGCTTCAGATCGCATCATCATCATCATCATCATCATCATCATAATTTATGCAACCAGGCATTCTATAGAGGGCTACTCATCCCAGGGACCTAGGAGCCTCTTCCCATATAAATTTGATCAATTACTAATGACACAGATCTTGAACAGGACAATCCCAGCAATTTCCCAGCTATTTCAATGACAGGACAGAAAGTCTTCTGCCTTTCTCCTATCATGGCAAGTATCTAACCTCCAGATCTCCCCAAGAGAACATTCTCAAGATTCAAGGGGAAAAATCCTCTCTAAAATACAGATAAATAATCTATTTTTAGGCTGATTCTTTTTCTGAAGATTGGATTTTTATTACTCATACATTCCTATGGCAACAATGGAAGGCCGAGACTTACTGGGGCTGCAGTTTGACGCCACGGTGGCATCAGGAAGAGGGGAACTCCTGCTGGGCTTCATGAGCCCAGATCATGGGGGGGGGGCTTGGCGCAGGCCTATTTAAGGCAGAGCGCCAGGCTTCTTGGCCTCTCCGTGCCGCAGCCGCTCAGACAGCCTGCTGTCTGGTGGTGCGTGTGGTAGGCCTTGAAGGCTCGGGCGGAGAGTAGCGGGCTAGGGCGGAGGCTAATTAGGCTCCTACTTCATTGCTGCCAGCCCGCTGAATAATTTTTAAAAAACGGAGAGGGAGATAATAATAATAATTTTAAAAACGTTACTGTTCCAGCACAGTGAAGGGAGGAGCGGGAAAATCAGCATGGAGATGCTTGGACATCGGACATCAGCCAAAAAGGAGGCAGGAGCCAGGCAGAAAAAGGGGGTTCCTCTGCTCATCCTCCCCCTGCGGCTGGAAGCCACTCGGGGACAACGAAACCCACAGGAAGGCGGGCCAGTGCATTGCGGGCTCGAAATGCCTGGGCCAGGGCAATGACCACTGCTAGGGGTGTTCCTCGGGGGAGGGCAATGATAGATCACAGAGGGCACAGGGAGGAGGCAGCATGGTGCTGCAGGCATGGGCAGAGAAGGCACTGCCCGCTGCGAGGAAATCTAGGAGTGGACCAAAGCCCAAGGAGCTTTGGGGTCAGCTCAGGCTTCAGGTCCCTAGGGAGTCTGCCTCTTCCAGCAATATGGCTACCTCCTCCAGCCCCAGTGCCAGGGGTAGTGGGCATGAATCTGGGTGTGGCAGGCGGATGGCACAGAGAGCAAGATCTCCTTCTCTGATATGGCACCTGGGAACAAGTAACCAAAAGGCAAAGGTGGGCTCTCTGGAGGCTCAACACCGCAGTCGTGGGCAGAGTAGGCCAGACAAGGTGCGGGAGAGACAGGGCAGCGGGAAACATGGTTCCCGTGGCAGACCTTCTTCTTCATCTCCATCTGCAGAGCGGTCTAATTCACCAAAGTCTCCTGGGTATTGGGAGGGTTACTCAAGGGCGGTAGCCCAATTTACTGGGAGGAATCCATCTCCCTCACCAGTTTCAGGGTCAAGCTCATCGCCTAGACAGACAGGCAGCTCCGACTCTTTTGTGGTTGAAGCTGAGTCGAAGCGGAAGGGGACGAGGCATAGAAAGAAACAGTCTGAAGCACAAAAAAAGCGCCGGCGCTCTGCCCAAAAAAGCCCGTCATCTGGTGAGTTATCCTCATGGGACGAGGGGGCGGACTCCATGCATGACGGCTGGTTTTGGATAGAAGGTGCTTATGTGCCAGGCCTTCCTCAGTGGTTGGTGAATCGGAGAAAGGAAGCTAAGCGGCTTCTTGATGAGGCAGGGATCAGTAAAAGACGGAGGGAACCTCCTACAGGGTTCAAAACTGGGGAAGCGCCACCAGGCGTTCATCTGCCATCAAGGATTCGGGAGCGGGTCCTTGATGGTTATTATGTGGTTTTTTTCGAGTTAGCTGCTGGTTATTCAAAGAGGGTGGATACAGGCACTCGAAGGGACAAGGTTAAAGTGAAACCCTAGTGCGAAAGGACGATGTTAAACTGGCTTAAGGGCTTCACAGAATTTCAGGGTCTGATTTGTGGTGCTTCCCCGGAGGGGGGCTGGCATCTTAATCGCTATTTGAAGCAGGTTATTGGGGCTTGGGAGACAGCTGGGGAGGAGGCAGCTATAGAGTATGATCGCGAGTTTAGAGAACTCGCCTCTCAGACTGCTGCTATATGCTGGGACCTTCGACTCCACGATACGTGGATTGTGCAAGTTGGGTCCAGCGTGAAGCAGCAGAGGGAAAAAGGGAAAACCAGCATATCAGGGCCAGCTAGGAAGTTGCCTGACTTAGTTTGCTGGGATTTTAATAGAAGTGGGTGTAAACGCCGATGGTGTCGATTTGAGCACCGCTGTGAGGCTTGTGGTGGGGTTATGGAATAATTTGTTTCAGGAGAGCTGGCGGGAACGGGGCAGTGGTGCTCCCGTTCAGTGGCGAGTTTCGACCGGTAAGGAACCTGTTTGGTAGGAAGTCCCGTCTGCGTACGGGACTCCCGACTAAAGGGGGTCTCCTTAATGAGGCCAGCCACGAAAAAGGCGCGGCCTACCCGGCTGGGAGGCTGGGGGCCTGTGGCCAGGCAGCTGGGGGATACCAATGGAGGCGGACACCTGTTGGTTCCCTAATGGTTGCTTCCCTGCGGGAATACCCCGTGATGAAGCATGACCTGCCCTCCTGGCTGGAGCGAGGTGGGGACCCCGAGCGCCACGGAGGAAAGTAAGTTGAACAGCCGGACGGCTGGATGTGGTCAGGTTCCCTGTCCGGTGTCGGGGGCCAACTCTCCGTTGAGGGTGGGTTGTAATAAAGGCTGTGGCCATTTCATTGCCAGCAGGAGTAGCGTCTTCCTTATCAATTGCCACCTGATAGTCAATCTTTACCCTCCTCATTCTTGGCAAAAGGGTATAGTTACACCTCTGCCCCACTCTTTGTAGCTGGTTTGGAACACATCCTGTTAACCCAGCTTTTCAGTCGGCCTCTCACTTCTCTGTTCCATGGACCTGTCTCCATACCTTCTTTCTCTCTCCTGTCTCTACCTGACAAGGTTTCATCATTGCTGAGGACACCCTCCCTTGAAACAGGCTCATTTTCACCCTGTTAGTCCCCCCCCCCACCCTAGGAAACCAGTTTTTCTAGGGAAATGTTTTGTTTTGTATCTACGCTTGTGCACTTCTTTAGTTCCCTTTTTACTCTGCAAATTGTTGAACTTAATTTGGTTCTTTTCTGATTAGTAAATAAAAATAATTTATTTTTAAGAAGCTTATTCTCCCTTGGTCTTTGGAATATTGGTCTTAATCTGGATTTCAATATACACAGGCTGTATCCCAGTGTTGAGGTACTCCAAATGCATATGTTTGTTCTGTGCTAGCAAGGGAACACTTTTGCACGTTGTGGGCCCTTCATATGTATGTTGATTAGAGTAACAGTTACCAGAATTAACAGCCTAAAAACATTACAGCCACAACATGTTTCTTAAGTTATGCAAAAGACTTAAAAAAATTTTCCCATTCAAAATGTAACATTTAGGGGATATTATTATACTGATGATCTGTAAAGGGGGGCATCCAAAAGAGTTTACACTAAAAGAGTTTACTCTAAAATATCACAGCTTTACAGAACACTTTATACTGTGGTCTCAGAGACTCATCTTCCTCAAGGCTCTGTTCTTTTGCCTATCATGTTTCATATTATCATACCACTAAATGAGCTTTGGAATGGTATGTGATCAATATGCTGAGGACACACAGTTTCATATTTAATTAACTAAGCCTCCAGATATAAGGGTCATCATCTTGAAACTCTGTCTGGTCTATTGGATGGAAAATAATAATAAGAAACAAAAACCATGGAAGGAACTGATCAGCCAATTCTGGATGGAATAAGGTTACCTTTTGTTGATCATGTAAAGAGTTAAATTTCTCTTGGAATCATACTTGCTTTAAAAAAGGAGGTAGGTGTTATTGCTAGAAGCCTCTTTTTTCATCTGCATTTTATCTAGAGACCATCTTCCCTACTGGACTGCTGATTCGGCTACATTGTACTGCTAGATTGAATTACTGCAGCCCACTCTGCTAGAACTGTCCTTAGACTACTTCCAAGCTTTAATGATTGCAAAATGTGGTTTCTAGTCTCCAGCAGGGGTGAAATGTTGGGAACATATGATGCCAGTTTTTAAACAACTGTACTGCACATGTGTGAGTTTTCTGGACTCAATTCAAGGTGCTGGTACTTACTTTCAAAGCAAGATGCTCATATTAAAATAATCACCTCTCCTGCATAAATGGCCTGGAGAAGTATATACATTTCCTAAATAATAAATGAGTAAATAAATCATGTGGAAGCTGAGATCCTATCAGCAGTCAAAATTCTGCTGTGGTACTCCTCCCCTAATGTAACTGACTTGCTCGAGAGTAGTGATATAGTGATGGTAGCAGGAATGACAGCCCTTAGTGTGGAAGGTACACCTGCGAGTAGAGGTGTTCTGGTTCTGGAATGATAAACCCCTGGGAGTAGAAGTGTTTTGGGACTGGACTGACAGGCCCAAAGGGGATTGACAGTTCATCATTCCACTTCCAGAACCCTGCTTCTCCCAGGAGATGTAATTCCATTTTGGGATATGCCATTTCAGTCCCAGAACACTTCTTCTTCTCCCAGCAGTCATCATTCCACCCTGCAACCTGGCATCCCTATCCCAAAACAGTTCTGCCATTCCCAGTGGCTGTCATTCCAGTTCCAGAATAATTTTGTTATTCCCAGGCCTGTTGCTCCACTCAAGGGCTGTCATTCCAGCCTCAAACACTTCTGCTTGAGCTTGGCTGCAAGTCCACAGGAAATTTTCCACAACATTTTTTCCTGTGTGAACTATTTGAAGTGAGAAAACTACATGGAATGATTGTGGTGAAGGACATCATGGTAAGGCTGCCTGCTTTTGGCTCCTTTCCAAGTCAATTTCTTTTTCCAGATATATTAGGTTATACAGATCTCTGTATTGCTAGAATAAGAAACAATGTAATTAGCAACACAATTATATCTGGTAGAGTTTTCCCTTATTGTACTGAAATTAGCAGATGACAGGATGTTCTTCATCTCCCTTGGTAGCACTAAGCATTTGCAGTGTGCCTTCCCTATAATATTGAATCAGCTCTCTCTTATATCCATAGAGTTTTTGCTTGCCACTTTTGAGGGCAGTCGAGTTCCATGAAAAGGGTAGAGTCAGTATCCTAAACTCAAGGCACCATGCAGAGTACTGCAGTCAAACAACATATTGCATTTGTAACTTTGTCGCATTGCTAAATCTATAATTCACACACACAAGATGTATAACAGAAAGGGGCTAACAGTCTTTGTCACACCATAAAAACAAGGAAACTGATATTTCCTTTCCCCGGATTAACACCACCACCCATTGCATATCTACATGAATGTATAGGAGTATACATAGTAATTAGGGTTGTGCAATCCACCCCCCCTGTTTTTTTGGTTTGGACATATTTTGGTTTGGGTTTTTTTTGGGGGGGTGGGGGGTTCTGAAAACATTTTGAATACCAATGTGATATTCAGATCCGGGATTTTTTTGAAAATCTGGAATGCTGGGGTGGAGGTTCTAATAAATCCAAGAAGAAAAATAATAGGGGGGGGGGATTGCATACTATAAGCTGGGCCTGCGGGGAACAATCTGCTTATTTGTCATAACAGTATTCTTAAAAAAATAGGGTTCTCTTGAGAGATTGGTATTTCCTGATTGTAGTTGGTTGCTTCTTGTAAGCGGTACTTATAATTGAACTTATCTTGCCATATGATGCATTTATATACTACTCTTCCCTAGAGGCAAGATTTTCCCTCTGTTTTTCTTTCCCTTTGTGAGTAAATTAGTTATTATTTTTCTTCTTTCTTGAGGAATTCTATTACAGTATGATATTTTACTGTTTGTTCAGTCCAAGGGTCGAGAGCCTCCTTTAACTTAAACAACTGGAATTACACTCAAGGCTTTTAGAAGTTCAAAAGTAATAAAATATTTTATTCAAGATAGAGAGGGAAAGGGCAGAATTTCTGAAGAAACCTGAATAAATAATTCTGAGTTAAAATCAGTGGATGCATGGACTACAGTTCATTTGTTTCAGGCCAATGAGAATTTCTTAAGCTATTGACAGTGACTTAAATTTTTTTTATGGGAGACTTTTGTTCCAGTGTTTCCGAGACACTCTAATACATTTTCTTTGAGTATTCACTGACTTGGTTTCCAAAAGGCTGGAACATTGTATTCAGTAACAAAACTTCTTCTCTAAACACACCAGTGTGTAGTCTGCATGGGGTTTTTTACACACCCCCAGTTCGAATGAATCCCTG
Source organism: Paroedura picta (assembly GCF_049243985.1). Taxonomy (NCBI): domain Eukaryota; kingdom Metazoa; phylum Chordata; class Lepidosauria; order Squamata; family Gekkonidae; genus Paroedura; species Paroedura picta. Next base: position 87,587,969 of record NC_135371.1, read on the forward strand.
CAGTCTATACTGAATTCAATTTCCACTTTGATTTTTGGGTGCTTTAAATGTTCTCTCTGCAACATGTATGATTGATTTGTGGTGACCCTACCCTTCACCCATGATATCCTGGATAGCCTTGATATTTGACAGAGTGGATATAAGCCTTGATATTTGACAGACCACCATGAGTAAATGTGTAGATGGCTCCTTTTTGCGAATTAATTTACTTATCCATGCCTGAGAGCAAAGGAGTTTTCCCTGATTTGTCAGGGCATCTGTTCAAGGACTTCCTGGTTCCCAGTTGCAAGGCTTCCCTTAAAGTGACTGTGCTCCAGAAGCCCTAACTTCCCCCTCCACTGCTGTCTCCAATCCTCTCTCCCTGCCCTTCAAGAAAAGAAAGAGACTCCTGATGCACTTGCCTTCCCTCCCCATTTTGAGCTTCCCCAATCACGTGCAGAACATTTTCTGTTTCAATTGAGGGGGGGAGGGGGGATAGAGGAAGACCTGAGTACAAACTGATCTGAATTCAGCAGGATCCACAATGGAATAAACAAAGTAAGTGCCGAATCCGCCCAGTACTCTTCTTCAGTTTTAAATTACTCTTTAAGATTTCTCAAGACAGACTCTAATCACTCCAGACTTGGGATCTCTGCACTCTTCAGAGCTATCTTCCTGTTTTATCTGGGTAGGGAAGTTCTTCCCTCACTACAAAATTTGAATCCAATGACACCCTTAAGACTAACAAAGTTTTATTCAAGGTATAAGCTTTTGTGTGCATGCATACTTCTTCAGACAAACATGCACATGAAAGTTTATACCATGAATAAAGTTTTGTTGGTCTTAAAGGTGCCATTGAACTCAAATTTTGTTCTGTTAGTTCAGACCAACATGGTTAGCCACTTGAATCTACCTTCTTTTACTAGAAGATCTAACAGCTTTCCTTGGTCGGAATGTGAAACTTCACTTAACTACCCACTCTTCCTTGACAGTCTCCTAAGTACTCCATCTGTGTTTAATTGCTCTCAGCCAGGGTTGAATTCAGACACAGTCAGCACTGGATTCTTCATAGCTAGAGCTGAAATCAAAGTTTTTTCCCCCTCAGCATTCAGCTTTTCTCTGCTCATCTGAAGCTAACTAATCAGATACCTTGAAGCAGCCTGTCACTCAAGGCTCTTTGTTTCTGTGAAAAATTAACCTTCACAGTACTATATCTGTTTATATATCACTTCTAAGCTGACAGCAGTCAGTCACAGACCACAATTGAATCAGAATTGGAAGAGGCCTCACTGGTCATTGAGTCTAATCCATTGCACAGTACAGGAATCCAAAACTAATGCATCCACAACAGATGGCAGTTAGCTCATCTTAAATACTTCCAGTAAGGAATAGCCCACAACTTTTCTAGATTATTGGTTTCACCACTGAACAGATTATACTCTTAAGAAAGTTTCTCCTTATCTTTAAACCGCCCGTGGCGCCACGGGCGCCACGGACTAAATAAATGGTTAAGGGGTTCTAAGGTGGGATTTGTCCGTGATGAGGAAGGGTCCAGATTGGACCCTTCCTCAGGACAGACAATCGGAGGGACCAATCGGCAGGCGCGCAGCGCCTGCCGATTGGTCCCTCCGATTCCCAGCCCCAGCAACTGCGAGCCGCGCACAGCGCGGCTCGCAGTTACTCCCTTTCCCACCGGGCTGACGCGTCGGAGGCGCAAAGCGCCTCCGACGCGTCAGACCGGCCGCAAGGGACCCCCCGGCAGCCACGCGGAGGCGGGCAGGGAGGTGCTGTCGGTCGGAGTCGCAGCCGCGCCGGCCGGTGCGAAGGTGGGCGGAGCCGCTGGCGGCCAAGTGGCGGAGCTCCGAGCCCAGCGCCGCCCAGCCCAGTGGGGGCTGCCCCACGCCGCGCGCCAGACCCATCGGCTGCTGCCGGACGTGCCGCTCCACCTGCACAGGCCCCGCGCCCGGCCCCACAGCACCGCCCGACGCGCCCGCGCCACCGCCGCCGCCCTGCCCGCCTCCAGCACCGCCGCTGCCGCCGCCATGCCGGCCCGCACCCGCCGCCACGGCCTCCCTCATGGCGCGCGGGCAGGCGGACGCCCAGCCCACGGGCCTCCCTCAGCCCCGTGCATGCATGCCGCCGCCCGAGGGAGCCCCCGGCAGTCGCGCAGAGCGCGGCTGCCGGGGACTCCCTGCTCACCAAATGACCGCCGCCCGGTGGAGGCCCCACCGCCCGACGGACCCCCCACGAGACGGTAAGTGCCTATGGCCCGCTGTATTATTCATACAGCGGGCTTGATTACTAGTATTCAACATAAACCTATCTTACTAGCTTAAGCCCATTAGATATAGTTTTGCCCTCTGGAGCAGCAGATCACCATTTTTTGAACTCTAGTGAAGCAAAACTTTAAAAACTAGAGGGATACTGTTAGCCTTTGTCTGTTTAGCAAAAGTTAGCTGCTGTCTGTCAGATAAATGGTTAATGCTTATTGACACTAGTTGCTAGTGGGGACAGCCAAGTGTGGATCATGTGATTTGTTTATTGTTGTGCAAAAGTGTTTATCAGGGCCATTGCTATGTCCTAGTTACCCTTGTGTGCAACTAATAACAGAAGAGAAGGACTTCCACTTCCATCCTTTGCTCAGAAGAAGAAGAAGAAGAAGAAGAAACTGCTTTAGGCAGTGGAAGAGATCCATCTTAGACTCCAAACATGCAACAGCCAGGACTATAGAGCCCCTTTATGAGCTATAGGAAGTTCTGTATTTTCTTGTTTTATTTCCAAGTTATGTTTTATTTCTAGTAAAATAGTCTTTTTAATACTTCAATACTACCCTTGTCTGGTCTCATCATTTTTATATCAACTTTGCTAACTAATATTACCTTTACACAAAATATCCAACAGATAGGCAATGGAAAATGCTCAAAAAACAATAAATTTGGTTTTCAAGGAGGTGTCAGTCCATCAGCACTTTGCTTTTGCTTCAACATTTACTCAGGAAAAGTACTTTGAGTAAGAATGGAATGCAACAGGACAGCCTCCTCAGCTCTAACTCTCCTCAGCTCTAACTCCTGTGGTTGTAATGTAGTTATAGCTTTGACAGTCATAGTGGAAGGTCCTTCAACCGGTTCACCACCTCTCTATATGTTAGAGAATTTTTGTATGATTTCACTTCCACTACCACCCAACTTCTAATCAGTTATGAGTCAAAGAGTTTGTTTTACATTTGTCCTCAAAATATCATGTGTTCACATATTCTCCCAAACAATGGACCACAGGGATAACTCAATGTAGTCAAAAACACATAATACAGCCAAATACCAGTTACACCTTTGCTTCTCTTTTAATTACACCGAGCTCACTGTTCCTCTGGTCTAATTCCTTTGTTTTTGCCACTTTCCTTCCCATCATGGACAAAATCAGAATCTGCCTAGTATTAGTGGGGATAGGGGAAAGGTTTTTAAAAGGGCTAGTTGGACCATTTAAAAGTATATGCACTATCTCCAGATATTTTCATGATAACAAAAATGTGGCAACCAGTTAGCACAAAAAATAGAGCCAATATGAACTATATCTTTGTGACCAGATGGATTTCTAACTTACGAACAGGATTTTTGAAGGAACATTTCACCCAGTCTCCAAGGGATTTGCAGACTTAACCCCTTTAAGCAGCTCCGAAAAGCGCAAACGCAGGTCTTTCGGCAATGTTTAATACTGTACCCCTCTGGCCAGCTTGATTTCTCCTGAGTATTTTGCTTGCAACATGACCTACTGCTAAGGGCATTTTTCAAACTTCAGTCCGAGGAAAAGCCTCATCTAATCCTGTTACAGGCTGCTATTCTCAGCTTGTAAGGCAGAGCCCTTTGCCTGTCTCCTCAGGGAAATAAAACACTTTAAAAAAAGGTGTGGATTTGTAAAATGACTTAAACAAATATAGCCATTGTGCTAGCAGTAAATCATTCAGTTTTCTGCTTCCTCCAAAGATATCTGGAATGAAAGGGGTGAGTTTTTATGTGCACTTATACAAGCTCATCTATGAATTTATTTATGTTTTTACTGCCCACATATTCTCTAGGGAAACCAATTTCTTTTTCAAGCAGCAGTAACTCCAATAAGCCAAAATATCCAATTGTCAGAGGAAGCTTCACTTCACTTTTCATCACTGAAATCCCACTGCGAGATGCTAGTTGTTTCCCATGGAGTAAAAAAGTGAAGGACAAAAAGCAAATGGCAATTATTCCAAATGATGAAGAGCACGGAGACTGATATACACTCAAAATAAGAATTAAGGCAAGTATATACATTAGTAATTAAATGGCTAATAAGAGACCATGGCAGTGAATATGCTAACCTGCAAGTTGGTGTCTTAACAACAATAACAACACACTATGCTATAACAAACTTTTTGTGCTCTATTTTCTATGGTATATTTTTAAAGGGACAAAGTGTTCAAAACTGCAGCAATCGCCAACTATATTATGAAACATCAAAAAGAATTTTAGCTGCAGCATAGTTTGACAGAAGCAGGACAGCGCTATTTTCCTGGTTATGAGTCGCTCTTTCTTTCCTGTCACCTCCCAAGTAAGTTGGTGCCATATGGGATGATCTTAAATGGAGAAGTGCCCATAAGGCCTTGCTTATGAGACTATAGTCTATGGATGTTTCCCCCCTTCTATTTGAAGATTATTTAGAGGAATCTCTTTCTCTCTCTCTCTCTCTATATATATATATGCATAGACTCTGCAGGAACCAGCTTGAAGTGTGTATAGGACTCTGGTTTCTTCTTCACAGGTCTGTCTTTCTAAATCAGTAGTGGTTAATATGCATCAGTCTGTCAGTTCAACCTTTCTGCTTTCACAGCTGTCCAGTGCAGATATAGCTACTCCTGTGTTCCTTGGATTCCAAGGGCAAATTTGCTGGTTCACAATACATTTAGCTCCTGAGTCTGCAGCCTAGTAATGGTTATGTTTCAGAATATAATGCAAGGGGACTTCAATATCAATGACAAGAAGCCTTCATGTGATTCAGTATAGAACATCATGTTTACCATGGCAAAAAAAAAAAAAAAGCTCTCTCTCTCTCTCACACACACACAAAACATATGGAAGGTATGAGAAAACATGCATGGCTTGCCGCAGTGTCAAATTCTCAATTGGAGGGTCAGGTGGCTTGGCCATGGACTCCCTCCTCCAAAGCAATACTGTTGATCGCCACTAGGAAAGTGGATTTAGTGGATGCAACTGATAGAATCATTCCCCTTTAACCTTGGTTTGAAAGATCCTTTGCCCTAGGTTTTAACCAGGTGCTGGGGAAGTGAAGTGGACAGGGAGAGGATTAGAGCGATGGTGGCAGAAGACCCATGCTGACTCCAGTCAAACCTTTGTTGGCTTATGAAATGCCAGCGGTGAAATCTTTTTTCTTCTTCACAGCCTATGTGTCAACTGAGTCAGACTCAGCTAGAGTTTTGAGTCTGTGGAATTCTAGATATAAACCTCCAGAAAGAGATTACTTGTTCTTTTGATCTTATTTGTTTAAAATTGTTTATATTCACTCAAATGTGAATGCTTCATTTAGTACAGTATATCTATATCTGCAGTCTTGGAAGTAATCATGTCATAATTGTTTGGATCACGCCCGCCTTTAGTTGATGTTGATTGTTTGGGGGTTGGAATGCACCTCATGTAGATTGCATCTTCATTCATCGTGTCAGGTTAAGTCCATTCAATAAAAGCTAGAAGGGCTATTGAACAAGGTCACATGACAACCATTACATCCATTAAGATATTGCATACAGCAACAAATATAGATTCAGGTGGATAGCTGCGTTGGTCTGAAGCAGAAGAACAAAGTTTTAGTTTTAGTCCACTGGCACCTTTAAGGCCAACAAATATAAAGTTACACATATAATAACCACTAGATCAGATTTAGTAACCACTAGGTTACATCAAGAAAACAAAGATCATGGCATCCGGCCCTCTCAATTCCTGGCAAATAGAAGGGGAAGAAATGGAGATAGTGACAGATTTTATTTTCCTGGGCTCCAAGATCACTGCAGATGGGGACTGCAGCAAAGAAATTAAAAGACGCTTGCTCCTGGGGAGGAAAGCTATGGCAAATCTAGACAGCATCTTAAAAAGCAGAGACATCACCCTGCCAACAAAAGTGCGTTTAGTCAAGGCTATGGTCTTCCCAGTTGCAATGTATGGCTGCGAAAGTTGGACCATAAGGAAGGCCGAGCGTCAAAGAATTGAGGCTTTTGAACTCTGGTGCTGGAGAAGACTCTTGCGAGTCCCTTGGACTGCAAGGCGAACAAACCGGTCAGTCCTAGAGGAGATCAGCCCTGACTGCTCTTTAGAAGGCCAGATCCTGAAGATGAAACTCAAATATTTTGGCCACCTCATGAGAAGGAAGGACTCCCTGGAGAAGAGCCTAATGCTGGGAGCGATCGAGGGCAAAAGAAGAAGGGGACGACAGAGAATGAGGTGGCTGGATGGAGTCACTGAAGCAGTAGGTGCAAACTTAAATGGACTCCGGGGAATGGTAGAGGACAGGAAGGCCTGGAGGATCATTGTCCATGGGGTCGCGATGGGTCGGACACGACTTCGCACATAACAACAACAACAAGGTTACTAGATTTAGTTACTAGACCAGATTTAGTAACCACTAGGTTACTAGATTTAGTTACTAGACCAGATTTAGTAACCACTAGGTTACTAAACCAAACATGTTTCAGCCCTGAGGGCCTTCTTTAATGGACTAAATCAGCCTTTCTTATCTTTTTTTACCATTGAGAAACTTCTGAAACATTCTTCAGGATTTGACAAACCCCAGAAATTGCATGATCATGCAGAATATGGTTGAGAAGCATAGCTGTGTACATGTCCACCTGGGTCCTCTCCCCTTAAATTACTGGTTTTGACCATTAAGGCTTTACGCTGCTTGGGCGCTGCTTACCTATGGGACCACCTACCTCCTTATCTCACCCACAGGGCACTCTGCTCTGCGGGTATGAATCTGTTGATGGTCCTGGGGCCTTGGGAGGTATGCCTGGCCTCAATCAGGGCCAGGGCCTTTTCACTGGCCATTTTGGGAAGGGGGTGATCAAGATAACTGTATATGGGAATATCAATAAATGTTCAACACATATAAGAAATTATATATATATATATATATATATATATATATATATATATATATATATAAATTAATTAACACCCACCCTTCCAGGACTGGCAAGAAATCTCAGGTTTTCACTAAAACCTGATTGAGAAATTCTAATCTAGATAACAACACACAAAGTATAATATATCTGCTCCAGGAAAGTTAGGTTGTATATAAATTGATGGAATACTACTGTTCAAAACAATAGTTTTACAGTCAACCAGATCTGCATATATTGAGGACATACTGAGGAGCCAATACCCATCAGAGATGATAAGTTTGCACAGCCATTCTGCTCTTGGCTATAACTCTATTCATAGTATATATAACCATGTATGTCCTGACTTGACTCTCAGGTTGATCCCACCCCCGCTGTTTCTCAGGCAGTTATTAGGCATTGGAGATTTTTTGAAGTATTTGAGGGTACCACAAAGGTTGGGTACTTTTGCCAATGTTGCTTAATGCCCACATTAAACCACTGAGTTAGATCATCCATAAAATTAAGGGTGAATGCTTCTAACAGTCAGCATTTTATTTTATTAACTAAGCATCCGGCTTATTTATTGTCTGCTCATCTATATTTGGGACCAATATCTGGAAGCTGAAGTGAAGCAAGCTGAATCTGATTTCAGTCCATTTAGGACTAATTTACCTATAACATACGAGGTTGTTGTTATATAACCAGTTGAAAAGACCAGTCTCTTTTCTGAAAACAGGTTGGAGTTGATATGCTGTAGAGGTAGAGATGTTCTCTCTTAAACCTTGCTACTCTTGAAAGCCACCTTAGTGTAGTGATTAAGAGTGGTGGCCTCTAATCTGGAGAACCAGATATGATTTCCCACTCCTCTACTTGCTGCCAGCTGAGTGAACTTGGGACAGTAATAATTCTCTGAGAGCTCTCTCACGGGGTGTCAGTTGTGTGGGGAGGAGTGGCAGGTGATTGTAAACTTCCTTGAGACTCCTTCAGGTAGTAAAAAGCATGGTACAAAAAAATTCCAGTGAAAGTCTATCACAGGATATGTGGAACACATACCTGCTGTGGGACTCCATGATCCTGTCCCCCTCTCTCTCCTCGCCCCCCCTCAACTCTTGTATCTCCCACCTACCTCTCCTGATCCTCATTTCCCAGGCCTGCATTGCTCTGTGGACAGGACCCCCCTGGGAAGTCAGGCACCACAGCAACAGGGCTTCCCCAGCCTGCCCCACTCCACAGAGGGCAAGAATGGCCTGGGAAGCCAGGCACCATGGCAGCCCCGGCCAGCTTTAGAGGCAGCACCTCCGCTGGTTTCATGGCTGGCATTTCGGCTGCAGCCTTAGCCTCCTCTGCTGCCGGCCTCCCCACATCTTCTGACACGTTCTCTGGGGCGGGGCTATGGATGTCATATCTGGACCCATTTCTGTCCAAGGGGGCACACTAGAAGTTGTGTTCCACATCAAAAAAATGCTTTTTCTTTTACACTATCCATGATTTGTTGACTTCCATGCTTTACCACTATCATGCACTCTATGTAGGACTGCCAAAGACACCTTGGAAGCTTCATTTGGTACTGAATGCAGCAGCCCATCTTTTATCTGGTACCAGGTGATGCCCTCATATTCAACTAATATCGCACTGACTGCATTGGTTCCAGCTTTCTCCAGAGCTCAATATCTGTTTGTCCGTGTTGCCAGACATGAGGTTACAAGCAAATTAAAATCAGGCCAAAGGATATTAATGATAATGCATTTTAAAAATCAAATAATTACAACAAGGGTTAGATTTAGCATTTTCTCTGTAGTTTACCTCTTCCAAATCTGGAATGGTTTATCTGCAGAGACATGGTAAGTTACATTGCTCTTGGGGTTTTGTATACAGCAGTGGCCCCCAACCTGTGGGCCGTGGCCCGGTGCCGGGCCGCGAAGGCCATGGTGCCGGGCCGCGGTTCCCTCTCCCCCCCCCCCGCAGTAAAAAACTTCTTACTGCGGGAGGGGGAAGAGGGAATCAGGGCTGCGCACATGCGCCATGTGTGGCCGAAATAGTGCATGCACAGCACTTTTGCGCATGCGCTCATGTGCGCAAGTGCCGCGCATGGCGCATGTGCACGGGTGCAGCTGCGCATGCGCGATGTGCGGGCGGGGCAGTTGCCCTGCTGGTCCCCAGCCTAAAAAAGGTGGGGGACCACTGGTATACAGCATTTCTTTTCAATGGAAATACCTTCTGGATGTCTTGTAGCTGCTATATGTGAAAAAAGTGGAAATTATTCCTGCTGTTTTAATTAATAATCTGCTCTCAAACATTTGCAACTGGAAGAAATAAGTGCTGGGCAAAATAAGTGATAGTAATGTATCACTTTATTTTATTTTATTTTATTTTTTTTGTCAAGAAGTCATCTTTTTATTTCTTTATTTCTTTTTCTTTCACTCTGCTCTGGCTGGTACGTGATAAAACCAGCTGTTAGTCAAACAGACTAAAGCCCATGAATTCGTCGGACTCCTCAGACTCTTCTTTCACTTCCTCCTTGGCTGGGGCTGCTGCAACGGGAGCAGCAGTCTCAGCTGCCACTGCGGCAGCAGCCACAAAAGCTGAAGGATCAGCCAGGAAGGCCTTCACCTTTTCAGCCAATGGGAAAGAGTAGTCAGTTTCCACAGCCACAGCCAAGACTTGCTTGTACCCATTGATGATGGAGTGGGGTACAGAGGTCACAGTTGGGTAGCCAATTTGCAGGCAAACACTGGCAACATTACGGATGCCTTCCAGGAAACGCTTGTGCAAGGCCTCCTCGGTGATGTCCAAAACCTCAGGGTTGTAAATGCTGCTGTTGTCGAACACCGGCTGGATGACTAGCCCAAAGGAGAAGGGTGATGTTCAACATGTTCAGCAAGGTGACTTCGCTGGCACCCACTTTGTCTCTGGTCTTGATCAGTTGCACATCACTCAGGATTTCAATGGTGCCCCTGGAGATCTTGGTAGTAATGCCCAAAGCTTGGAAAAAGGAGGTCTTCTCAGGGCCCAACCTTGTGTTCTGGGCTGGTACAGTAACATCGCAAGGTGCAATGGCACTAGCACGAGCAGCAGCTGGCACCTTATTGGCCAGCAGCATGTCCCTGATTTCAGTCAGATCCTCCTTTGTGAACACAAAGCCCATGTTGCCACGGATGTGAGGAAGAAGCTTCTCCAGGGCAGGATTGTTTTCCAGATGTCCTCTGATAGCCTTGCACATCATGGTGTTCTTCCCCATCAGAACAACGGCCTTGCCTCGCAGAGCCATACGGATTTCTTGCATTTGTTTGGAACCAACATTGTCTGCTCCCACGATGAAGCATTTTGTATAGTCATCTAAGAGTTGGATGATCTTAAGGAAGTAGTTGGACTTCCATGTGGCTCGGTCTTCCCTGGGCATCGCGGTGACCCAAGGATCATGCTTTGGCGGCGGTTTAAAGACTCGGGATGTTACCTCTCTCTCGAGGCCTCCGTGGAACAAGAGAGCAGTAATGTATCACTTTAGTTCACTTTAGCTCTACCCTGTTCCCATAAATTTCAACAAGGAACTTTCCAGTTAATTGTACTTAGTTTTTATACTCCACTGCTACACTTTAAAAAACCTAGCTACCATTTCATGGAGCAATGTCCTTTGCCTGGGTGTTTGGTTAATTAGCCAGCTTGACAGTATATCAAATCAATTATATTTTATGGATTCTCCATACTACAGGAAGAGAGCCAAATTGCTCATAGATTTAACACATCACCTTTGTAAAAACCCTTGAAAAATTTACAGCAATATTACACTGGCTTGGTGTAGTGGTTAGGAGCATGAACTTTTAATCTGGCAAACCAGGTTTGATTCCCTGCGCCTCCCCCACATGCAGTCAGCTGGGTGACCTTGGGCTTGCCACAGCACTGAGGACTGTTCTCACCTACTTCACAGGGTGTCTGTTGTGGGGAGAGGAAAGTGAAGGTGATTGTAAGCCGCTTTGAGACACCTTCCATTAGACAAAACTGGCATATAAGAACCAACTCTTCTTCTACTACTACTCTGGCACTGTTTACAAGTTTCCTACTGTACAGATGGAGGGGAAAAAATGAAGCAATGTAACGTGTAATAAGAGTATGCTATTCTATAGTGCAAAACTTAGAAACGCCTTCTTTTTTCTCTGTCTAGCACTTTGTTTACTGAAATTATAGCACTTTCACTCTTCAGTTCTAGTGGGTAGCCATGTCGGTCAGGAGTAGCACAACAAAACTTGAGTCCAATAGCAGCTTTGTTGGTCTTAAAGGATTCTGTTTCTTGTACTCTCAAATTCCGTTAGCAAATGCCTCTTAATTTTGTGTCTCACTTGGAAGCTGGCAACCCTGAGAGGAGGTCTCTCTGTGCACAACAGTCCTGACCCAAGTCAAGTTCATGCACATCTAGGAAGTGCAGAATCCCAGAACATGAACATACACTTATCTGGGAACATTACCTTCTCTCCACAGTGTTTTATTGACTTTAAATAGGCTAGGGGGTGCTATGTGGCTGGTTGTGTGGCTGTGGAGGCATTATACCCTTTTGAGGCCACACTTTCAAACCTCAAGGAATATTTCCATCCCAGGTATAGCCAACCTCCAGGTGGGGCCTGGAGATCTTCTAGAATTATTTCTCATATCCAGATATAAAGATCAGCTTGCCAGGCAAAAATGGCTGCTTTGGAGGCGTGACTCTGTAGCAGGGGTAGTCAAACTGCGGCCCTCCAGATGTCCATGGACTACAATTCCTAGGAATTCCTGGGAATTGTAGTCCATGGACATCTGGAGGGCTGCAGTTTGACTACCCCTGCTCTGTAGCATTATAGTCCACTGAGGTTTAGGGATGCCAGCCTCCAGTTGGAGTCTGGAGATTTACCAGAATGATAGTTTATGTCAACACTATAAAGATCAGCTCCTCTGGCAGAAATGGCTGCTTTGGAGGGTGGACTCTGAGGCATTTAAGCCCTTTTCAGGCCCCAACTCCAAACTTGGTTAGTATGGTCTGTTGCTTGGCTCGTGATGGCTGCCCTTCTGAAGTGTGAGGTCTACTGCTGGCAATTACAGTTATTGTTCTTATTTGCAAGGCCAAGGCATTGCCTAATAAAAATGGAACACCTAGGGCCATTCCGCACCAGGATCAATGTTGCAAATTGGTTTCAGAACGAAAAAACACCATTTTAAATAGTGGAATTCGTCGTTATGCATACCTGCCTTTGTAGTGGAATCCAGTTGCATTTCTATCGTTTCCCACAGGTTTCCGGTCTCGACAAAAATCACTATCCAGGAAGCGATATTTGTCGAGCTTTGTCCCGCCCCTGACCATCAATCAAACGAGCAGCCAATGGGCAGCCGTTATCATGCTCCCGAAAAGCCCCTTTCCCTTTAAGGCATATTAAAAAAAACACACACACACGTTGCAATGAATCTGCATTGATTCGTTGCAACGGAGAGACCCATCTAGCTAGCAGGTGGCATGTGAGCTGCCATTTCATCGTTGTCACACTCCCCCTGAGTGGGAAAAAAATCCACCCCTCCCCCCACACAGGCGCGATTTTCGGCCGAAAATAAAGGGAAAAATAAAGGGAAAATAAACCAGCAAACGGGGCTGTGTGGTGCTTGGTGACTTAAAACAGCTCTGGGGAGGGACTGCAGCCGGGGAAGCCTCCCTGGGTGAATGAAGGCTCACCGGTTTGTTGATCTCCGCTCGCTCCAAGAAAAAATATGGCGATCGCTTTGCTGGAAGATCAGAGAGAACCAGGGGGAGGGATTTGCTGAAACCACAACAATGGTAATGCACAGAACTTTTCCGCTAGTGTTGCAGATTGGTTGCAAGAGTGTAGCGCTTTCCGGGGGGTGAATCCACTTTTTGGGATTTCCCTGAAAGCGCTACAACGAAGCGCTTTTTGCAGATCGGTTTCAGGAGTGTGGCAGATTGTCTACGACGTTGTGCATAACCACATTTTTGTAGCGATTACAATTTGCCACACTCCTGATACAAAGAATCTGTGCGGAATGCCCCCTAGTTCCCCCCCCCCAAATCCCACTGCCCACTTCCCTGTAAAGCCTTTGTATTTGATTGGGAGTTCAGATCACTCCAATTGAAATTCTGGGCCACGTGCATTTTACTTCCTACAAACGTCCTGGCAAATACTGAATTTTATTTATCAGGCCAAGCTTGAGCAAAATCACAGTCCCTGTGTCTCTCCAGCCAGTTACTTGTTATTTGCAGTTACAGGCTCTAAATATTCCTTATTTAGATCTTCCTGCACTTTGTAGAATTGTAGAACCCCTGCTGGTCTGTCTATTTGTGCTTCTTGTGGCTCAGAGCCTGTCACTGGGATTTCTATGGTTGCCTCAGCCAGCTTGGTGTAGTGGTTAGGAGTGCAGACTTCTAATCTGGCGAGCTGGGCTTGATTCCGTGCCCCCCCCCCCACATGCAGCCAGTTAGGTGACCTTGGGCTTGCCACAGCACTGATAAAGCTGTTCTGAATGAGCAGTAATATCAGGGCTCTCTCAGCCTCACCTACCTCACAGGCTGTGTGGTTAGGAGAGGAAAGTGAAGCTGCTTTGAGACTCCTTTGAGTAGAGAAAAGCGTCATATAACCAATTCTTCTTTTCAGTCTTCTGACAATTTTGGGTGATGTTTGGGATTTTCCCCTCTCTAATTTTGTACAATACGTTCTGGCCACACCTTGATTGGCCCTGCACCTACAGCTCCCACCTTCCCACCCTGGACACTAGCCACTTTGCTCTACAGGAGCCAGTGTGTGAGACAGAGACTCAGAGAGCCATGCCAAACCGCACACTAGTCCTGATTACCTGCTATGGCTCCTGCTAACAGAGAGAGAGAGAGAGAGAGAGAGAGAGAGAGAGAGAGAGAGGGAGGGAGGGGGGGAGGGAGAAAGAGAGATCTGTGCCTGCCTGTGCCCCCTGGGTCCTAGCGCCCATTGCTTTCCTGGTTGCAATGGGCTTTCTTGCTAGTTTTATTATATGGAAAGAAGATACTGGATATTACTGTTCTCTATGGAGGGTACTGTTACTTATCTGGAAACTATCCTTGAACATATGTAGAAGAACTATATTCAGACTTCAGCTTCTTTATTTGATATTGTACTCTGCTGGTACTTTCTGGTGATGGGGGGAGGGGTTGACACGACAGGCAGGTCTCCTGCTTTTAGTGGGAAGCCTTGTGGCCTTGGGCCCTTGTTTCACACAGTCATTTGATAATCTAGTGGGTTACAAATGGGGGGGGGCTCTTCTGCATCTAGACAATGTGTGATGACATTTCCAGTCCAATCCTGGAAGTCACCTCATTATGTCAGGTGACAATCTGAGTTTGACTATATATTTTAAGGCAAATTTCAAGTTCTGACTTGATTTGATGACAGCCTTTCAGGATTTACACTTGAACTTAGGTTGTGGATTTAGGTTATGCATCAGTGTAATGCTGAAGAGACTGTCTTTATTCCTAACTTCTCCCAACAAATGTAATGATCTATTTTGCTCAGGCTGCAATTGGTTCACCAGCCCAAGTCTTTTAAAGTCACAATGGGTCATCTCCACCACCTCCTTTTCCAGCTGAGGCCCAGGTCTGGCAGCACCATTGTGCAATGAGCCTGCTCCTTTAGAGGGAATACTACCCTATCCAGAACAAAAGACACCTTAATTTCTGGATCACTGACTAGAAGAACCTCCCTTTTTGTAGATTAAGTTTCAGCCTGTTATCCATTCTAAAATAGTACACAAATTCCTGGTGTACACAGCCTCTTTGGGATATTCTGGAAACACAAGAATACCTGTGACAAGCTACCCAAAATCCCCAGATGAGATCTCCCCTCCTCTGCAAAGTTCCATTGCTAAATCAGGAAAACTACCAAACATTCAGGGTCACCTCTCAACTTGACAGTTCAACAGTGTAACTGGAAAAAGCAGATTTTTAAAAAACCCGAACTACTGTTGTTATCCGTATAATCTTGCTTTGAGATTTTAATGAGAGTTATCAAGATGTGTTTTAGTCCGCTTGTTATTAATTTGTATAATTCTTTTAATGCCCATGTTCCCCCAGGACAATCACATGTTTAAAACATTTATTTCTGTTCCTATTACCTATTCTAAGGAAAATGTCATGTAAGGGTTGGATCAGACTTTCTGAAGTTGGCTTCCAATCTGAGAATACTTTATACTGGGGTGAGCATTTCTTGTGTACAGTATTGTAATGATTATGTATTTTGTTAAGTTTGAGAAATGTTAGATCAGATTTTTTATCTCATTTCCCCCCCTGAACTTTGCCTTATAAAAAGAGCTATGCTTTATATTCTACATATAAAATAATTACCTCAAAGCTCTCTGTCTGTTCTGCTGGCTAAAGGTTTGATCTCTGACCTACAATATTTCATTGTGCTGCAAGAGACACACTTCTCTCAGGAAGCTTGCTCAGTAATGAGTGATTCAGCAGCTGTTTTCAGCTAATGAGGCTGTAACTCTCCAAGAACAGAGTTCAGTGAAGATTCCTAAATGGAGTATGAATGAGACAGTTTGTCACAGTAGGATCACACTGGCCAAGTGCCAAGGGGCCAAGCAGCAGTTCCCCAGAACCAGCCTCTGGATCTAGTCTTCCACATAGGACCAAACTACCGCAGAAGGGTGCCTCCCAGTCCTAACCTTGGAAGGCGATCCAGAGGGATACAATGATTGCAGATATGAAAAACGGCTCAGAAGCCTAGTATAATCAACAGGATCACGCTCCCCCATCCGTCTCCCGGAGTAGTCCATCCACTAGTTTAACTAAGACTTTTTCAGTGTCATAACCAGGCCTGAAACCAGAACACAGGAAAAATGACTATCTGCCGAGATTCTCTCTCACAACTTATTAGAATAACAGCTATTTTCCAAACAATTCTAGTCGTTACTGAAGTGTTATTTTAATTAACAGATTCAGTATACTAAAAAATGGAGGTGATGCAGTTTGGATTTTATGAATGAACTTCCTTAACTATCACACATCTCCAAAAGCCCTTCTTTCCTTGCACTTCTGGTGTTGCAATCAAAAGTCAGCTTTAAAACATCTAGAAAATAAAGCTGCTTTTCTACCAATAAAATGAATTATATACATATTTCCTTATTAGACAGAATATCTTACTGAACAATGGCTCTGAATTGAGGAGGTTTCTATGAAGGGCTTGAGTGATTTTTTAAAATCTGTACAATTATTCTCTCTCTCTCTCTCTCTCTCTCTCATCAACCAAGGCAAAGTTCCATGCATAAGCATGTTGTAGAAGCAGCCTTAGTCTCCCTTGTTTTCTGTCCTTGACCTATTTTCTGTCTAATACCTACAATAGTTTGGTTCCCAAAACTTTTTCTCAAAACAAGAGCAAAGGAAATGCCTAGAATATTTATAATAATGGTGGAAGAGGCACATCTAATCACTGCTTCCTTCCAAACTCCTAGTTTTTAAAGATTTTTAAAGCCACATTTTCTGAGCTTGAAACAATGAGTTGATGTGCACAATAACTGAAGGTCTGCAGAATCTTTCTTCTAGCTTCAGTATTTTGGGGGTTAAGTCGAAATATCAGAAGAATGGAACACACTGGAACGGCAATGTCTGTCCTGTGCCTTATACTGTGTTTTTCCCCCCACAAAGTCATCAGGTTACTTAGATAAAACTGGTCCCTCTACCCTCTGGTGTGTACCTGGCCCTCTCCCAGATGGTTCTGGACATAAATCCATAAGTTACTGCTTGCATGGCAAAATGCAGAGCATGCATTTGCATATCATGTATACCTCATAAAATCCACTTTTCTCCTGGGGAGTAGAAGTAAAAATGTCTCTTTATGTCTAAATGAATGATGCAGGCAGCATTAACACTGCACCTGGCATCTCTCTGCTACTGTTGTCTTAGACAGCCATTTTTCACAATAAAAAACAGTGCACACAGCAAGCCCAGGTGAGTAATCATTAATTTCACTAATAAAATATGGTGCCTAAGGCAGGCAAACAACCTATCTCGTGATATGGTTAGCTCTGACTACAAGGCTATTGCAAATCCTTAACCAACTGAAACAAATCTTGATAGGCTTGAGAAGTGGGCTAAACTGAATAAAATGTTCAATAGGGACAAATAAAAAGTTCTGCATTTAGGTAGGAAAAACCAAATACACCAATATAAGATGGAGGAGATTTGTCTTGGCAGTAGCATGTGCGAAAAAGATCTAGGAGTCTTAGTGGACCATACATTGAACATAAGTCAGCAGTGTGACTCGATGGCTAAAAAGGCAAATGGGATTTTGGGCTGTATGTGGAGTGGAATGCTTGGAAGTGTTGGGTTTGATTGAAGGAAGGGAGGAATGGAGGAAGGGGGGGAGAAGGGAGGAAGGGAGCAAGGAAGGAAGGAAGGGAATGGCTATTCTGGGGCCGCGGGGGCACCCCGTGGACCCGGGGTAGGCCAGCCCCTGGCCCCTTCTTTTCATGGGTATGCTTCCACCCCTTACCGTGGGCTACACAGAGTGCCTTCATTGGGCTGGTGCTCCTCCATGAGCTAGTCTCTTCGTCGTGAGGCAGCTGCCGCTTGCTGGGGGGCCATTGCTGGCGCGCAAAGCGTGGGCAAGTTCCCCTGTGGCCACCCATGCCATTGCCATCGGAGCAGCTGCTTGCAGTGTTGTGCGGGGCGGCCCAGTGATCTGTGCCCCTGGGGCCAGGCTGCCACTCCCTGAAGCGATGTCCTCCTCGGCAGAGGAGGTGGCTGCATGGTCCACTGTGGCTAGTGGTCCTCGCAGGGATGCTGGCAGCCATTGGGGTTTTTATCCTGGACTTGCCCCGCCCCTTTCTTCTCCCACTTACCCCTTACTCCTTTATTTATACCGCTCCCCGAGCAGGTTACAGATTCTATGGTTCTATGATTCTAAATCTCATGGACTTGCCA
The DNA here is from genome assembly GCF_049243985.1 of Paroedura picta. Lineage (NCBI taxonomy): Eukaryota > Metazoa > Chordata > Lepidosauria > Squamata > Gekkonidae > Paroedura > Paroedura picta. Next base: position 87,606,007 of record NC_135371.1, read on the forward strand.
TCAAAATTTATCAAGACCTCATCCAAAACATAATTCTTCTTTCACACTATCATGTCCTGAATATGAACTAATTTCTTTCTGACATTTGCAAATAGCTGCAAGAATAACAACCTTAATGTTATTTTGGGGTCTCACTGTCTTTGTTTTAGAAGTGAAGGAGGTGAAGAAAATAACTCATCTGATATATCTCACCAGAACAATCTGCCAATGCTCTTGCCAATCATCGTGACTGGAGTTTCTGCATGCAGCTTTCCCTCTTTTCATCAACCACTGCATCATTTCATACCTTGGGGAGGACTTTTATATAAGGGGGGGGTGTCCTGTTATTGCTTTCACAAGCTGGTATAAAGGCAGAGCCAATACCTTCTTCATCTGCTTGATAGAGGGGATAGACAAGTCCTTTTCATGTATATATGAACAGGTTTGGGCAAGAAAGTTATTTATTTGTTTACCTATTATACCACACCTTTCCTTGCAGCTCAAAATGGCTTACAATTAAAATTATACTTATTTAGATTAACGTATATATTCGCATATAAGCAGACCCGTATATAAACCAAGGCACCTAATTTTATCACAAAATCAGGGCAAACTAATTGACTAATCAAATATAAGCTGAGCATGGGAAATGCTCCATCATCACAGGCTCTCCCATCCAGTATTGTCATTCCTTTTGCCATTGAAGGCAAAAGGAAAAAAAGATCAAAGACCCTCAGTCAAACTGTTGATGTCCTACAAGCAGCCAGAGCAAGCTCAGCTTGCAGTACACATTTGCAAAGGGCAATGCAACAATTGGCTGGCTGGAGCAGGTTTTTATTTCAATTACCATATATACCTGCATATAAGCTGAGGAGGGCTTTTTCAGTGTGAAAAAAGGTGCTGAAAAACTAGGCTTATAGAAGAAGAAGAAGAAGAGTTGGTTCTTATATACTGCTTTTCCCTACCCGAAGGAGGCTCAAAGCGGCTTACAGTCGCCTTCCCATTCCTCTCCCCACAACGGACACCCTGTGGGGTGGGTGAGGCTGAGAGAGCGCTGATATCACTGCCCGGTCAGAACAGTTTTATCAGTGCCGTGGCGAGCCCAAGGTCACCCAGCTGGCTGCATGTGGGGGAGCGCAGAATCGAACCTGGCATGCCAGATTAGAAGTCTGCACTCCTAACCACTACACCAAATAGGCAAGTATTCAGGATATTTATGCCCTACTTTACTCCCCAATAGAAATCCAAGGAGCTCACACCATTATCCTCTTCTCCAGTTGATCCTCAAAATACCCCTGTGCAGGAGATGAGAGCTCATGCTGTCAATTGTCAATGCCAGGGAGAAAAAAGCTGTTATGCAACCAGCTCAGATTTGATAGGGTTTGCTTTGTCAGAATGTTTGTTTGAAGATAACCTGTCTCAGGAATCCTGGAGCCTGTTTTGATTGCCAGGTAGGCTAAATCAGTGAATATTTGAGAGATGGTGTGTGCTTAGGTACAACCAGGCTGACCATCCTTTCTCAGGAGACTTTGGGCATTTCAGAATCTCATATTTATGGGAAAACAGGCTAGTATAGTGAATGCATTGGGAAGAGACTGTTGCTTTCTCAGTTTTGGAAGGAAACTGATTATTTGTAGTTTCTGAGAATAGATTCAGAGTATCTCTGAAAAAAACCAATTCAGAAATAAGGTAGAAAACTATTTTAGTTACATAAAATTTATATTGTCATGTTATATAAGGTCTGCATGAAGACATGATATACTTTGATTTTGTTACAATTTACTGAGGAAGTAAAATACGAAAATGAGGTTTTATACCTAGGAACTCGTTCTGAATAAAACTTTTTGCCATCGCCAGCTTGGAAATTTCTTTCTGTTCAGCTTTCTCCTAGCAATCTTTTTTTTTTTTTTAAGTAGAAATTCTCTGTTGTTATTCCTATGCATTTAATCATAGGTGCATATTTTAATGCCATCTCATTTTGGAATTATGAGGCTTGAATATCCACAAAAGTAATTTTTTTCACAATTTTTTCGGGGGTGAGAGGCATGCTTTGTGCAGCAACTGGTGGGTGGAATTTTTTTTCTCTGCCTGGCTTAAGCAACATGTATTCATTGCTCCAGGCAGCTTGCTAGAAAAAAAATAAAGAAAAAGCCTTGTTCCAGAGTGAAGGGAAAGGGAGACAGACACGGGGGCAGGTATTGGTGATGTAGATCATGCTACTTCTGGTCACTTTGGTTACACACAGCTATTTCACTAGTCGTTGCTGGTTGCTTTCCTCCCGCTCGCTCTACAAGGCTGCGGGAATCCAGTTTTGTAGATTCCCCAGCTAGTGCTTTGAAATGGAGGATGTAGCTGCCAATTTGCTGCTGGAATGTTGGATACTGACGACATCGTGTTAAACATCAAAAAAAAAAAAAAGGATCTGCAAGAGGTAACCCTTTTATTTCATATTTTGGGTGTGGAATGGCCCTTGACAATTAATAGCTATAATTTAATGAGCCCAGTAAAAGCTCTTTACCAAATAATTTGCCAAATAATTAGTAGCAACTAAAATTATTTTAAAATGTCTGTTTCACTGATGTCTTATATGTATTAACTGCATTAAGAAGGCCATTTGTTTCTGTAGAAGCTTGGAGTAGAGACCACCCTGGTCAAACAGCACAGCACACTACCTCTTCTTAGCCTGCATTTAAAGACCCAGCCTTCACAGTTAACCATCAAACTCCCATGGCAAATATGAGATTCAGACTTGGGTATTTTTTATTCCAGTCCAACATATATCAGCTATTTTACATTGGCTCTTGTTGAAGGCAGCTTTGACTTTTGAAGTTTATACACCCAAAATCTTGTTGAGCTCTGAGGTTCTACTGAACTTGAATCTAGCACTTCCATATCCTTTAATGCTCAGATTTCTCAGTGCTGAGATTAGTTGGTATCAAAGGATATCAATAAATGCCATTAAAATAACAGTTCCAAAAACCACAGTTTTATTGTTTCTAAGTTAGCTGTACTTGAGATTGGAACAGATGCTGGCTCATAAAAAGTTTATATGTATTATAAATTATCCTTAAAGTTAAAAAAAATTTGGATGTTGCTATTTATCACCTTTTATTTTTAGAAAGCAAAAGCTTGCCTTTTGGGTTAGAGTAAGATTTCTTTTTTGCAACTGATTTGAATTTCTTATTACAATGATTTGAAGCAACCATGAAACCTTCCTGTTTTGCTTTGGAATCAGATGGGTGTTTCTGAACCTCATTGAAGGATAATGTCCGGGCTTTGCAGAGACAATTGTCCCAGCAGAGATCACCCACCATTTTGAGTTGATTTTTCTTTTCCAATTTTTTTTGAACCTAATGAATAGCAAGGCAGATGATAGCTCACAAAAATGGCAGGCATGAATTTTCCAATTTTTTTTCCTATGAAAGGTTATGAACATGTCTGGAGGCTGCATTGCCGAAATGAACTCTGGAAACTTTAAAAAAATCTCTTGGTCAATTGACTTCAGGTTGGTGTAGTGGTTAGGAGTGCAGACTTCTAATCTTGCAAGCTGGGTTTGAGTCTCCACTCCCCCACATGCAACCAGCTGGGTGACCTTGGGCTCATCACAGAACTGATAAAGCTGTTCTGACCAAGCAGTGATATCAGGGCTCTCTTAGCCTCACTTACAGGGTGTCTGTTGTAGGAAGAAGGAAGGGAAGACAATTGTGAGCCATTTTGACCCATTATGCACAGGGCTGGAAATCTGGGATGGCAGCAGTAGGGCAAACCCAAATATGCACCCTGCTGCCGCCATACCAGCCCTGGCCAGGCGCAGTGGCCCAGAAGACCCACAACAAGGGAATGTGCATAATGGGTCTTTGAGACTCCTTTGGGTAGAGGAAAGGAGCATATGACTCATTATGCACGGCAGCAGCCACACCGGACTGCCTCGGTTCCGTTGGGCCAGAGAAAAAAGCCCTGCCATCCCCTGATTACACATGGGGCCAGAGCATCCCGGGCGCATGCTGGCTGCCCCAGCACAATGGTCCCACCCATGCAATGTGGGGCCAGAAGCATTGGGTGTGCTTGGAAGCAGCAACAGCGGCGGCAGGGGAACATGCTGCTCCCCCACCACGATGGGAGTAGGGGGATGCCCAGGCTGGCTGTGCAACTCCGCAGAGCCCCTGCCCACACTGGTGGTGGCGTGCATAATCGGGGATTTCCCCCAATGCCCTGATGTTACCAGCGCAGGCCTTCCAGCCTGTGCATAATGGGTCTATAAAAATCAACTCTTCTTGAGAACGACTTAAGATGGCGCTGTACTAACTCGTTCCGTGATGAGCTCTGGGCCAGGAGCAAATTCACCTGGCAGACCTGAGCGGGATGCGCAAATCTTGCTCGCCGGTCGTCCTAGGAACCGGGAACGGCACCCTGAGGGTCCTACAGATCCGCGGAGACTGAGTTCTCCGGATCTTTGCTACCTATGCTTGAGGCCATGAGGCCTTGTTGTAAATAATTTTCTAAGATGGAAACGACCAGCTGATCCTGCATTCTTCCCAGATTATCTCTTACCAGACTGACAAGATCTGAAATCTGATAAAATCAGCAACATAAAGACTGTGACTTTTCTGTTTGTTTTCCTATTCTTTAAAGCCAGGCACCAACCCCCCTCCTTCCCCCCTAATCAATTTTCAAGGGAATCCTTTCTTCGGACGGGAGGCAAGCCAGATAAATACACTCGTTAAACAAACAAAAGAAAGAGCTTAAAGAAAAGAAAGAGTTTAAAGATTTGTTAAAGAGAGTTCAGCAGGGGATGCTGACTTAATACGGAGATTGACAAACTGGTAATCTCTGATCGCCCGAACTCCCGCAAGACCTCGCAAGACCTTCTGCTTATAATCTGTGACTGTTTAGAACTATGGAAAAATTAACTAAGGCACAGTTCCTTCACTTGTTATGCGAAGGTAACTCAGAGATACTGAAAGCAGTCAAAAAGGTTGAAAAGGAAATCCAAGACACCAAGAAAGAGCTCTCAGACAGAATCGACGGTTTGAAAAAAACAGCTGATGAAAACACAACTCAGCCAGCAATACACCAAATGAGAATTCAATGTCTAGAAGTTAATCAACAGGAGTGGGAGAGAGCTAGGAACGTAAAAATCAAAGGTGTCTTGGAAGAATTTGGGAAAACAGATTTAAGGAAGGAAAGCACCGAAAGCCTAGAAGACTACTTAGAGGAGGAAGATATTCAGATTGACAAAATATACAGAGTCTATTCAAAGGCGACCACACGCAAGAAGCAATCAAGAGACATCTTTGTGGGACCTGACAGCAAGGCGGCAAAAAATATTCCACCCAAAAAGCTTCAGGCGACGCCGCTGAGCTTGGTGGATCAAGAAGCACAAATACTTTAAGACCTGCCAGCAGATACATCATGGAAAAGAGCACAATTCCATCTTTTGCGACCACCTGAAGAATGTGACGAACAGTGGAGCAATTACCTGGTCTCTCTTAGGTAAGACAGCAGCAACCTTTAGGTTAGGGCCAACATACGATGGGAACTGACTATATACTATTTGGGATAATAATAGATTGTATTCTTATAAGTATTAACAATTACTTGGCTAAGAAAGACAACAGTAACTTTTAGATTAGGACTAACATGCGATGGGAACTGAATATGTTTTTTTAAGATAATAACAGAATATACTCTTACATGTATCAACAATTACTTTCCCAGCTGGTTGTTTCTTTTTCTTTTTATCTTTTTGTAAGCGCTTTATATACAATAAAAATTAAAATTAAAATTAAAAAAAGAATCTACTATTTTTCTTCTTCTTCCTTGATACACATATATGCATGTGCCATTTAAAAAAATCACATTATCTTTTACAAGATGTAGTGCTGGAATGTTTTAATTTGATACCTAAAAGCACAGGGTAAGTTCTACTGCTGTCTATTCATTAGTTTTACTGCGACCATTCTGATACTGTTGAATAGTAACCTAGAGGAAATCTCCCTTGCAGTTTCAGAAGGCTTGAGAAACAGGACTCTTTAGAGGAGCCTTTGGTTCAAGATGATTGCTTTGTGTGTTGAAAAATAGGAGACTGGTTTATTTTAACGTTTTTCTGTTGGTAGTTTTAATTCTTGTTGTTAACTTGCCCCAGATGTCATTTATCTGACAGTTATCTGGAGCAATGTTTTAAGCAAATATCTGTTACACACAATATATTTCTGAAAAGGCCTTTGAGGAGGAGTGTGTCTCATGGCTTAAGTCCTACTCAGCACTTAACACCCACTTAGAGCGGCTGTCCTGCCCCTGAGTGCCTCCTCCTAAAACTGGCTTGCCTGTCTGTCCAGCAGCCAGCCAGTCACCTTCCATCCCCCACCCATGACCACCCTCTCCTCCTTCAACTTCCCTCCGAGGCTTGGAGGCTGCAGATTCCTGCCGTGTGAGAGCTGACTCTGCTGGTGAGTTCCCTCCAGCCTTTCCAGGTCCTGGGGGGAGGGACAGGCCATCCACAGAGTTCTTTCAACCCCTCCCCAATCTAGCACCTGTTGTATTCCTGAATGCAATGGGATTGGCCCTTAGTATACATAATAAAACTGTGAAAGTGTGAAGCAGCCTTGAGAGTTCATTTCACCTATTACAAAGAGATCAACACAGGGCTACCATTAAATGTGGTCACAAAAGAAAGCTGCAAGCAATCACAGTTCCCTGGCTACTGTATGAGTTACTAGTGTTTATAAACACAGTTTTCTTGTATCTTAGATGTACACTTAAAAACAAAACCTGGTCCATTCTCAGGTTTTGTTATTTAGTGTTGAGAGTTTCTTGCTTTTCATTCTGAAGTATGCAGAGACAGTTGAATGTGATTATATCAAATGAAGAATGCATATCTGAAAAGATAATCTGCCATTGGGAAGGGATGGTCCCAAACTCTGGATCTGGCAGGATTAGTGTTGTTGCATTCATTCTAAAAACTCAGGAGACAGATCAAAACGGACAGTAAGTCCTGCAAAGCAGACTTCTGCCCTCCATTTCGTGTTCAGTAAAAGATGGCTTCATTCATACCTGGCAAAACAGCTTCTTTGAAGGCTTTCTGAAAGTAAACAAAATATTTTAATTTATTCCCTTTGGTAAAATATTTATATCCCCTCTAGGAAAAAGGCATCCAAAAGAGTAGGATCAATTCCAGGTTCATGCTGCGAACTCAGTACAGCTTATTAGGCAGCAAGTGTTCCAGGATAAGGAACATACATTGGCATACGCTTAGAAAAAGAGCATTCAGAGTATTTGTTTTCAGATGAACATTATATCTGCCAACAGTTTGTTATATCAGTATGTGTTCTGCCAAGCAAAGGAAAAGTTATGGCTGCATGAAGAGCAGGATAAGACATTAATATATGTGGGAATTAAAAACTCATTTTTATAAGAATCCTTCCTTTTCAGACTTTTAAGAATTTGTGCCCCCTTGAGCTTTACTAATAGCTCTTTGAATAGTCACTAAAGATTATGTTGAAATATGAGCCAAAGGGAAACTTGGAAGTGCTTGATTGTGAAATGAAAAATTCATGTGGCTTCATTGACTAGTCAAATAATCATTCCAAATTATTCTACCCAGAAAACCAAACAGTGTTGAGGAAATAAGTCTTTTAATTCATGCAGTGTTACAGGACAACTAATGCATTAGGACTTTTCTGGAAGGGGACTACTCTGTAAAAGAAAAACAGCAACTGTGTATCAAGCATGCATATATACATGCAAGGTACATGTTTGGAATGTGCCTTATGTACAAGGGCAGGGAAGGAAATGAGGTTTATCCTGCTGGCTTGCTGGGAGCTAGCTAATAGCAGTTAAGCTTCATCTGGGGTAAGTGGAGGGTTGCAAGATGCCTGGTTCCAGTGAGGTTCCCTGTCCCCCCACTGGAACTTAATGGACTGGTGGGGAAGGACAGGTAATGGGCCTGCACAATGCTGTAACATCACTTCCAGCTCCGAATCCAGTAGAGACATTGCTGTATCATGTAACACTCAAGTACAAATTTATTTATACAGTCACAGGCCAGAATGCAGAAAAAAACTTTAAAACTTTTAGGAAGTAACACTCTAGAAATTTCCCCAATTGGTATGATTTTTTGCCATAGAGTTTCAGGGACAACTTAAAGCTTCTGTTGTCTGTTGTGGGGAGAGGAATGGGAAGGCGACTGTAAGCCGCTTTGAGCCTCCTTCGGGTAGGGAAAAGCGGCATATAAGAACCAACTCTTCTTCTTCTTCTTCTTCTTCTTCTTCTTCTTCTTCTTCTTCTTCTTCTTCTTCTTCTTCTTCTTCTTCATGTAACATGGTGCAGCCAGAAGAGACATTGCAATGTCACAGAACACCCCTTTCACCAGTCTCAAAACCTCTAGTTTCAGCCAGTTGTCAGCACTGGGCAGGCAACTAAGTCAGTTTGCTGCTTTAGTTTTCTGGGCTAGGTCAGAGTCAGCAGCACTTGGGGCATGACCTAAAAGACTCTTGACCCTTGACTCTTGTGGCTTAGTGGACCAGGAACATTCTGGTTCTCTGCCGCCGTGCATTATGGGTCTATCTGACTCCATCTCCTTTTTTCTCTCCAGCAGCCAACTCTGAGAAGCACAACCAAGTCTGCTTTATTCCCTTTCCCAGCTTAAAGGATAAATGATTGACATCCTCATGTTGTGCCTGGGTGGCTACCATGGAGGAAGGGGGAAAAAAGGCCTAAAAGTAAAGTGCTGCAGTTTCCTTCCCAGGGTTGCTTATTTCTTTGTGTATATTGATTCATCATTATGTGCCTATGGTAGTGTTATCTCTGTATTTGTTATTCCCATTGTCCTCTTTGGTATATGTGTTATTCTCCATCCTCTGTCTTCTCTAGGGTTGAGAAATTTGGAAGGACTCTGGGCTGGAAAATACTTGGAGACTTTGGGGATAGAGCTAGAAGTTGGTGGGATTTGAAGCAGGGAAGGACCTCAATGGAGTATAATGCTATGGAGTCCACTCTCCAAAGCAATCATTTTCCTAGGAGAATTGATCTCTGTCATCTGGAGTTGAGCTGTAAAAGCAGAGGATTCCCATGTCCCACTTGACATCCCTAGTCCTCACTCTCTCATGTGTGCATGAGAGGCTTTGCCTTCTATGATGGCCATTTTGTATTGGTGTCTCTTTCAAAATAATACAAATACCTGCAGGTTAAAAAAGGTTGTGGACCCTGGTGTAAATTGTCGGAAGGGCCTTCCTCCTGTTTTCTATAATTCCTATAATTTAAAAATGATAAATCTGTTGCTCTGGGGCCTTTCAATGTTTTCCTAGCCTAAGCCCAAAAAGTTTATGTTATCCTGAAGTGTTCAGGTTCATGACATTTCGATTTCATGTCTGAAATTCTTTCTCTGTTACTTCTGATATACAGCACAACACTTTACTATGTTCTGGAGGGACTTGAGGCTAAATAATGCTGATTAAAGAAATTCCATTGAAATCCAAAGGAAAGGAGTTAACTGTTATTGATCAGCTTATTAAATGTAGCTGACTTGCAAATCAATTGGCAAACAGTCAGTTGGACATTAACAGTAGGAGCCAGTCCATCATAGCCATGATAAGCATTTTAGCGCATCCAAGTTTGCAAGGGAAATTGCCAATATAAGTTGTGTGCTCTTCATTACAACAACAAGACAGTAATTCATATACTGATTTGGAAGGGCCAGACATCTTTTATCAAATTTATTTATTATTTTAGAAATATATCAAATGAGATATATAAGTGGGAAATGATGATACAAGTCACAATGAAGGGTTAGGTCGCATGAAATGTGAGGCCCAAAAAAGTAATGACAAATTGGAAGGGAAATTGCCATCCTGTAAATTAAAATTTACCAGTAAGAGTTGGGATTTTTGAGTTCACTGAACTGAGCTAGGGATCATATGTTTTTACCTCTCTTGCTGGAATGTCCATGCAAAAATTATATGAACTCCAGGATAAAAAGGAGTTGGCTTTAGAAGACTGATTACATGGGAAGTTTGCTCTCACATCTGGTCTGGTAAGCAATGCATTGCTGAATAAATATGAATCTACATGGATAGGAAGACACTGGACTATTAAGGGTGGGCTGATGAAATGCGTTACGATCAGAGACAGTGCACAGACTTTAAAAAGAAGTGTGTCACAGAAGGAGTAAGTCAGAGTAAGACTTGGAAAGTTCCTTTGTAGGGATGGGCACAAATCAGAAAGATACAGTTTAGTTTGTGATGTGCTCAGTTTGTGAGCCACACACAAATTGACATGCATTTTTAGGCATCAAACCAACTGGTTCAGTTTGTGAGGTTCATGGTGCAGTAGAATGCCCCCCCCCCCAGAATGTTAGAGACACCAAAGTGGAAAGGGATCACCAGCTGAAGGTGCCTTCAGGAAAGGGCTTCCTGGGGTGATGAAAGGCGCAGGTTTAGGAGGCTTGGGAGCATATAGAATGGGCCCCATGCAAGACAGAGATATCAGTCTCCTCTACATGCCCTCCAACTTACATGCAGATTAGACTGAGGGAGTCCTAATTATGGCCTCTCAAAGAAAATACCCCCAGGAAAGTAATTCTGGAAGATATTTATTTATTTATTTATTTATTTATTCATTCATTAATTCATTAATTCATTTATTTGTCTATTTATTTATTTATTTATTTATTTTGGATTTAGATTTTTTTTAGATTTTAGATTTAGAAATGGCAAGCACAAGTTCAAAAGTGGACAGAATGGACCCCCTGCAAGTTCCACACACTAAGTACACCAGGAAACTCACCCTGCCTTTGAAGTTTGGTAAATATAGACAAAAGGGACAGTTTGTAGTGTATACAACCAAAAAGAAAGAAAAACCTATCCCAAGGCTACTAACAATGTTTGCAAACTTTATGCAGAATAAAGAAAAATAAGATAAAAGGTCTCTTCTTTCTGTGTAGCTTTATTGCAGGATCCAACCAAAATGGATTTCTAGATATCTCCCATTTTCAAGGTAAATCTTCCTCAGTGGTTGTTCCTCTCACTTGTAAATGAATTGGTACTGGTTTGGTAAACATTTTGATTGAGCAGAGACTGTCTAGAAATGTATCCATTCATGACCCACCACACAACACTTGAGAGTTCATGGAAAGTTTGTACTGGTTGTCCTCCATGAACTTCACTTTGCAAACCATGAACTGGCCAAAATTTATCTTGAACTTTAGTTTATGAGCTGATTCATGCCCACTAGTATTCATTGCTGCATGGCCAGGCAGGATTCTATAGATCTTGACCCCAAAACTACCAGAGAACTTGGCTCCAAGACTTGTGGAGATGACATCTAAAATTTATAGAATGCATTCACCTATGAAGAAGCCACTCTACAGTTAAGGTTCCTACCTTCTCATACTGAGGATCTTCCTTATACAATTTTTTTCAGAGGATAAAACAAATCATGATTCTACAGTGGATACTTCAGTGATATGACCTTTGAGATCAGGAAGGCACACTTCATCAAAGACTCCTTGTTTAAAAAAAATGAGACATCTTGTCTGTTGTGTCCCCTACCTCTGCAGAGAAAGAGAGACAGTGTCTCCCCAGGTATTCTCTTTACATGATTTGTGCCAGCTGGAGAACCTGTTCTTCAAAGCATTTGATTGGTGAAGTGTTTTTAATTTGTTGCTATTCTTTACTGCATTAATTATATAATTTAATGTTTTCATTGTTATTAAAAGATATAGTTTATGTAACAGTTGCTTCTTATTCTTATCCACTGGTATTTTTTGGCCACCTCCTGCTCCTGTCTTTAACAGCAGCTTGATTTGTAGACATGAACAGATAATAACTGCTTTCATGCTGAGAAAATCTTCACCTGCCCATTTCTGCAGAACAATCTGCCTTTGTAAAAAGGAACAAGAGCAGAACAGTAACATCTGATCAGTTACAAAGTCATTTTCTCCACCTCTAGATCCACATGTGTACAGATCACTGTCTATTTAAAGCACCTGGTGAATGCTCTCCTGCCAATACATATTATTGCTCATTCCCAGAAAACTTTCTCTTTCCTTTGGGATTTACGTTCTATTGTTAATATTACTTTTAACTCAACCATGTTTATAGAACTATTCAGTGATCTTTAATTTATTTGATTTGGAGGAATGAAGCCATAACAACAACACTTGGTAGCATCTAGTTCTAGATCTCTTTGCTACTGTGATAAGAACAATACTTGTGCCAACATCCATCATAAATTTCAGTTGTACCTGTATGATAAAGGTTAACAACATTTTAAATTAAGGTGACCAGATTTAAGAAAAAGTAAAGCAGGACACCATCCTGGAAGGGGGCCAGCCTGGAGGGTGGAATGGCAAGTGAGTCTGCACCGGGCAGGCGGGCGAGGCAGGGGACCTGGGGGGGGGAATGGGATCCAAGGGCTTCCACGGCCCCACCAAGATGGCAACCTGGCCTCCCCGCCTGCCGCCAGCCCCTTCCGCCGGACTGGGCTCTACCTACCCATGTGATATCTTTTATTAGGACTAACCACAATGAGGCAAGCTTTGGAGTTCACTAGAACTCTTCATCAGGCTGTTACAAAATGGACAAGGACAAAACAAAGACCAAGAGGTTTTTCTGTTAAAAATAGCCTCCTAGTCACAAAGTTCTTTGCTGAGAAGGCTTTTCTGTTAGTGGGGATCCACTTTTTTGCACTGTCATCCTCTTCACAATCATACAACCGGGACCTTTCTAGTCTCAGTCCACTGGAGGGGAGGGGAGGGGAGGGTGGCCGAGGAAGCTGCTGCAAGGGCTGCCGGGCTATGGTTGGTCCAGGGCCCAGACTTAAGATGGCAGCAGTGCTGGTGAGGGAGAGGAGGAGGCGGAAGCGGCGGAGGAGGTAGCGGTTCCTGTGGCTGTTGAGAGGCTTGGGCTGTGGAGGCGGCAGGTGGCTGTGTTGGTGCTCAGGCTTGCAGGGGGGACAGAGCGATAGGTCAGGGAGCAGCCCGCCATGGGCTCCCAGGTGCTGCAGTTCCTACACCAGGGCGTGTGGGCAGCTCTAAGCGGCAGCTGGTACCAGGACCCACACCAGGGCACCAGGGTGAACACAGTGCACCTCTACCTGTGGCTTTTCCTGCTTGGTTTCCCCTTCTCCCTCTACATGGTGAGTGAGGGAAGCGTCCTTTGGGGATGTTGTCTCTTGCCTCAGGGTGGGTTGGACGCCTGCATCCCGCGGCGCCCACTTTACCTGCCCACCCGTCCTGCCGTCAGTCCCCGTCACCCTCGCCACCCCGCCCAGCCCTTGTGTGCCCCAGCCAGGCTCCGCCTGCTCATTGCCCGCCCAGCACCCAGCCAGGTGAGGCCGATGGAGGACCAGCCCTGCAGCTAGGTGCGGTGGATGCCAGAGCGGCCTTTCCCTTGCCCCTTCAGGCAGGATTTTGGTGAAACATCGCAGGACGGGGGACCAGTCCTGGAAATTTGGGATGGTCCCACGAAAACCGGGATGCCTGGTTACCATATTTTAAATGCTTACTCTAATTAAGGCATTCATGCACATCTCTTATTTAATCAGTTTTATTAAGCACAGAAGCAATATATGACTGAAGGCCTAACATTTTAGCTCTCACCTCCTACAGAAACAAAGCTTAAACCTTGGATCCTAAGATGTATAATCAAGGCAGTACAAGAGGAAGATAATTTCCCCACTCCCCACTCTAATTGCAGCCTTCTGTACCCTGAAACTGTGCTCCTATAGGTCACTAGGCCCAAAGTAACAGCACAAATCAGGAGTGTGCACAAGTAGGAGCAATGGCAAAAATCCCTTCTTTTGCAGGTGGAAAAGCTGTTCCATCAGAAGAATTCTTCCTGTGCCAATTAAGCAGCACTTTAGGATCCAAGCCTGAGTATATATACAGTACAGACATTTGCACATATTATTTGTGTAGCATTTCTTTGGGCTTTCCACTCTCCTGGTTGTTCCCCCCTTTGTCAAAATTTAGACTGCATGCCCTGGTAAGTAACAGTCAGGAATATGAACCCCAGTGGGATTGCTATGCCTCTTTCCTTTAGGTACTAAGCCCCTACACTCAGTTCCCCATGGTTATCAGGCAAGTTTTGAATTGTAACTTGCCTTGCAGGCCCTTGTAAGGGCAGAAAGGCAGGATACAGATTTTATAAATAATGGATTTATTACCCCAGACTTGCTTTAATACCCTAAGCATTCACCTAAGGAGAATCAAAGAGGGATATTTTGCTTTTGGATGGAAAGAAGATAGCAGTTGCCTAGCATCAGTAAAGAAGAATTCTCACAAATGTGTATAATATGTGCAAGCTACTTTGACATTTAAGACATATGTTTTAGGACTGTCACAGAATGTTTCACTTCAGATTATCAACAGAGATAATTAAGCACACATTTGCACGGGGAAAAGAGAAAGACAGAGGATACAATTTCAAAAGAAATCAAAACAGAGTTATGAGTTAAGCATTAAACATGACAGTCTGTCATAAATATATGACCATTGTTATAGCAATTATTGAGATGCTTCTATGTTACATGATCAGGAGTTAGTTTTCTTGCTTGTCATTTTGTAAAAAAACCACATCCCCAGATGGCATGACATGTAAAACATATATTTTATTATATCAGAGATTACAGAAAGGCATAAAAATAGATTACTGAGTGTGCTGACCGCCATTTTAAAATTCAACACAGGGCAAGGCCTACTTATTTGGGATTGCCAGCTGTCCATTCTTTAAGGGTCATGGTTTTATTCATAGCAATAATATCTCTTTTTTATTATACAATAAGGTTATGAAATTTTTAAAAGATGGCATTTATATGACAGCTTAAGCAAAGTCTCTCTGAAAGTTTAGTTATTAATCTAATATAAAAATTACTATGACCCCCCCCCCCCGGTTGTATAGAATACCCCCTGCAGCAAGTTTTGAACAGAATGAAATGTCCAGACTGGTAGGTCTGAAAACCCTGGCTTCAGATTTAATGACAAATCATAATTTCGTATCCCCAATTTTTAGAGTTGCCAAGTCCCTCCTGGCAACTGGCAGGGGATGGAGGAGACTTATGAGGAGAAAAAAGGCCACATATCTGGTGTCAGATAGGAAGTAACATAATTATGCCAGCAACATCTGGGTGATGCTCTGGTATTTGCGCAAAGCTCTTCTCCCTTCTCCTAGTAATTCCCCCTCTGCTGGCCAATGGATCAGCAACTGGGGGTATGGCTTGGTGGCATGGTACCCCTGCCTCCACTGGGGGTGTCTAGCATCCCTATTCTTATGTATGAATAAAGAGCTATTGATTACTGAGAACATCCAGTGTGTGACTTCTGAACCACAGACTTATTGCATATTAATTTGTATAGTATTCAAGCATTTTGAGATAACATCTGAAGATTCTTGTGGCAAGTAGGATAATGAGCATAGTTTGTCTGAAAATCTAAAAACGTACTTTGGGGGATAGTGAGTACAAATTATGTTTGATCATGAGATCAGAATCATATCATTGAGAAACCAAGAAACGGCGAAACTGTTCCTATAGCCTACCCTATAAAGCAACCATTTGCAACCAGGGTCTGGATCATTTGAAGGGGGCCACAGACTGAAAAAATGTGAGAAGGGGAGCCCCAAAGAAGGAAATACCCTTTTTGTCACATATAATATAATGGCTAGAGAATTTGAACTTTGCTGAGGGAAAGAAAACATGTAGTTCAGAGATCCCAAACCTGGAGGCCCATGGACCACATGCAGCCCCTGACCTCTTTCAGTGCGGCCCTCCAACCTGCTTGTCTGCTGCTACCATCCTCAGGGCATTTTCCCTCAGACCCATACTGCCCTTACTGTATCAAGAGGCACCATCTACTGTTGTTCATCCTGTCACTTTCTTGTAAAAAAGACAATACAACATAGTTTGTTTTGATCTCCATGGTTCCTTCTGTCAGCCCCCCTTTTGTTCTTATCCTCCATAATAACATTTTGGCCATTTAGCCAGCAAAGCTCAGGAACCCATGCCACTCACATTTTTAACTCCCCCTCTCCATGAATTATCATGTTAAAGCTAGGTATGTATGTAAGGAAGGTAAAGTCGCTGTGTGAATGGGTTCAGATGTCAGGTCTGCTTTTGCAAAAAAAAAAAAAGTAAGAAAAGGACTGTAAAAGGCCTGGTATTTTTGCAAAAAAAGAATACAATTTTTTTTGCATACTGAACATTTCTAGAGGCTTTGCCCATCAAAACAAATGGCTGCCGAGGTTACAGGTAAGGTTGCTGCTGCAAACAAAAGCATTCTTCTTTCTATAATAAAAGCTGGTTGCTCTGACTTCAGGCCTTACTTGATTCTGTCTCTCCTCTCTCACTCCATCTAGGAGTCTCCTTATACATCAGTGATTGCAGGAGCCAGTGAGTGGCCCCTTAAGTGCCCTCTTAGCAGGAAGTTTATGGCATTCCCCTTCTCACATCTTTTTATTATTATTATTATCGTTTATATCCAGCCTCCCCCCAGAGGCTCGAGGTGGGTCACATAAAATCAATCCCCTAAAAACAGTAACAAGAACAATAAAACACAGCATACCAATCACAACAAGGCAAGGCAAGAATGGCGTCCAGGTCCATGCAACTAACCCAATTTCCATAACCCCACTAAAAGGAAGAAAAGAAAAAAAGGGGGGGCTGATGGCAGACGCAACTGCCACATTTGTGAGGGGGAAGCGGATCTCCCTTGCTGCCCAGCCTCAACCAAAAGCCTGGCAGAAGAGCTCCGTCTTGCAGGCCCTGCAGATCGTTGAAAGTTCCCACAGGGCCCGCATCTTCCTTCAGCCAAGTTCCCCTCCCTCTGGCTGCCATTTTACTTCTCATGATTGAGGCTTGGCTGGCAAGCAGTGATGTGTATGTGCACCCTGCATATAATTTGAAGCCAATTTAATGGCATATCTTCTGTTCCAGGTGGAAGGCTGCCCTCATTCACCCTTTCTATCTACCTGGCCTTTTTTTGGAAGGCCCCCAATTTTTAACGTATTAAAATTAAAAATTAGCAGGTGTATATTTAAACTTCAAGGGTCTGTGTTTATTAAGAAATAAATCTTATAGTATTCAATGTATTTAAGATTGCAACTCTATCATCTGGTAGGCCAGATTTAAGAAATTGTTCCTAGCCTCAAGGAGAGTTGAAACACAGTAAAATATTGTTCCAAAATGGATTGCATTAAAGTTAACACTTCTTCATTTATCTTTGAATATTTACTTTTGATCTAAATAAGTAGGTTAATAGTTTTGTTACATTTTGGTTTAAGATTTGGCCCTCTTTAGGCACTGGGCACGCTAATGTGGCCCCCATGTGCCAAAAGGTTGGAGACCCCTGTTGCAATCCATTCTTTTGTGTGTGCTTAAATTAATGACTTTAAGGGGAAATGAACACACATGCTTTTCTTGGTCCATTGTTCTAGAGATCTGTCTTGTCCTGAGCATTAAGGAAGGGTGAGATATGAAAATAAAGATTTATTATTTACTATTTATTATTTATATATATATATGTCACGGTATGTTGAGTATAGTTAGTTCACTCTTAGCTTAGGAGTTTTTTTAGTCTAGTTCATTGTACAAGTGGTCAGCCTACTGCATAAAGGCCTGGAACCTGAGAGGAGCTCCTAAAAGGGCCATGGTCCAAAAAAAAAAAAAAAGGTTGAAAATGGATGCTATTAGGTGTCATCTCACTTTCATGCCTTTTTTACAAAGGAAAAATGTACTACCGATGAAAGAAATCATCCTATGGTGACTATCAGTACATCCTTTGAAGCACAAATAAGCAAACCTCCATAGACAAATTCACAATAATTGGTTTAGTTGGTAGGACTGTGCACTGCAAACATTGTAATTTTAATTTGGGGTGAGGGTTTTCTAAAGGGCACACTTCTGGTTATGCCAGACATTGCGGTATATGTGTGTTTTCATTTTAACAATTACTTTCAAGGATTTCAGCAATAGAAAAGCATGACTTGTAGAAAATTCCTAAACTAACATTTAAAAAGACCACCTTGTCTTTAAATCTTCAAAATTAAAAAGTGAAAAAGGCCTGACTTACTATACCAGCCAGCACTGAACTACTTGTGGCTCTCTGATGACTCCTGGTAGCTATTGATTCTTCCTTCTGTGGGTTGTAGAACCCACCCTAACAGCTGGGGAATGGCTGCTGGGCTGGTGTGTGGGCTCCTGGTTGTGTTTAAAGTCTGGCAGAGTTTCTCAAGGCTTGAAAGCCTTGACAAGTCTCCAGAGACTCATAAAGGCTTTTGAAGTCCCACAGAGCCAGTATGTAGCATGGCAATGGTTTGCTTTTTGTCAATTTACAGATTGTTTCCGCCAGCTTTCATTTCCCTATCAGTTTGGTGTAGTGGTTAACAGCGAGGACTTCTAATCTGGTGAACCGGGTTTGATTTCCTACTCCCCCACATGCAGCCAGCTGGGAGACCTTGGGCTCTCCACGGCACTGATAAAACTGTTCTGACCGAGCAGTGATATCAGGGCTCTCTCAGTCTCACCCACCCCACAGGGTGTCTGTTGTGGGGAGAGGAAAGGCGAATGTAAGCCTCTTTGAGACTCCTTTGGGTAGAGAAAAGCGGCATGTAAGAACCAACTCTTCTTCTTCTTCATTATCATCATCACATGCTAGCAGAAACCAGTTATAGCACCCTTTCAAAATATGGCTATGATCACTTACTGAAAGCTATGTCCATGATAATTCATGCACTTCCTAATAGTCAAAAAGCCTCTTGCACACATCTTGCTAGTTATCATTATGCATAACCTCATTGACTGGCAGGGGGCGACTATTCCAGAAACGACGTGACCCAGCTTTTGGCAACAAATTTGGCCGCAGCCGTTTATTAACCTGGACCCCTCCCCCAGCGGAGGGTTGGCCCGAATGCCGGTAGGGGAGCCTCGCCTCATCAGCCATCCGGCTGATGACCAAACCCGCGGCGCTCCGGCTCCACGCCTCGCTCCCAGCCGGGAGGATGGGACGCCTTCCGCCGCGGGATCCCTGGGAAGTGACACCGGGGGACCCAACGGGCGTCCGCCTCCATTAGGTCCCCTGTTCGCCTGGCCCCAGGCCCCTGGCCTCCCAGCTGGGTAGGCCGCGCCCGGTTGACGGCCGATCTCATTAGTGAGACCCCCTACTCCAGGGAGTCCTGTGCACAGACGGGCTCCCTGCCAACAGGCTCCCTACCTGGCATAACCCGACTGCGACGAAGTTGACAATAACGAATGCAGGGTGGGATGGGAGGGTAGCTGTCCGGGCGCCGTCGTAGGAACAAAAGGGGCTGAATGCCTGCTCCCGGCCTATTTAAAGCTGGGAGCCCCGCCCCTCGCGCGCCGCGCCTCGGCCAGTGACGCCGCTGGCCTGCGCCGTTCCCGGGCACCCCCGCTGCGTCAATGGCGGCCGCGCTTATTCGCGGCCGCTCTTTTCTACAGCTGGCAATCATCCAGCACAGATATTAATTTCATAAACACCTTTTATATCATCAACATTATTATCAAAAAGAATTGGGATCCTACATAATAAGGACATCTATACTCTTTTCTCTGTCCCTGTTCACCTTCCTGTCTAGTCCTGACCTCCCCCCATTCACCCATCTTTCTACAGAATTTCATGGAAATAAATAGCTTTAGCAATGAATATGTAGGGGTCTGAAACTGACAGTGTTAGGTTCTACATCTTCTCTAAGTTCTTGTGATCTTGGAGGCAAGTTGGCAAAACATTTTTTCCTGGCAAATGTATGCATTTACCCATGACACAAACACTGCATTCCAAAGATTCCTTACTTGTTTATAAGTTCCAATGCCAAAGCTTTTGTAGGAGCCAGCCCTTCCACTTGAAACTTTAAACTAACCCCACAATGTTAAGGTTGTGCAGTTTTTAAAATCTGCAAGCACTATTCTGCAGTGGACCAGATCTCCAAGGGGCTTTTGTGGTGTGGATTTGTGGGATGTTGAGGTTGGGATGGAGTGGAGTGCTAATGGGTGATTGATGGATAGACTTCTGAGTTTGGGGATGGATGGACAGACTTTTGATAATCCATCAAGTTTTTTGCTTTAAACCACACTGTTTATTCCCTTTCCATGCCGAAATGTTGCCTACATTTTGTGGAATTTTAAAAAAGAAAACATGCAACATATTGTCTGAAAGGACAGCAACCTTCCGTACTGATTACACATAAACTACCCCCTTGGTTGGAAATTAAGGCCTGGTGATGTTGTAAATAATGAAGCAGGGTTAGTGTTTCATAAAGGAGTAGGTTGCCACATCCATCTGCATTGCCCGTGGGGGATAGGGGATTCTTTCCTGGAACATCACCTGATATTCTGACATAACCCAGTAGTCACATTGGAGAAATGGTGGGTATGCTCTAGGTTTTGAACAAAACTCTATGGTAGAATTTGTTTCAAATCATAGAGTTTTGCTTAAAACCCTGAGTGCTACCATGACATTCGCCTCTACACACTCCCTCACTCTGAGGTAAAATTTTCCTCCCCAATGGCATGTTGTTCCTTTTGAAACTGAGCCGCTTTTGTAGAGTGGTGTTGTTTGTTAATAAATTAAGATCTCTGTCCCACCCAGTCACAATTGGTTCTTTTATTTTCACTCAGTACAGGAACATTTTGGAAAATTGTAGAGCTGTCCTTAAAAAAAACACAACCTTTGTTAGAATGGCATTGTGGCATTTTACCAAAAATCTATTTAAAGAATTTATTTATACAGGAGGAAAGGGTAGCTGGAATTGAGGAACTGTCTTTATACAAATCAGTTATTTCTCATCTTCTAGATCTTCACTGTAGGCTTTTCAGATGTTCTTAGGCTTTTCTGTCAGATGCTAATGTTTCATTACGTTTAGAAGTTTATTTACTTATTCCTTTACTTTACTTATTACTTTACTTATTTCAGGGTGTTGGAGCAGAACTTTGTGGACTGGTTTTGAATTGTTTTGGGGCTATCATGTTAGAAGAACAGGGGGTGGATTCTAATGAGCAGCTGAGTCCTATAGACCTGCCATTTTAACTGAATCTTGTTATGCCTCTGCAGCTAAATCAGACCACTGCCTTGATCTTGCCTTTCTATGGAAAATTATCACTAGGTCCCTTATTCTCAAGAAATCTGTGCTTGTATTGGCTTTTCTGCATCATCATGGAACTCACTTGGGCAATCCAAGGCCTGCTTTCTCCAGTTCCTCTTTACAATGCCTTTAGGCATGCCAGCCTCCAGATGGGACCTGGGGAATCCTCCAGAATGACCCCTTATCTCCAGGCCACAGAAACCAGTTTTCCTGGAGAAAATGGATGTTCAGGAATGTAGACTCTATGGCATTATACCTCTGAGAGGTTCCTGTCCTCCCCGGGTTCCTTTCCCAAATCTCTAGGAGGACCAGGCAACCCTACAGCCTCCATCTCTCACTGGTGACTAAGAGGTACCTGGCAAACCTAAGTGTCATGCAATTGCCCTTCTGAAACACAGCCCTTGCCAGCTCTGCAACTACATCAGCACTACCATGTGTCTAGCCATGATGATAACTTGACAAACTATTAGCATGCATTGGCAGAGTCTAAGAAGTGATACCAAATCCACCCTTCTAGGAAGTGCCCTCTTCCATACAAAGCCAACTATAGAAGAAGAAAAGGAAGCAGCAGTTTTATCAACAATATGTTGAGGTGGGGGTTGTGATGCTTAGCTATTCTACAACCTCTTCTCAGAGTGGCCCTTCAATGAAGCTCGTTATTAACAACTGCCAATGTGCTAGGGTTGCCAAGTCCTTCCTGGCCACTGGCAGGGGATGGGACAGTACGGTTGCTTGATTCAGGTGGGAAACTTCTAGGGATTTGGGGCTGGAGTGTGTGGAGGACTAGGACCTCAGTGGGGTATAATGCCATGGAGTCCACCAGCCAAAGCATCCATTTTCTCCAGGTGAAACAATCTCTGCAGTCTGGAGAGGAGCTCTAATTCTGGGGGATCCCAAGGCCCCATCTGGGGGCTGGCATCTCTACAGTGTGCACAAACAGTCCTGTCTTGTGCTGCCAACTCCAGGCACCAACTTACATGATTAGGCTGGAAGATGGTAGAATCATTTATTTAAAAAATTTCAAAGCACACTTGTGAAACCACTTTCTTACTAACATGCACATATTTGCTGACTTATACACATATATTTACCAATCCTCTCTTTCATAATGCATCACGATAACTGCTTTCCTGTTATAGAACACCACATCTCTGGGAATTTATGTGTGTGAATGATGCAGGCATATGGGTAGCATCAATTGGAAACAGTATTCCAACTAGATGTGAATGGCCCATGTGCTTATCCCACTCATACATCTGCTAATTCACACATAATGTTCATGGGTATGACATTCCGCTGAAGAGAAGCAGGTCTCATGCTGTTCTGTTTGTATGCTTCGTTTACTAGTAATATTTTTAGAGTGAAAGCATACATTATAAAAACTCTGAAAATTAATTTTTGTTATATTTGTCATTTCTAATAATATTTGAATATGACTTATTGAACATGTTCAGCATAGCAAAGAAGTGTTTGCATTAGAAGGTCAAAAATACACATATTTAATCCAGTAGTACAAATGGATTAAGAAAGCTTATGAAGCAGTTTGGCAAAGCACATTATCATTTTGCTCACAGTGCAGGCACTATAATTCTCTCGTATTAGAATCCCACTAACATTCTTCTACTGAAGCACCCATTTTAGAATTCCCATCTTTATTTCTGCTTAGCAATATGTTCATGTCTGAACAGCTTTCACAAATTCAGCTCCTCTTAAGTGATGGAAATATGGCACCATCTGTCAGCAAAATTCAGCTATTGGAATCTGTATTTTGACAATCACTGAGAAAAAAAATTCTCTGAGGTTTCCTGTTTGTACTAGCTCAGCACAACAGGACAATGCTAATTACCTAATAGTTCTGTATGCTGGATACTAAAGCTCAGGTTTTACATGATTAGGCATAGATAGATGTTATCCAAGATCCCATATATAACAAGTCACAGAAATATCAGGGGAAGGTAGAGGAGGAGCGCAGGGGATCAAAAGAGGTAGAAGAATTTTTCAGCAACTAGTAACAAAGCCTCATCAGGACTTTTGGATGACAATGGTTTCAGCCATATAAATTTGTTTGTGGGGTTGGATGGGGGTATAGAGGATGAATAGTGGTCCCAGTTGCACGGTGACTAGAAGAAGGCATGGGGGTCCTGGCTGTGGGCAGAGGCAGCAGAGCAAGGACAGTGACGTGACTTATTATCAGTCATTTTTGCCTATGGCTGCTGGAAAAGAGAAAGCTGGGTTATCATTGCAATACCAAGAATGTTTTCCTGGGGCCCATTATGCACGGAGTGGAAAGTCTGCATTCAGGGTGGAATGGCGGCGGCTAAAATCACCAATTATGCACGCTGCAGGCGGCAACCGGGTGCAGAGTCAACGTATGCTGCCGAAAAAGCCACATTAGCAAGATGTGGAAGAAAGTGGAGCTTCCTGGGACCAGGGCGCAACCAGAAGCGGCTCCGGAGTATATGCGTGCATAATCGGATACTCTGGGTTTTGCCGCCGTTGTGTTCCATCCCGTGCATAATCGGTTTGCTTCGCTTCTTCCTCCTTCTCGTTCTCCATACCACCGTTTCAGCGGCCGTGCATTACAGGCCTGGGAGAAAATCCCACTGAATAAAATGGAACTTTTTTTGAGTTTAGGATTGTGGCCTATATCAGATGGTCAAGTCATCTGCATTATACACATTTTGTCAGCTTGGACCTGGCAATTTATTAGAGAATTTAACATCAAAATAATGATGGTCTCAAAAATCCAAGAAAAAGAAGTTTTGAAAAGTGATGGGCCATGCACAGCAGAATTAACCTGAGATTTGGTCAAAACAAAAGCTTGCCCTGCTGAATGCATACATGCTGTCAAACTGGATTTATCAGCATGAGGGTTATTTGAATTTATTCTGTTGTTTGAATGAAATTGTTAGCTTAAAATGTCACGGGAGATTTATTAATATGATACTACTTCTGATAAGGGCATGTGAAAGGGCAAAGAGAGACTTATAAGAGGCAGAATGTGTGTTTATGTATTTATTTCTAAGACAGAAAGAAAAAGAAAATATAAATGAAGCAATTTATCAGTGACTCTTCTTTCCAAATCATTCTGGTTACATGAAATAACATTAAGTGTATGCATTATATTGTGTGACAACATAAGCTAGAATTTTTAAAATAAAAATTAGATACAGTGTGGACAAATATTGATGTGTTTCATAAATGCTGACATTTAGAGTCATTGGTGAAGGATAATGCCTCAATCCCTCAGGACTAAAAAATTCAGTAAAGAAATATTTCTCAAACTTTTTAGCCATTCCCCTTAATTAATGCAGAAAGCAATCCTAAACTGGTCTAGTCAGGAATATTCAGTGGGGTTTACTTCCAGGAATGTGTTCTTAGGATCACAGTGGTACTCTTCTTTCTGAAGTTCCCACTATTGGGTGACATCTAAGGTCCTGCATACCAAACTCCACAAGGGCTCGATGACTTCTAAGAATTCCTTCGTATTCCTCTGCAGCAATCTTACCCTTCCAAAAGTCATTCTGGAATATGGGAGAAATATCCTCTGCTTATGTCCCTGCTGATTTGCAACTCTATGATGCTTTGAGATCTCAGATCAATAGAGGCAGCAGAAATAGAGGCAGCAAGTTTGAAGGGTAATTTGTCTGATACTGGTTCTGTTCTAATGAACAAGTGGATAGTCCACCAAAGTTCCTCAGACAGTAATTCTTTCCCCTATTTACACTACAGAGACTCAACCAAAACATGAAATAAAAACAAGTCATATAATGCGTGCCACTGACCCTCATAATGAACTGGATACCTGCTGACCATATTCTTTTGGACTTTTATGTATAACTTGGTCTGAATGACTGTAATAAAGTTTGAACTGAACTGGATACCTGAAATCTAGCTCCTCCTCCAACCATGGCAGCCCTAACCGAAGCTAATGTAAGACTGCAGCTGCTCCACAACTGATGACCAAGCCAGAAGTCCTTCATTTGCCACTTCTCACCCCTTCAAGTGGGGACAGGGTACTCTGTGCAGAATAAAGCAGTAAGGGGTAGGTGGGAGGAGAAATGGGTGTGGCGAGTATCGAAGGGGGCCAATCGGGCTCCTTCGCTGTCCTTCGCTGTCAGTCTGGGCCAAGGGGCCAATCGGGAGCTGCAGGGGGAAGAGGGGAAGGGGGGAAGGGGGTGGGGGGAAAGCTTTGCCATGGCCAAAGCAGCAGGCCCACCGCATCAGAGACATGGCGGGCCTGCTCCATGGGCTGTGTCAAGGCCGGGGACTCGGGGAGAAGGGGGAGGGGGAATGGGGAGGCTTTGCCACGGGCAAAGGAGCAGGCCCGCCGCATCAGAGACACGGCAAGCCTGCCCCTTGGGATGCGCAGAAGCTGGGGAGTTGGGGTGGAGGCAGGCAGGGGGGGAGTCCTCGGCATGGCCAAAGTAGCAGGCCCGCCATGGGAGAGACGCAACGGCCTTGCTCCTTGGGCTGCGCGATGCAGTGGGGTGGGGCCTGCCAGGAGGGCTGCTTGGGGGCCGAAGGAAGGAGAGGGGATGCTAGTGCCCATTGTATTCACAGATACAATGGGCTTTCAATCCAGTCTATAATAATTAGGGGCAAAACCCGTTGTATCCAGGAATACAATGGGTGCTAGAGCTTGGCAGTAGAAAGAGGAAGGGGAGGAGTTGTTCAGTATTCAAGGACATGGGGTTGAATGTATGTGTGCTGTGTGGGAGGTTGTGATGGCATGGTGACAAATGAGAGTGCGTGGGCAGAGAGATGCATGTCAAGAGCCTGTGGTTTGGAATGTTTGCTGAATGTGGGAATTGTGGCATAGTGGTTACAGATGAGCTTTCCAGAGCCATTTCTTCAGATATGTGAAGGGAAAAATCAGACTGGAGACTTTTCTTAGGGGGAGATTACATGGCAACCAATTCCTCCCAGTTCTGCATCCAATATCATTTCCCTTTTTGTGTGAATTAAGCCACAGGCACCGAAATGTTCCCCTGCCCTAAACCACATGGGGTAGTCACAGTACACAGGTGTCCACCCTGCTCCTTCTGCCTCCATTTTTTTTTTACTGTTGATAAAATGTTATGTGCCCACATGCTTCTTTCACAGCTGCTTCTTACAAGAAGAAGAGCTGGATTTTTATACCCTGCTGTTTACTACCCAAGGGAGTCTCAAAGAGGTTTACAAACACCTTTTCCTTTTGTCTCTCCACAATAGACAACTGTGAGGGATGTGGGGGTGTGAGAGGTCTGAGAGAACTGAAATGTGCCACAGTCACCCGGCAGGCTTCAGGTGTCTCAAAGCAGTTTCCAATTGCCTTCCCTTTCTTTCCCCATAGCAGACTCCCCATGAGGGAGGTGGGGTAGAGAATCTCACTTGGAAGCTAGCAACCCTAAGAGGAGGTCTCTCTGTGCACAGCAGTCTTGACAGTCAGGTTTATGCACACCTAGGTAGTGTGTAACTCCAAAACATGAACCAATCTGACAACCTTACCTCCTCTCTGCAATGTTTTCTTGGCCTGAAATAAGTCAGGGGGTGCTAGGTAGCTGTGGGGACATTACATACTTTTGAGGTCCCACTTTTAGACTTCAAGGAATATGTTCAGACCAGGGACAGCCAACCTCCAAGTGGGGTCTGCAGATCTCCTGGAATTCCTGCTCACCCCCAGACTATAAAGATCAGCTCCCCAGGCAAAAATGGCTGCTTTGAAGGGGTGACTGTGTAGCATTGTATCCCATTGAGGTTTAGGGATGCCAGCCTCTAGGTGGGGTCTGAGAATCCCCTGGAAGTACAGTTTATCTTCAGGAAGATAAGCTGAAGGCAAAGCTCTTTCCCCTCACATGCATCCCTTCAAAAGGAATGCACATGGCCCCAGAATCCCCTTGGTTGCTTTGCTGGTGATGTCTGCCCTTCTGAAGCCTGCTTACTCCTGGCAACTGCAGTCCTTGTTGTTGTCTGCAAGGCCATGTCATCCTTATCCATGGTTCCTCTATATATTTGTGAAACAGCCTGGTGGGGGGGGGGGGGTAGAATGTGCCCGGCTGTCCAAGTTGGAATAGGGCCAATCAGGGTGCTGCCAGCAACACTGGCTGTCCCTTGATTGGCTCTGCCCCTACAGTTTCCGACCTCCCTCCCTGGACGTTCCTCTCAGCCATGCCAGAGACAGAGAGAGACACACAGACCCCTGCCAGACCAAACACAAGCCCTCATTCCCTCCTATCACTCCTGCTGCAAGAGAGGCAGAGAGACACACAGAGAGAGCTGCCCCAAGCTGCTGACCAGCCCTGCTTCCCTCTTAAGAAGGGGCCCTATTTACCTGCTATGGCTCCTGCTGCCACAGAGAGACACAGAGAAAGCCATCCCTGGTGCGACGGAGGGAGAGACAGACAGAGAGAGCTGCCCCAAACTGCAAACCAGCCTCGCTTCTCTCCTAAGAACGAGACCTAAATACCTGCTATGCCTCCTGCTGGAGAGACACACAGCAAGAGGGAGAGAGAAACCCAGAGAGAGAGATCTGCACCTCCCTTTGTCCCCTGGGTCCTACTGCCCATTGCATTCCTGTTTGCAATGGGCTTCCTTGCTAGTTGCCTAGTAAAAGTGGATCACCTAGTTTCCCCCAAAGTCTCACTGTCTGCTTTCCTGTAAAGCGGTGGCCAACCTCCAGGTGGGGCTTGGAGAGCACCTGGAGTTACAGTCCATCTGCAGAGTATAAAGATCAGCTCCCCAGGGAAAAAGGGCTGTGATGGGGTTTGTACAGGGTTGTTGTGGAGAAGAAAGATCTAAGCCCTCCCATGCAGGTTGTTGTGGAGTTGAAACACGTGAGGCCTACTGCACAGGGTTGTTGTGCAGATGAACCGGAGGCAAAAGAACCTCCGCAATAGCATCCAGTTTCAACTGCATAACATCCCTGTGTGATAAGCCTCAAATCTACACAGAGTTGCTTGGCTGTTTCTTCCCTCCAGCAATGAGGCCAGCCACAGCAGTATTTTGAGTGAGAAGGGGCTTCATTGCAGACTCCCTGTTTGGCAGAATGGGAAAGCTCCCCCCCCCAGTAAAGCACAAGTACCCCCACAGAGTCTCCTGCATTCCTCTCGGAAATGCCACCCTCCCCTCAGTCAGAGTCTATCAGAGGCTCCTTCACAGCAGGCCTGAAGGGAGGGGGAGGGAGAACACTCACCAGCCACCTGCCAGATGTGTCAGTGGTCTGAGGCAAAGTAATGGAAGTTGTTGGATGTGACAGGACAGGCCTGGGCCGAAAAGGGCTGGTGCAACCCTCGGCAGCCCTAGTGACCTCCTCTCCCTGCAGTGGTCAGGGGCAGACTGGCAGCAATGTCGCCAGATTGCCCCTGGCCAAGCAGGGGGGCGAGCTGTGTCACCTCCCTATTCGTCCCCAGCCTGGGCGGGCAGGACCAGTCCAATCTTTGGACCAATCAGAAGGCAAAGTGCTTTCTGATTGATCCAAAGATCGGACTGGCTCCACTCACCTAGGTTTTAGCTTTTTATTATACAATCAAGCTGTTCCAGATAATCTAACTCCAAGCTCACATACTGACATATATGCTTATTGCCTACTTGTGCTGAGCCATCTAGGGTTTCTAACCTCCAGAAGTAAGGATTTCTTCAGGTGTCACAGCTGATCTCCAGGCTACAGTGATCAGTTCCTCTCAAGAAAATGGGAGTTTCAGCGAGGAGACTCTATGGTATATCATAGATTCTAAGAGAAATCCCTCCCCATATTCCCCATCCATAGGCAATGCCCCCTAGATATCTAGGAATTTCCCAAGCAGGAGTCAGCGACCCTACCCTTCAGCAACCCTACCTTTCAGATGAACTTCAGATGTTAATTCCACTACAAGGCTCTAGTGACCTATTCTGCATTGAAGTATCACCAATCTGGGAAGAACATTATGATTTCAGGATATATAGAAAATCTGAAGCTTCTTTATACATCATGACATGATAACTCTGTAGGAAGAAACATATTTAATCTACTTATGATGACAGAGATAACAGTTTCAGTTTATTAACTTGGAAGTAAACTCCATTGTGTTGGTTCTGAGTAAACACATATGATAAATATATTGATGAGGAAGACATTTAGTATTTAATTCAGCACAATAACTCACCAGTTTTCTCAGCTTTGTGTCTGGGACTTTCTTGTCCTGGAAGACATGGGCAAGACCCCTCACAGAGAACCGCAATGGTTTTGCCAGATGTACAGGCATGAAACTCCAATTTGCACTGTAAATGAAACAAAACCACAAAGACCATTGATTTGAAGTAGAATATATAAAGCATAGCTGGGGGCAGGGAGGAAAATAACAACAACAGATTGTCATGACAGTGGTACCTTTGAGGAGCCATTATTTCCTCTAATCTTTGAGCCCACAAGGGATTATATCTCAACTATCTATGCTACTGAACCATTCATTGGTTGCATGCTGGCTCAAGTTTGGATATTCAACAAAGCTATTCGGACTTATTTAGCTTTTTACCTGCTCTAAGTGAAGTGGACTACAGCCAGAGCTGTATTAGGTCGGATCTAGCGATGTATCAGCAAAAGGCACTGACAGCAGTGGATGTTTCCAACATTCCTTTCCTTTCTAGTCCTGGTAAATTTTATTCTGGAAGGTCATGGATCCAGATAGATTGATAGCCATGATAGGAGGTTGCAGTGGGTAAGGACTGGTCATATCCCTGAAGCTTGGCTAAGCTCTATTCTCTTGCCCATTTTTAAAAAGGGTAACATCAATCTGCCAGGTAACTACCGGCCTATTAGTATATTATCTGTTATAAGCAAGTTGTATGCAAAATACCTAGCCAACATTCATTCTAATTGGATCCACAATAATAACATACTAGGGCCAGAACAAATAGGGTTTAGGAAAGGCAGCACCACACTTGACCACTGTACTGTCTTATCCACTCTAATTGAGAAATACTTAAGTCCCAAGAGAGGGAAATTGGTTACAGCATTTATTGACCTTAAGTCAGCCTTTGTTTTGATCCTGAGAGAAAAACTGTGGCAGATATTGGCGGATTTAATCATCGAGGCCCACCTATTACTTTTATTAAAACGCCTACATTGTAATAATTTCTGCCGAGTAAAGTACTCAAATGAGGGGAATCTAACTGATAAAATACCCATCAATATGGGAGTGAAGCAGGGATGCATTCTTGCTCCTCATTTATTTAATCTTTTTCTTAGTGATCTCCCTGCTCTTTTTGGGAGAACCAATGGTCACCCCCCCCCTTTAGTAAGTAATAGATCTACACCTGTTACTGTATGCGGATGATACAATCATCCTTTCAAGAACTCGAATAGGCCTAACAAGATATCTTAGAACTTTTATAGATTACTGTACTGAAAACCATCTCATGATTAATTATGAGAAAACTAAGATCTTAGTCTTTGCCAAAGCAAGACATAAATACCAGTAGAAGGTGAGAGGCAATCGAATCAAGCAAGTATATCACTTCAAATATCTTGGTATGAATTTTAGCTATTACAACAAGGGGACCTACCATATAGAGAAGGTTGTCAAATCCTCTAAGGGGCAACTGGCTTTACTGGCAAAATTTTTCCACCAGAAGGGTAATAGGAATTTCTCGGCCACAATGAAAATCTATGCAGCTAAAATAATCCTCCAACTGCTTTTTGGAAGCCCAATTTGGATTGGTGCATTCAGCAACAAAGTTGAAAAATGTCAATCTACCTTTTTTAGGCAATTGTTGGATGTACCAAAATGTTTCGCAAACCATACTCTCTTAGCGGAGCTTGGTCAACAGACCCTAGAAACATGGCTTTGTATATTCAAATACTGGTTAAAAATCCACTTCCATTCTTTTCCATTATCTCTACTTTCTAACACTTTAGGGGATCCCTATTTTATTAAGGGCTTTAATGAAGTAATTTTTCATAAACTTCATTATTTAGGATTAGACTTATCTACACTAGTTAATTATGATAAGAGCACAGTCCTGAAGCTGATCACTAAAAGACTAGAAGACCAGGATATTCAGATAATTGGCACATCAACCCACAGGATCTGTTCACCAGGCCATTGGGACATACCCTGGTCTTATAAATCAATGGCCCTATATCTTCAAGTGTTAGATGACTATTCCCTTAAAAGGGCCTTTCTCCTTGCGCACCTAAACATTTTCCCTTCAAACCTATCAAGAGGACGCTTCCTTCAAATCCCACAAAATGAGAGAAGCTGTCTGCATGGGTGCAATGTACCAGATTCCTTTAGCCACCTATTATTCAACTGCTCCAAATTTCAAATGTTCCATCATTATCTGGGGGGTTTTATGGGAAAACTGAAGTATCTGTGCATCAATGAGGAACATCTAGTGAAGATGTTGCTGAGTCTAAAGGAACCTTCTCAGATAGTGGACCTTGCAAAAATCCTGTCAACTATCTCGAGAACTAATCTATCTCTGCTTCAGATCGGCTATATGGCATAAGGCCTTATTACTGTTGTCCATATGTCTATGTTTGGAATTTGTTTCTGTTTTAAATTTTGTTTTATGTATATCAAATCTTATGCCAATAAAGGTATCTGAATCTGAATCAGTGGATAAGGAGAAAGGGATGAAGTTGTTCTTTCTGTCCTTTCCCAGCAGAGCAGCTTGGTAGTGAGACGGAACAGGAAGCACTACTGGGATAAGGGATTGGATTACCAACCTCTGGTGGGGCCTGGAGTCCTCCCCAAAACAGAATTTATTCCAGACTGCAGTGATCAGTTGACCTGGAGGAAATGGCAGCTTCTGAGTGTAGACTGTGTGGGAGGGGTGGCCAAACTGTGGCTCTCCAGATGTTCATGGACTTCAATTACCATGAGCCCCTGCCAGAATGGCCAATTGGCAGGGGCTGTAGTCCATGGACATTTGGAGAATCACAGATCAGCCACCCCTACTCTATGGTATCATTCATTCATTCATTCATTCATTCATTCATTCATTCTATTTCTATATCTTCCCATGATAGTCAGGATAGTTTATGCAAAATGTGGAGGATATATATTGAATCATAATAACAATAACAATTGCAAGAGTGGGTTACAAGTTCAACAGCAGGAATTATAACCATTTATAATACAGCAATAACTTCCATGACATCCAACATAAACCCATTGGGAGGTCACCTTGGGTTCAGATCATCATCATCATCATCATCATCATCATCATCATCATCATCGTTATTATTATTAGATTTATTTCCCGCCTCTCCCGACTGGCTCGAGGCGGGTCACAACAACTAACCCCATTAAAATTCCCATTAAAACATCAATCTACTAACATGACGGCTAAAAATCCCATCCCTTCCCCAATTATCAAAGAGGTGAAGAGGAAAGGATAGGGGAGTAGCGTACACTCCAACTCCTGGGCGGGGGGGAGCGATGTCCCTGATTCACTGACCCCAGCCTCAACCATAGACCTGGTGGAAGAACTCCGTTTTACAGGCCCTGTGGAAAGCTGACTAATCCCACAGGGCCCGCAGATCACCCGGGAAGCTCATTCCACCAGGTAGGGGCCAGGACTGAAAAGGCCTTGGCCCTGGTCGAGGCTAGGCGTGCTTCCTTCGGGCTGGGGACGACCAAGAGGTTCTCACCTGCAGAGCTTAAGGCCCTGCGGGGGGCATAGAGCGGTAGGCGGTCCCTCAGGTATGTGGGTCCCAACCCGCGTATGGCCTTGAAGGTTAAAACCAAAACCTTGAACTGGATCTGGGCAGCAATTGGCAGCCAATGCAGCTGCCTCAGCACCGGCTGGATGTGAGCCCTCCAAGATGTTCCAGTGAGGACCCTGGCAGCTGTATTTTGCACCAGCTGTAGTTTCCGGGTCAGGGACAAGGGTAGGCCTGCGTGAAGCGAGTTACAGAAATCTATTCTGGAGGTGACTGTCGCATGGATCACTGTGGCCAAGTGGTCAGGGGACAGGTAGGGCGCTAGTAGCCGGGCCTGGCAAAGATAGAAAAATGCCTGGCCCGCTACTCTCTTGACCTGAGCCTCCATAGTCAGGGAGGCATCAATGGTCACACCCAAATTCCTAGCTTGGGGCATGATGGTAAGTTGCACCCCTGTTATGGTGGGTAGACGCGCTGCCTGTTCCTGCCCCCTTCCCCCCAGCCACAGGACCTCCGTCTTGGAGGGGTTGAGTTTCAGGCGACTCTGCTTGAACCATTCAGACACTGCTCCCAAACATCTGGCAAATGGTTCTGGGGGAGAGTCTGGGTGGCTGTCCATTAGGAGATAGAGCTGGGTGTCATCAGCGTACTGATGGCAACCCAGTCCAAAGCTCCGTACCAGCTGGGCCAGAGGGCGCATAAAGATGTTAAACAATGTGGGGGAGAGGACTGCACCCTGAGAGACCCCGCAAGGGAGTCTATTGGGCCGTGAGAACTCTTCCCCCACAGCAACCTTCTGGGACTGGTTCTGGAGGAAGGAGCGTATCCAGCACAAGGCTGTGCCCCGTATCCCCATACCGGCCAGGCGATGGACCAAGAGTTCATGGTCCACGATGTCAAAGGCCGCCGATAGGTCTAAAAGGACCAACACAGCTGACCCGCCTCTATCCAGCTGGTGATGGAGGTCATCCAGCAGGGCGACCAAAACTGTCTCCACCCCATGGCCAGGGCGGAAGCCAGACTGATATGGATCGAGTGCCAAAGTTTTCTCCAAGAATGACAGGAGCTGAAGCCCCCTCCAGCTGAAGCCCTCATCAGCTGAAGCTGAAGAATGCCAGGGCTGAAGCCCTCTCCACCACCTTGCCCAGGAACGCTAAGTG
The DNA here is from genome assembly GCF_049243985.1 of Paroedura picta. Taxonomy (NCBI): domain Eukaryota; kingdom Metazoa; phylum Chordata; class Lepidosauria; order Squamata; family Gekkonidae; genus Paroedura; species Paroedura picta. The sequence continues at coordinate 87,639,858 of NC_135371.1, forward strand.
CGACACTGGGCGGTAGTTAGCAGGGACAAGCGGGTCCAGCGATGGTTTCTTAAGGAGAGGGTGAACCACCGCCTCCTTGAGCCACTCAGGAAACTCTCCCGTACTCAGGGAGGAGTTGATGATGTCTCTGAGCTGGCCTCCTATCTTCTAGCCGAACCTAGCAACTTGTCCAATTCAGTAGAAGAGAGGGGTCATGTGTAGGGGTGTATGTTTGGAGGAACAGCGGATGTTGGTAGGTCGATCTGCCTCAACCAAATGCCTGCTGGAGGAGCTCCCTGCTGTGCACGTGAGCAGCCAATCTTTAAGAGAACCACACAAGCCGATTCCAGAAAGGGTGGAAAAGGCAACACCAGCCCTTGTATGAATGTAGGCCTAATCTTCGTGTCCACATGACATAAGCATTGGCTGGCCCCCTGCTGGCCTTGACCCACTTTAGGCCCTTTGTCGCCCCACGGGAAGGGAACACAGATATTTCCGTGTTCCCTTTTCCTCCGCAGGTGCTGTGGGTGGCTATGCTGGGCCTGGCCTATGTGGATGGGGAATTTCATCCTTGCTGAGCTCCCTGTCCTTTCCAAGCACAACATCCAAATCTTCCAGAATTTCCCTAGTAAGGGAGTATAAGAAAAACCTACAGTTTCCGAATTCATGGATTATTGGATCCGATTCACTGTTCATCAGTTCAGATATATCATGCAGTTAGTTAACCATAGTTATGGTCTGATGAATGATATGGGTATAGGACTTTGGGAATATTGGGAGCCTCTGGGGAGGGCGGGATATAAATATAATAAATAAATGTACCTGAATTTTAAAAAATGATTTTTTTTGGTGTGAACACCAGTACCTAAGAATATCACTACATAAAAACTACCCTTCTCTTCACTTCACAGTGTTGATCACCATTATTCAGTTTTAAGATCCAACATATTGTGTACTCAGATGCTTTCAAAGTGTTGCCATGTTGGTTCGCAGTAGAAGCAATAGATTATAGTTCAGTAGTACCATACAGATGAACAAGATTTTTAGGATATGACTTTTCAAGAGTCAAAGCTCCCTTTGGTGAAGGAAGCTTTGACTCTTAAAAGCTCATATGCTTTCCCCTCCATATTCCTGGGTTCAGTCATGTATTGAAAAGCACCATGAATTCTTTGAGGAAAGGTAGAGAAATATAGAAATTTTATATTAAATTATAATTATTTGCACTCTGTTCTGTAACAGGTACTGAACATTTCAGAATGTATAACAAATTGCTTACAGCATGTATCTCAGAAGATGGGTAATAGCAATCCTAAAAATGTTTACTCTAAAGCTAGTCTCATTAATTTAAATGGGAGTTCAGAATGCAGAATACAGCCCTCTCTTCATGCAAGCAATCCAAATCCATGTTAAGGCAAGCATAATCCTAGTAAATATTTATCTTCCTCCATTCAAGGAAGTTGCAGAAGTTAAAAATAAATTGGGGGAGAGTAAAAGATTTCCTTGTAGCTCTGAGATGCGAATATCCAGAGGCCAAAATTATCCTTGCTGGAGACTTTAATGCCAGAATATGTGCAAACATAAAAAAGGGAGTTAATTCATGCAACTTGTTAAAGGATTGCAGTCTTGCAGCCAAAGTACAGTAAGCATGTAACATGACCTGATCAAGGGACCGTGAATCACTGCACATTCTGCAGAATGACATCTTTCTTTTCTTATTCTGCCACAACAAGAAGAAACCAATGAATGGCATAGAATGTTGTTACAAGATAACTGCCTCCTACTTTGAAAACAGCATAAATAGCTTGGTTCTTGTGTATTTTTGCTAAGAGAGTTTAGCCTTTCCAGGCTTTAATCTAGCAGCAGGAGACCATTATCCTATGACAACATCCTACCCAATGACATTATCTCCTAGGCTCTTTCTGAACTTCAGAGGACCCTGATGATTGCTTACTCTCTCTGATATTCTGTCCTTCAGATGGAGAGAATTTATGGATACAGTCTGCAATTTGCTTGTGGCTTTGTTCAGAAGGCGCTTTGTGATATTTTGTTTTCTTCATGGTGCTACAGCAGAACCACTATCATGGAGTCCCTGGGATCCACTCACGAGAGAGAGATAATTTTAAAATATCAAGGCATGCATAGCATGTTGAGTAAAGGATAAACATATCAGTATTGTAAACTATTTGGGTCGTGTGGTTAATATGTAAACATGAGAATTTATCTATGACAGGTTTAGATCCTACTAACATTCCATTTGCAGAGGCAAATATCAGTTGCCATCCATTTCCCCTAGCATACCCCTTTGTTTCTGAAAATCCTCAACTGAAGGTTGGTGGACCATGGTAAATAAAATCCATCAGAGCAGTGGTCCCCAACCTTTCTGAGGTTGGGGACCGGCAGGGCATTGTGGCGCGGCCCATGGCCCACGCGGGCCACGCCCACGCATAGGGCCGCACTCGCGGGACGCGCCCGCATGGGCGCAGCCAGCCCTGATTCCCTCTCCCTGCCCTCCTGCAGTAAGAAGCTTCCTGGGCCGCAAGCTTGCGGCCTGGGAAGTTTTTTACTGCGGGGGGGGGCGGGGAGAGGGAGCTGCGGCCCGGCGCCATGGCCTTCGTGGCCCGGCACCGGGCTGCGGCCCGCAGGTTGGGGACCACTGCATCAGAGGATTGAAGGGGTGCAATAAGGAGTGGGAATCAGATTACACCACACACTTTCCAGCTGAAGTGAGCTGTAAGCTGAAGGATGAAATTCACTGTTACTTAGGATAGGCAAAAGGCATACATGAAAGTAATGACAGAAAAGACGGAAGAGAAAAAATGAGCATGGTCTTCATTGTGCTGCTTGGAAATAAAGGCCTTATTCTATCCCCACTCCCCCAATTTATTTATAAAAAGTACTCCCCTTCATAAAAGGCTCAGCATGGCTCCCAATTAAATGTGATATCTAGAATATAATATCAAGGTAACCTACAAAATATGAACACAATTATCAATTAGTTGCCTCTTCAATTTACTTCCCAGCTAATTAAGAATTTATTAGAATTTTCCTCCTTTGCAGCTAGAATTCCTCATTATTTACTGAACTACAGAATGCTTATTGATTAAATGCTTGCGACATTTTTTTCACAAAACTTCAGGGTTATAACAACACTCAGGGTTATACAAACAATGTTATAGGAGAAAAAGAAAAAAAGAGAGGCAAAGTTCATCAGGAAACTGGGTTTAAAATCCATTTTTGAATAATGTTGTATCGTCTTGTTGTCCACAAAGACCATTGTATTCTGTTTCAAAACTTTAAACTGGCTTAGTTAACAGTATTCCTCACATCATATACTATAACTAATTAAAATGATCAAAACATATCATAGTAGTTGTAGTGGACTTTTATGCTTCTTCAAATCTTTATATATAATCATATCATACACTCTTAAAATGTACCATTGTTTTCACAGATTTCTAACTTTTAAAAGCAAAGTTCCTTTGATATTTCCAGGGTTGTATGAGGCTGCTGGGCCATAGGGATGTCTGCCTGCAGGCGGAGATTGGAGATGTCCCAGAATTACGGCTCATTTACAAACTGCAGAGATCAGTTCTCCTGTGGAAAGTGCATATCTCAATTCTCCAAATCTCTTGAAGTTTCCCAGCCTGAAGCTGGCAACCCTACATGCCTATTACGTACTGGTGGCCAGGTGGCAACCCTATGCTGGGGGAAGGAAGGGAGGGAGGGAGGGAGGGAGGATATGTGATCATTAGTGCCTTCTGTTGATAGTAACAGGTTGTATGAATCAATCCATTGTAACTGAACTGATCTGAACACAAAAAAATCAACATTACTATTCATAAATTCTTGGATCTTTTAATAATTCTGCAGAATGTTGAGTTCAAGAATGTTGGGGAGAGTGAATGAGAAAGATAGAAAACTGACAGGGATGTTTTCCAGTTAGGAGAGTTTCACAGAGGATTGTTCTGATACCTGTGTCTTCTGAAAGTGCTGTTTGCTTGTGGCTCTTTGGGGAGTACTTATTTGTGGTTCTTATTTGTTTTCTATTCTAGTTTATCTGGTGCTGTACCTCCTAGGGATCAGACCGATTGTTTTTATTGCATGGCCTGGCATACAGGCAGCAATATAGATGGACAGGGGTGGGGGATAGAGACAAATGTAAACGTCCCTGAAGTTCAAATTCACAGGAGCAGAATGTAACAGATGGACAGATCCTGTTGCTCTCTTTCCTTCATATGTATGTCACTGTTGAATTCAAAGAGTGCTTTAAATCATTAAAATGATGTGGGAAGCACTTGCAACAGTCTTTTTCAATATTCCACTCAGTCTTGCATGATTATCTGAAATTGGGCTGTTCTAACTGTAGTTAGTCAAAGCAGTATTTCCAGATACAGTTCTGGTTGACAATGTAGGGGACTTTGATCATGGAGGGGGGCTCTATGGCGCTGAACAAGTAATTTCATTTTATACGATACATGGGGTTCAGGGGCCTCCATGTCCCTGCCCTCAGAAGTTTCCTGATCCATCACGTATTTTTCTTTCCTGCTTGGGCTTGCCCAGCTTCAGAACTGGAGAGGGGAGTGGTTGTTGGGAAAGGGGGGCAAATTTCCAACGCACAATGAGCACACATGCAGGAGTCTTTATTTGGCGTAAACATGGCCACGGCTTTATTAAAACACAAATCTCTTGCCATCAGCGTCGGCACACCCAGAGCGGGGGGGGGAGGGGAAGGATCCGCGACCGCCCCTTCTGTGATGTAATACCCTGGCAGCCTGAAGGAGGGAGGGGGAAAGCATCTCTAGCGGGCCCGCCCGTGGGGACCAGGCAACTGTTTGCCCAGCTCCCCTAACCTGGAAATGTGTTTTGACTGTCATTCCCCACAATACTTTACAGAGCCGGTGGCCTATCTATATATATAAAAATTGCTTGATAAGAGTATAAAGAATCAACCACTGAAGAAAAATTGTGAAAATGGAGTATATCTAGAAAACGTTTTGGTTGGTCCTTAAAAAATTATTGATATATAAAATTTATTGTACCAATTGACTTGGAAAGGTTCTGTTTTTCTCAGCTCCCCTAACCACCAGGCCCGCTAGCCCGCTGGGAAGGCAAGCCTAAGAAGCCTAGGAAAGCCTCACAGGCGACAACCTCAATTGGAGCCTCCCCGACTGCTCCAACATGCACGGAGGCCAACTTCCCATCCGTGAAGCTGCCCCCAGATTCACGTGACAGCCTCTTATTGAGGCTCAAAGGCCTCAATCCAGTTCGCAGGGACAGGTTGTGCCCTATGGATCCGACCTCAGACAATCAAAAGCCATGACAAATTTCATTTAACTGGGAACGAACAGGGCTGGGCAATTTAAGACATTAAGTAGTAACTAAGATGTTAAATAGCGCTAAACAACAGAGGGAGGTAAGCTAGTACAGCAGGCTACACATGCTCAGTCAATTTTCCTGAAGTATCACAAAAACTAAATGTCTCAAGAGACCTCAAGCCTGACCTGGGATAGGCCTTGTTGGTGACTGCATGAGGTTCGTGTCTGAAACAACTGAGCTGTGGGAAAAGCTCAGCCTTTCCAGGCTTTAATCTAGCTGTTTTGGTTTCTAAACAACTGAGCTGTAGGAGCAAGCTGCCCCCACAGCTCAGCTGTTTAAATCAGAAACAGCTGAGTCATAGGGCCAGCTTACTCCCATGGGTCAATTGTTTAAATGGGCTTTCTTGGGCAGCCAGCTCCAGCCGTTCCCAGGCTTTGAGCCATTAAAATCCCTGCTTTCTGCTTCCCCTGGCTTTTTGCAGGGAGCAAAAAGCACTGGCCTAAACCCCTGCTTTCCACTCTTCACAAACTGCCTCAAACTGCCTCAAAATTCATGAAACTTTGCAGCAGTTTTTCAGTTTGTGCTTTATGAATCATGAACCACCCAGAATTTGAGATGAACTTTAGGTCCATCCAGTTCATACCGATTCCTACTGAGCATTACTGTGGAGTCCTAAATAGGCTTACATCTTTCTAAGTCTTGATTTCAACTGAGTTTAGGATCATGCTGAGACTATGATTAGAAAGTAGTCCTAAATGTGAGAGAAGCTAGTTACTTGTATGAGCTTTCAAAGTGTTGTTGTGATTCTCCTGAAGCACAAGGCAAAAGCAGTATTTAGGCAGAAATCTTGCTTTGTTTTCTATTTCACTTGATGCTAGATATACATTGATGCTAAGAAAATATATGAAGGAAGGAGAGATAGCAGAACTATTCCCTGACAATCACTGCACTAGTTTATACAGTTCAGCGAACTTGGCAAATTATTAGAAAGTGTATTTTGGCTAAAGTGGGCCTTTGAGAATTCTCCACCTTACTTGTGAGATGATTTAATTTTCATTTTTAGAAAACCTACAGCAATGTATTTTGCATAAATATTCATATTTCAAGGGGGAATATAAAGTAACTCTATAAACATTTATTTCCAGCTATTTTACATTCCTCTAGTTTGTAGGTCCCCAATCTGCTACCATCATCTCCTAGAAAAAGCCTATAGCTACTTTCTTTGAATGTGAATACAGTTCACTTTCCCTCATCTCTGAACTTTTATAGTCACATTTAAATTTTACATCTTCCCTGAACTACAGTTTTGTTCCTTGGGGTTTGCCCCAATGGCCAAAGGATTGTTTGGAATAAATTATAAAGGCTATCAGGGGGAGGAATATCAATGCTGTAAGACAGGATTGAATTTTACATTCTTTAGGTCTCCCCTTTCTGCCTAAATGATATAGCAAAAATATAAGTTTAAACAACAGCCAAAAATTTACAAGAAAGATTTTGCTTATTTAATAACATACAACTGCCTTCAATCCCACAAAATAATAGTTTTATGAAATATATCTAGTCCCTTTTAATATGCCCCTTCAATTTTTCACATATAAACAAAAAACTCATTTTGGACCCTAATATTTCTACTTATATGCCCAAAGAAGAGCTATAATATTCTAAAATTACAGGATAACAATATTTAAACATTTTTCAAGGGAAAAACATTTAAGGAAAAAAACTAGGCTTTCCTTCTTTTGTTAGTATCCCTTTTGGGGTAAATAGAATTGACTAGAATCCAGAAACCCCTTTGAGAAATTGTTTTATTTACACCCAGTGGAGTGTTATTAGCTAGGGTTCTGTGATTTTTCCCTTATTAAACTCAGTGTTCTGATCTTCATTTCTTAAATAGTGAAGAGAATAGGCTAATACAAACAAAAAATTACAGGAAGCAAGCTTTCCCCCCTTTTAACAACTTTCAGAAATAAAACTTGTTTTTATATCCTCAGGATAATGAGATTTTCTTCACTAAAATAAGCTGCTGTTACTCATCTATAAGGACCCTCTTGTGACGCAGAGTGGTAAGGCAGCAAACATGCAGCCTAAAAGCTCTGCCCATGAGGCTGGGAGTTCGATCCCAGCAGCTGGCTCAAGGTTGGCTCAGCCTTCCATCCTTCCGAGGTTGGTAAAATTACCCAGCTTGCTGGGGAGTAAATGGTAATGACTGGGGAAGGCACTGGCAAACCACCCCGTATTGAGTCTGCCATGAAAATGCTAGAGGGCGTCACTCCAAGGGTCAGACATGACTCGGTGCTTGCACAGGGGATACCTTTACCTTTACCTTTACTCATCTATCACAATTTCATTATTTATAGTAGTAAAAAAAGTTTTAGTAAATGAAATACATCCACTTGTTAAAAACTACTGAAACTGGCTAAGCTAAAGGTATTTAAATATACTTATGGATGTTCCTGAACTCATTTTCGAAAGGATATTGGTCTTTCTTTCTGGTATTCATAGATGAAATACATTGAACATTTAAGAATGATTGGCGGGGCTGGCCTTCTACCACCTACGCCAAGCCAAACTGCTAGTGCCCTACTTGGCACCAGAACACCTAGCCACAGTGATCCACATGACGGTCACCTCTAGACTGGACTTTTGCAACTATGCAGGCCTACCCTTATCCTTGACCCGGAAATTGCAATTGGTGCAGAACACAGCGCCCAGGATTCTCAGCAACACACTGTGGAGATCTCATATCCAACCTACACTTCAACAACTCAACTGGCTCCGAATTGAATTCTGGATCAGGCTTAAGGTTTTGGTTCTTACCTTTATGGCCATATGCGGTCTGGGCCCAGTGTACCTGAGAGACCGTCTCTTCACCTATACCCCCAAAAGGGCATTACACTCCACCACTGCCAACTGGCTGGTGATCCCTGGCCCCAAACAAGCACGTCAGTCCTCAACGTGGGCCAGAGCTTTTGCCATCCTGGCCCCCACCTGGTGGAACGAGCTCCCTGAAGATTCAGATTCAGAGTACCTTTATTGGCATAAAATTGCAAAGCATAAAACAAAAATATCAAACAGTTCCAGATGTAAAACCTATCGTAAAAGATTTTCATTTAAAATTGCCAGTAAAAACTTTGCTACTTCTATAATAATTGCTGAGTCCCTCACATTTAGTATCATTTTAATCCAGTGTTTCTCAATAACACAACTGAATTTCAATTTCTTCAGATAATTAGCTAACGGGCAATGATATACATCAAAATTAGGACACACCAGAAGTATATGGTACAATGTGTCAGGGACACAACATCCATGTAAACAGTATCTCTCCTGAGGAGGGATCTTCAAAAATCAGGGCCCTGCCCGAACTCCCACAGTTCCGCAGGGCCTGCAAAAGGAAGCTCCTCCACCAGGCATTTGCCTGAGACCGACCACAGGTCCCCCTCAGACATCCCCTCCATGGCCTGAAGCAGCCTGACCTCTCAAGGGGGTTTAGCTTGTTATGTTGTCTAGCTTCAAAGCCTGTTCCTAAGAATGGGCCTTGAAAGGGTCCCCTCCCCTGGCCCCTGGCCAAGCAGCTTAAGGTGGCTTTGGGCCGTATCTTGCAGCCAGATTAAGTGGGGTGGGTGGGGGCTGGGCAGCTTGTTAGCAGGGCCGGGACAGAGCTCCTTAGCAGTCTGGGAGGTCCTCATCAGCAGGCCCAGCCTAGCAGGCCAAGAGGCCCTCATTAGGAGGCCCTCCACCATGATCCTTTGCCCAGGGCCTCTCCCCTTACCTGCTGCTGGCTCCAGGCACTGAGGCCTCTGAGAGCAAAGAGGCTAGAGTCCAGGGACGGAGGGCGGGAACTGCAGGGGCAGGGCCAATCAGGGCAAAGCTGGCTGCATCCTGATTGACCCTATTCCAACTTGGACAGCCGGACACATCCCACCCCCTAGGCTGTTTCATAAATATATAGAGGAACAACAATAGATAAGGATTGTTGGGATCACTGAAGTTTTGTTTAGAACTACTGTTGGATTGTTATTGTTGTATACTGACTATGTTGTATGTATGTAAACCGCCCTGAACCATATGGAAGGGCGGTATAGAAATCAAATAAAGAAATAATAAAGAAATCAACATAGGTTTGCCAGGTCCCCTCCCCAGCTGCCGGAAGAGGGTCGGTGTGGGGTTGTCAGTGTCAGGTTGGAGACCTCTTAGATATTCAGTTATGGACCCTGGGAGGAAATTGGAATATCAGTGGGGTCCATCCTCCAAAACATTTTATCCAGGGGAACTGATTTCTGTGGTCTGGAGATGAGCTGTTATTCCAGGGGATGCCCAGGTCCCACCTGGAAGCTGACATCCCTAAGTAGTAAACATGTTTACACTGGTTGAATCTAGTGGTGCTCTCAACTCCCATTTATTAAAGGTTAAACCAGATTTACAGTAAGTAAAGGCAGACAACTCAATGCAGTTTGGTTAAAAAACTAAACACCAAAGAATTTCCATTACTAGAACTGCCAGTAGAAAAGTTTTGTCATCATTTGGATTTATTTGTCTTATACATCTTTATTAATATTGCTTGGCCTTAAATGTGGAGGCAAAGATGCTCTAATTAACATGCATAGTCTATCGTGTGAATATGTATTTAGCCACTTAGGAAATGCACATGTTAAAGCTATTGTTATTTGTAAAATCTCTCAATGGAGATTTTATAGCTGATTAGGTCAGAAATAGCACTTTTACCAGGAACTAAATGTAGATTGACATGAAAGACCATTATTGACTGTTGTGTAAATAAATGCATGTTAAAATGCCCATCTCAGTGGTTTTAAAACTCACAAGCATTATCTCAAGCAATTGAGACTATCTCTACCTAAGTTGCTCCGAATCCAACCAGCTCTTCCTTGTTTTGATTGCTCTCCAAGCAAATCTGTCCACAACAGAAGTTATTTCTGTGCTTTTGTCTGACAACATGTCTGTGATTGCCTCTGAGTTGGGCTTATTCTGTATGGAAGATATAAGTTCTCCCCTGAATTGATCGTATAGCCTACACTGGAGTAATACATGTTCAGATGTCTCAATGCTCCCATCCTGGCAGATGCATAAACAATCACAGATGGGTATTTTTTTTGAATAAGCCTTCCCTAAAAGCGGATGGGAGCATGTTATATCGTAAGAGAGTAAATGATCTCCTATGTTCTGGGAAAACAAGATTAGATAAATAAGGTAATGGCCTCAAATTATTAAGTGGAGGCATTGGAAAAAGTGGATTTTTTACTTGATTGAAATCCTTTTGGCGATGGATATCTAGGATTCTTTGTTTTATCGTTTCCTTTGCTTGCTTGAAACCCAGAGACAGTATTAACTGTTTGGATAGACCATATGAGCAAAGTTTTTTCTCAAGAGTGGATATCCATGGCACAACCAATGATTCAGACATCATTAGGTAAAGCAAACCCTTTGTGGAAAAAATCAATTTTAACCAGTACATGGATGTACATATCCATATTCTGGTCTGGACAGAATACATTCCTGTTTCCACCCAGATTGAAGCACTGGAGATGCTGGTTGGTACATGGAGCAGGGATCTTAAAAATTGAGCCTGGGTCTTTTCTAGGCTGGAAATATTGGCATTTATACACAATGGGGCCCCATACATCATTTGTGCTAGAGGTTTTGCCTTGAACAGCTTAAGGGCTGCGGGAACATTACGCCCACCTTTGTGCCAGAAGAATTTCTGAATGGCACCTGAGCTTCTCTGGAAATTTGAGGAAATATATGATATATGGGAGTTTCTACGGCCATTTGATTGGAATAGTACTCTCAGTGAGTTTTAAAACCAGAATGATTCTTATAGCTGGAATGTTTTTATCTTTTATAATATTTAAGTTATCAATGATTCTTTTATCTTGTTAATGCCAGATGTTTTTATGTACCTTGTAATTTGACTACTGATCTAGTACTGTAATAATAAAGACTTGACTTTACTTGCCCATCTCAGTGGTGATTTTTAGCCAACAGAAAAACACATTACTAAAGCTGCCATGATAAAACAGATTTTGTATATATTTAGAAAGGGGTACAATTTAGCAGAGCACCACATGAATAAATTGTTAGTTAGGAAACCAATTCCATTAACCACCAGGTTCCATCTAAAGAGCTGCAAGAATGGGCCTCTGGGAAGCACAGAAACCTGTGCAAGCATTTCTATTCCACCACCAAGTGAGAAACAGCTGATGACCATATTGTGCAGGTCTGTCTTGTTGCCTAAAATAGGTTGCTAATAATGTTACAGATGCTGTCTGTAGTGTACATGGAGGAGCAAAAATGGCTTTCAGTATTACATTTCCACAAAGCTCCAGAAGCCTCAGTGAAGGGCATTTCCAGAGTGGGGATGGCTTTTTAAAATTGCACCAGCTTAATCAGATTGGATAGATATTATCCAAATATTTAGAATCAAACCTTTAACCTTTACGTTCTAGAGCCATTACTTATAGCGGAAAGAATTTGGCCTAGAGAAACAGGACTGATATAATGTGCAGTGAATCTGGTGCTTCCATGTATTATTTTTGATCACAAAATCACAGATTGGGGCTGATTTCGCAGGGCAGTGGCCTGGTACAGCTGCTTGCAGTGCATAGCTGTGAAGCTGCATGCTCCACAGCTTTTTGTGTCTCCATGGGGAACACATTTCAGCACTGGATATGTTCCGGCACTGATATGTGTGTCCCCAGGAAACACAGTGGGGTTAAACAAAACAATTTTTTTTGCAGGGAATTGGGATTGTGTAGAACAATCCTGAAAAATACTAATAAAAAAATGCCCTGGTCTGCCCCACAACATGGTGAAATGCTGCAAAGCTGACTGGGGCATTTTTACCCCCTCTGGGCCACCACAGGATGGGGAGGAACCGGCTCTTCCCTGTCCACATGGGCCTGCTGCAGGGCAGACCCTGTTGGCCCCCTCAGTGGGCTAAGGGATTCTCCCACGTTCCCTTATCCCAGGGCACCTTGAGGGCCCAATCCATGGTAGTCTTGGGAGAGGGCTGGCCCGGAGGCTGCATCATGTGGAAGTGGGAATTAGCCTCACTTCCATATGAGTGACCTCTTGGCCTTATCCGCCTGTGCAAAATTGGCCTGGGTTACACTGCATCAGGAAACTATTCGCATGTGTGGTGTTTATTATGAAGTTTAATGCATGCATTCCTAGTCTTTATAGGTCTACTGTAAATCACTTTCCAAGCGGGTCAAAAAATGTCCTAAAATGAAATCCCAATGACACAAGAGAGCCTAGATATGAATTTAACTGTGCATATGTTTATCAGATTATTGATTGTTTTAAGTTAAAAACAGAACCAGAACTGACAGTCTGAAACTTTTCATTGTTCCAGCAGGAGGATTCAAAACCAAAGATAGGAGCATGTAGTGCTATATCCATAAAAGCACAGGTCAACCTAATCACCATGAAATACTGGCTGAAATGTACACGAAAGAATTCTGATGTTGTCAGCAGTCAAAACTTAAAGCTCACTTCCATTATAGATAGAATCCATCTAGAGTACATAAATAGTATTGTCTTGCATTACTCTATCCCAGGCGATCTAAACAGTGAAGGAGCTCCAGAAATGGATCTATCAAATGGATGCAGTACTAGATGGTGATGTAATTCCTCAGTCCAGAGCTGCCCCTCTTTTCAAATACTTCAAGAGAATCCACTGCAGATCCTCATATCTGGAGAGTTTGCCATCTTTAACACTCGGGATGGCATTTACCCATCTAAGGCCCCAATCTCTACCTAGAGCAGTGCATAGTGGTCGGTTCTCTCATCTCTCCCTATCTGAATGCACCTGCATATGTGATAGGGGAGTGATTGAAGACCTCACACACTGTGTAATGGACTGCCCCCTCTATGATGAACCAAGAGGCAAGTTTATCAAAAGGTTACTCCCTACCATCTCAGGCTTCTCAGAAACTGAATATGTAATTTTTCTACTGTCTGATATCGATGCCTACGTTACCAACAGAGTTGCACTGTTTGCCCTCGCCACTAGGAAAATCAGGTCCAAATTGTGCAATTAGGATTAAAACCCAATAATTATGGTTCCTTTTTATCTGTGCAATCTTTTATTATTATGTAGGAACTAAATTGAAACTTTTAAACTCCTCATGATCTTATCAGTTTTATGTCTTGATTTTAACTGATTTTGTATATTGTTAATTTATTTGAAATGGCTTATGGCTATCTAATAAACTGAAACTGAATGTAAAAAAAAAAGAAAAAATGTAGTGATATAAAAATGCTCACCTATACCTAGCAGATTCAGTTAATTTGGAAGCTTCTGGGTTAATTACTGAAGCAAAAAATTTTTGCTTATTTAATTCCAAATAAAAGGTCCCAAGCAAGGGACAAAGTGTACAAAGTAATAAAAATGTGCCTATACAAAGTCATTTTAAAAATCATAGCATCTTCCCACAACCCAAATTTCTTTGTTTTTGTGTAATTAAACAAAAAGAATGCTACTTCGAGTTTCCCTACCTCATCCCAAACAGTACGCACTGAAAAAAATTAAGAGAGGGAATAGAAATGCTAGTACTATAATTTTATACAATTCATTTTTTCAAACATGCATTCCTTGGCATGCAGGTCAGGTATTATGTATTTCAAGCCTGACTATTCATATTTGGGTGGAGGAAAGAGAGGGCAAGAACTGGAATGTGTTAGTATTCAAATTTTGGTCCAAGTCAATAGTTTCTCCTTCTGGTTTTATAGTAACCCTTCCCCTTAACTCATCTGCTATAGAACCAGTTATTGGTCATCTCTTCAAGCAACCTCTGATAAACTTCCAGGCATCCCTAGGGGTTAAAAACTGTAAGTTTCAAAGCCACTTTAGAAATGTATTTAAACATGACAAAACTAGACAAGACTCTGATGATAGATTTGGCTCTGATGTCAAAAATCCAGTTAATTGTTATCATATGTTTGAACATCCCAATGTATCAAAGGAAACCAGATGTGTGTAAAACAAGCATAAGCTCTAATATCCATAATTTTAAAAAAGCTAAAATAAACCCACAAACCCCAATGTTTCCTGCTTGTAAAAGCATGCCAGATTCCTGGGGGTTGTGTGGCATAACTGACTAATCATCTGCCTCTGCTCCTTGCACATGTGAGTATTTACTGTCTTTCCCAACATACTGATTACCATATAGTGGGTGACTAATACATTTACCCCCCTTCAAGGATCGCTGACTTGCCGTGGCAAGGGGGCTTGCGTAGCTCAGTGAAGCTATGAGCTGTGCCATGCAGGGCCACACAAGACAAACAGGTCATAGCTGAGAGCTCTGACAAAAGGTGATCCACTGGAGAAGGAAATGGCAAGCCACTCCAGTATCTTTGCCATGAAAACTCTATGGACAGTTCCAAAAGGCAAAACGATATGACGCCAGAAGATGAGCCCCTCAGGTCGGAAGGTGTCCAATATGCTACTGGGGATGAGCAGACGGCTAGTACGAGTAGCGCCAGAATGAATGAAGCGACTGGGCCAAAGCCGAAAGGACACTCAGCTGTGGCGGTAACTGGTGGCGAAAAGACAGTCCGATGCTGTAAAGACATTTTTTCCATAGGAACCTGGAACGTCAGATCCATGAATCAAGGCAAGCTGGACGTGGTCAAACAAGAGATAACAAAACTGAACATCGACATTTTAGGAATCAGTGAACTAAAATGGGAAGATGACCATCAGGTATACTACTGCGGGCAAGAATCTCTCAGAAGAAATGGAGTAGCCTTCATAATCAATAAGACAGTATTGATTATCCCGCACAGGGCTTTACGCTCAGCGGGGGAGAATCTCCTGATCGTTCCTGGCCCTAGAGAAGCGCGCCTGGCCTCGACTAGGGCCAGGGCCTTTTCGGTCCTGGCCCCTACCTGGTTGGCGGAGCTCCCGGGTGAGCTGCGGGCCCTGCAGGATTTACCAGCTTTCCGCAGGGCTTGCAAGACGGAGCTCTTCCGCCGGGTTTTTGGTTGAGGCCAGGGTCAGCGAATGAGTGCCAACATTCCCCCCCCCCCAGACCTAGCATCTCCTCTCCACCCTCCCTGCCGCTCTGATAGCAGGGGTGGGAATAATAAGTTCCGCCATGTTGGGATTGTTTTAAAGTCTTTTAATGGGTCTTTTAATGGGGATAGGACTGCTGTGACCCGCCACGAGCCTACAGGGAGTGGCGGGATATAAATCCAATTAATAATAATAATAATAATAATAATAATAATAATAATAATAATAATAATAACAACAACAACAACAACAACAACAACAGTAGGAAAAACAGTCTTGGAATACAATCCCCAAAATGACAGAATTATCTCAGTTCGAATCCATGTCTATGCCCCAACCACTGCTGCTGAAGAGGATGAAGTTGACCAGTTCTATGAAGCCCCACAACACCTTCTAGAAGCAACGCCAAAAAATGATGTGCTTATCATCATGGGGGATTGGAATGCTAAAGTAGGAAGCCAAAAGGTAACCGGGATAACAGGCAGGTTTGGCCTTGGAGTACAAAATGAAGCAGGGCACAGGCTGGTAGAATTTTGTCAAGAGAATACAATGGTCATAGCAAACACTCTTTTCAACAACCCAAGAGATGACTCTACTTATAGACATCACCAGATGGTCAACACAGAAATCAGATTGACTATGTGCTCAGCAGCCAAAGATGGAGAAGTTCTATACAGTCAGTAAAAACAAGACCAGGAGCTGATTGTGGTTCAGATCATCAGCTTCTTGTTGCAAAATTTAGGGTTAAATTGAAGAAAGTAGGGAAAAACACTAGGCCACTCAGGTATGAACTAAATCATATTCCTGACGAATACACAGTATAAGTGACAAATGGATTTAAGGGATTAGATCTGATAGACAGAGTGCCTGAAGAACTATGAACAGAGGTTCGCAGCATTGTACAAGAAGTAGCAACTAAAACCATCCCAAAGAAAAAGAAATGCAAGAAAGCAAAATGGCTGTCTGAGGAAGCTTTACAAATAGCTGAGGAGAGAAGGGAAGTGAAAGGCAAGGGAGAAAGAGAAAGATACACCCAACTGAACGCTGAATTCCAGAGAATAGCTAGAAGAGATAAGAATGCCTTCTTAAATGAACAGTGCAAACAAATAGAAGAAAACAATAGAAAGGGGAGGACCAGAGATCTTTTCAAGAAAATTGGAGATATGAAGAGAACATTTCATGCAAAGTATAATTAAGGACCAAAATGGTAGGGACCTCACAGAAGCAGATTTTAAAAGGTGGCAGAATTATACAGAGGAGCTATACAAGAGCGAGCTTAACACCCCTGATAACCACAATGGGGTAGTTACTGACCTGGAGCCAGACATCCTGGAATGTGAAGTCAAATGGGCCTTAGGAAGTCTGAGCAACAATAAAGCTAGTGGTGGTGAAAGCATTCCAGTTGAACTATTCAAAATCTTAAAAGACGATGCAGTAAAAGTGCTACACTCAATATGCCAGCAAATTTGGAAAACTCAACAATGGCCACAGGATTGGAAAAGGTCAGTTTACATTCCAATCCCAAGGAAGGGCAATGCCAAAGAATGTTCAAACTACCACACAATTGCACTCATTTCTCATGCTAGCAAAGTTATGCTCAAAATCCTACAAGGTAGGCTCCAGCAATATGTGGACCGTGAACTTCCAGAATTACAGGCAGGATTTCGAAGAGGCAGAGGAACTAGTGATCAAATTGCCAACATACGCTGGATCATGTAGAAAGCTAGGGAGTTCCAGAAGAACATCTACTTCTGCTTCATTGACTATGCTAAAGCCTTTGATAGTGTGGAGCACAACAAATTGTGGCAAGTTCTTAAAGAGACGGGAATACCAGAGCATCTTATCTGTATCTTGAGAAACTTATATGCAGGTCAAAAGCAATAGTGAGAACCGGGCACGGAATCACTGATTGATTCAAAATTGAGAAAGGAGTTCGGCAAGGCCGTATACTGTCACCTTGCCTATTTAACTTGTATGCGGAGCACGTCATGAGAAAGGCGGGGTTAGATGAGTCACAAACTGGGATTAAGATTGCAGGGACAAATATCAACAACCTTAGATATGCAGATGATACCACTCTAACGGCAGAAAGTTAAGAGGAACTAAAGAGCCTGTTGATGCGGGTGAAGGAGGAGAGTGCAACAATTGGCTTGAAACTCAACATCAAGAAAACGAAGATCATGGCATCCAGCCCTCTCAATTCCTGGCAAATAGATGGGGGAAGAAATGGAGGTAGTGACAGATTTTATTTTCCTGGGCTCCAAGATCATTGCAGATGGGGACTGCAGCAAAGAAATTCCGTGGAGGAACCTATGGCAAATCTAGACAGCATCCTAAAAAGCAGAAACATCACCCAGCCAACCAAAGTGCATCTAGTCAAGGCTATGGTATTCCCAGTTGCAATGTATGGCTGTGAAAGTTGGACCATAAGGAAGGCCCAGCATCAAAGAATTGAGGCTTTTGAACTCTGGTGCTGGAGAAGACTCATGTGAGTCCCTTGGACTGCAAGGTGAACAAACCAGTCAGTCCTAGAGGAGATCAGCCCTGCCTGCTCCTTAGAAGGCCAGATCCTGAAGATGAAACTCAAATTGAAACCCCTTGATGAAACCCCTTGGCCGTCTTTGGAGAAAACTATGAGTAACTTCAGACGACTCACGCTGACCGAAGTGGACAGGATTCTAGCGACAACAAGACCAATTACATGCCCACTAGATCCTTGCCCATCCTGGCTCTTGAAAACAGCTGGCATAAAGATAATGGGCCCCCTCCAGGAGATAATCAACCTATCTCTAACAACAGGAGAATTCCCGGAGGGTTTGAAAGAGGCTGTGGTACGTCCACTGTTGAAAAAAAACATCTCTAAACCCACAAGAGCTTAACAACTACAGGCCCGTCTCGCACTTAGCGTTTCTGGGCAAGATGATAGAAAGGGCAGTCGCAAACCGACAGAATACCTGGAAGAAGTTTTGGTCCTAGACACATCCCAGTCAGGCTTCTGGCCTGGCCATGGAGTAGAGACAGCGCTAGTCGCCCTGACGGACGACCTCCGTCGCCAGTTGGTTCAAGGCGGGTCAGCGCTGCTGATATTATTAGACCTCTCAGCAGCGTTCGACACAGTCGGTCACGAGCTTCTAGCTCGCCGCCTCATCGATGCTGGAATACAAGGGACAGCCCTACAATGGCTGATCTCCTTCCTCCAGGATCGTGGACAGAGGGTTGCAATAGGAGAGAAAACATCAGGCCGCCGGCAACTTACTTGTGGAGTCCCACAAGGAGCGGTCCTCTCTCCTATCCTATTCAACATCTTCATACGCCCTCTCGCACAGCTGGTACAGAAGTTTGGGCTGCGTTGCCATCAATATGCAGATGACACCCAGCTCTTCCTCCTGATGGATGGCCGCCCTGACTCTCCCCCAGAAGCATTAGCCAGCTGCCTGGAAGCAGTGACGAGATGGCTCAAGCAGAGTCATCTAAAGCTCAATTCTTCAAAGACGGAGGTCCTGTGACTAGGTAGGAAGGGCCCATGCAAGGAAGTGCACCTGCCTACCCTGGATGGCGTGCAGCTCTCTACGGCTCACTCATCCAGGAACCTAGGCATGATTCTGGATGCCTCCCTCACAATGGAGGCCCAGATCACAAAGGTAGCGCGGCTTGCATTCTACCATCTCCGCCAAGCCAAACTACTAGCGCCCTACCTGGCCCCGGAACACCTAGCCACAGTGATCCATGCGACGGTCTAGACTGGACTTTTGTAACTCACTCTACGCAGGCCTGCCCTTAGCCCTGACCCGGAAACTACAACTAGTTCAAAATGCAGCAGCCAGGATCCTCACGGCAACACCATGGAGGTCCCATATCTGGCCTATTCTCCATCAGCTGCAATGGTTACCAGTTGAATTCCGGATCAGACTAAAGGTTCTGGTAATTACCTTCAAGGCCATACGCGGTCAGGGCCCAGTGTACCTGAGGGACCGCCTC